>NC_081828.1:52076433-52381433 GCF_030867095.1 Alligator mississippiensis
TGAGGCACGCTGGTAACACCAACTATATCACAGACTACTTGCAGTACCTACCATGTAAACAGAGGACAAACCAGGCAACATCTGTTGGCTCTACATTAAAAATAACTTAAAAGAATAAATATTATGCCTTAATATTTAACAGCATCTGAAATACACAGTTACTTCAAAGACCAGAACAATTTCTTTGGTAAACCGTTGTTGGTCTACATTTCACAATAAACGTCTAAGACAAATCAATATCCTGGATGTCTCAGTTTAGCACCTGATTCTTTTATCCCTGGTTTTGATATTAGTGGGGTCGAAGTTACTAAAGTAAGTATTTATCATTAAAGTAACTAGCCAAAACAATTCTACAATATAACTGCTGCAAACAGGCATTACTGTAGAATACTGTAATATTTTACTATCAGGACATATGAAAAGTAGGAAAGTTTGGGAGATTACACTGGAAACTTTGACTGCTATTCTAAAGAGTAGGTGAAATCCTATATCCCCTTTTCAGGACTGTGTAATGTTACTGAGAGAAACCTAATTTAATAATTATTTACCCTCTACTCACTTTCCTCTCCACCCCCATACAGACATACTATAAATGTACAGTTGGCATAAAGCCCATCAATCCACTTTCTAGTTCCTCCCTGATCCTAAAGGTTCTTGTCTGGAAAGGCTGGTGATTCCACATTCTGGTAAACTTTAGGACTTCTTAATCTCAGTCAGTATTAAGATGAGACCTTACACTACATAAGGAGTCACATATCTCAAGAAACTGAATCCATGCTCGTGCCATTTCCGCAGAAGTTACTACAGTTCTTTATAAATTGAATTTTTCCACAGCTCTCAGGAGCCCTCTGTGTATTCCATGGGTCTCTTTTCTTGGTACCTGAGGGCTTGCAACGAGCATCAGCAAGAGTCATGCAATACTGTACATGCCTAAGGACTCTGCCCTTAACAAGACCAAGACCTCTGGCCAGTGTCAGATAATCTGTCACTATAAACCACTTGCATCCAAGCCAGATATTTATTGCTATTGATCTCTCTGGTCCTAGAGAAAGACTTTTGTTCTCTCAACCCAGGACTTTGACCTCAATTAAGTTATGAATTTCAATCCGATAGACTGCTCCACTTACCCTGCTGCTCTCCCTGACTGGATTAATTAGAATTAGCTAGGCCAAGAGTCACCCCGAGTGCCTCATGGATCATGTTATTTTAATAATAAATAAAGAGACGGCAGCAGCATACAAGGAAGGATTTTGAAAGATTGCTCATCCAGGAGCATCATTCAGAACCTGCCAATATCAATTTCACTGTGTTTGATTACCTCATTTACTTCTTTTTATTTCTACTCATTAATTGAGTTTTATCCCCCCATTACTTCAGTTCCCAAAATATGCCTTTCCTATCCAGGAGTCAGAGAGGCACTTTGCTTTCTAGAACCCTTTTCCTATTGCTGTTCTGAAGTTTTATTACTGGTGCTCATCAAAACTATAGTTATCAGGAATGGAACAGTTATTAAGCATTTAATAATCTAAGAGTATTGAGAAAATATATACTATCAAGAGGGAGGGAAATGGAAAGGGGATAGGACAGCATTGTCTGTAGCCATAAAGCATCCAATATAGACTTCATACAGTTAGTTAATTGGCTGATGGACAAAACTGAATGTCTCCAAAAAACTAACGTCTAACCCTGGAGAAAATGCATATATCAACCAGCGGATTTTCTGACATCTGCAATAATGCCTATGGAATGCTCATAAAATGGGCTGAATACTAAAGGAATGTGATTGGCCAGTAGAAGTTTTGAACCAGATGGGTCAAGACCTGTTAGCTACATTATCCTTATTACATATTTCTTTCTATATAAAAGCAATTACATACTTGAAGTAGTCAGGTTATACTGGATTACAATGAAATAGAATCATCTCAGCCAGTCAGATGATAGACGTGCTCCACAGTAACAAACCCAATAAAATTCATGCTTATTCATCTATCATGCAATTCTTTGCACTCTGATTGGCTGAGAGGGGGAAATACTGATTTGGGAGGTCACACATCTCTATAGAAATGCTGTCCTGGGATAAAGGCTGCTAAACAGTTCACTTCAGAATGTATCTATCTTTCTCAGACAGCATGTGGAAGCTGTTACTCCTTGCACAACATAGGGCAGCTGACACATGGTGTTTCACAATGCAGGCCTCCACATATTATTGCTTCCGTCAGACCACCTTCATGTATGAACCAAACACCCAAGGATGCATTAGGACTAACAATAATCAGTGGTCTACCCAACTTGAGGAGGTGGCCGACTGATTTCATGGGCAGATCACAGGGTCAGCTGCCATTTTCATGAACTTATCATGGTGCAGTCCCCCACACCTGTTAAGGGGCCCTGGTGCCCTGTCACCCACTGTTTGGTGGAGAGGACTGTCCATCGTGTGGCCTTGCCTTTTGCTGCTGATTGGTTGAAAGGGTTGTCTATCATGCAGCCATTGATTGGTGGAGAGTGGCAGGACTGAATGGCAGGCAGCCCTTTCAGTCAATCAGCGGTGAGGGGCGGGGGGAGGGGGCAGCCATCATCTTGCCTGCTCACCTTCATGCCAGCAGCCCCCTTTGTGCCAGGCTGCATGGCCGGGGGAGCCAGCATCTTATTTTTAATATGCTTTTCTCCTCTCCCCCATGGATACTGTGATTTGAGTAAGTCCCTAGCCATAACCTAGAAGAAAAATCTACAATATTAAAACTGTAGAAGCAACCAGCATGAATAAGGATCCTTCCTACATTTAAGGCATTGTTTTTAAAATATTACACTAATTAAAATGAAGATCCAAGGCCTATATGAAAAAAATAAACTCAAAGAGATCTGTATGGCCTTAACCCAATAGGGCTTCCTGAATCAAACATTTCTTTGATGCAAACATTCAAGGAGGAAAGTCAATCATAGATAGAAATGAGAGACTACACTGACTACACTAACCATACTCACCTACACTGGGAATCTTTGGGGAGTTAAAAAGTGACATTATCTCTATCTGAATTCTTCTGTCAAGGAAGAGCTTTTCTGGAAGGCCCGGGTGCAAACGGGATTCATGTTCTAAGGACGGCCCCTCCTAAATAACGAGGACCGGGCACATATGGCAAAGGCTCATCCTTTTAGGACTGTGAAGTGAAGCTCAGGATTAAGGAAACAATTTGAGGCTGGAGGCTGTCTATGACAATGCACTCACCTGGAAAAATGGCTCACCTGTCAGTTTTGTCCTCTATTGTTCATAGAGAACAATCTTTGTTTTCACACCTGACTTTCCCTAAGCTGGGAATACCTGAATGAGAGGCCAAACCATTTTAAACAATGACCTCACAAATTAGCCGGCTGATTTAACACATTAGCCACATGTTTTTTTCAGATGACCCTGACACTAGAAAAGGGCAAGGGGGGGGGGGGGGAGGGAAGAAGACCCGGACCCCTTTCAGCACTGTTAGATTAAGCATGTAAAAAGGTTTTAAACTTTCACTTTATTTAGACTAAATAAATCCCAACCCCACACAGCCCATAATGTATTTTAATGAATTTAATAGCAATGCTTAATTTAAGACCTTGATCCTGAATTCCTTACCCTGTGGTCAATATGGTATTACTCCAGCCCAAATGCATTCGAGCGGGAGTAAATTCTAGACATAGCTCAGAGTACCAAACAATAGTAAGTGTCAAGCTTTATAGGCCCAATATCTTACATGTATAGAGGAAAAAATGGGCTGGGTGTGAGTGAATAACAGGCATAATTGAGGGTACATCTCCCGCTAGGCTCTTCTGCCTCTAAGCATCAGTAATGCGACAGCCAGGCAGCATCTCTCATTAGCATACCATGAGCTTTCATGTCTCCATCATAGCCCACTATCTTGGACCATACCTTGCACTCACTAGTGCTGTAGTCCAAGTCAATCCTTAGCAGCAAGACCGCTTTCTGCCTTTGCATGGCACGTGGAAGGAATAGGGGTACAAGGATCCTTTTCTCCTTGCTGTGTGCCACACCATGCAAAACACAACAGAACACTAGTACTTTCAGCTGCACAAGCTTAACACCATCGCTGGTAGCATTGGATTGAGAGAGGCCAAGGCCCTTTGACCATTATGTACCAAGACAGCAATGCTGTCCAGGCACAGAAGCGGACACACCACACAGTTCAAGTGCAGAGAGAGGTCATGCTCTGTGGTGCCTCAAGAGAAGGGGTGGGCAAAGTGGCAGATCCGGCCACCAGCTGGACTCCATTTCTCAGAAGTCCCTACCCGCACAGCTCCTGGCCAGTCTCCTTGGAGACTAGGGTTGCCAACTCTGAACCTATTCCAGGATGTTTCCAGAACACCAACGTGCCCACGACACACAACACAAATGTGCCAGCATGCTTGTGTATATTAGTTATGGATTCCAGTGTGTAGACTTTACAACAGGAAGGCAAATGCATATTACTATTACATTTTAAAACCCCACTGGAATACTGTATAAATCGGATTCAACATTTAATATTTATTTGAATGAATGCCCTATCATTTATTTCCTAAGTGACTCTCAGCTGTCTCCTGGAGATTATATCTAATTTCTGGAGAGTCCAGGGAAATCCTGGAGGGTTGGCAATCCTATTGGAGACCCCGAGAGCACAGGACCATGATAGCGTGGGGCTGTTCTTCCCCAACCCAGCCCCGCACTGTCATGGTGTCCTACAGTCCCAGAAGTCATGTGGGCAGGGCGTGTGGCTGGGCAGGAAGCTGCTCTGGGGCCGGGGCTGGGATCTTGTCGTGGTGCCAGCATGGGGTGGAGATGCTGGGAAATGGAGTTTCTCACGGGCCTGATCCAGCCCATGCACTGGACTTTGCCCACCCTTGCTTGTGAGGCGTCTTTCCTGCCTGCCTGAGATATTATGCTACTGGACCTATTCCTGCAGTATTTTCAGCTATGGAAAGTGCCTCAAAAGACCCAATACAAATTAAATAAAAGTCCTGCAAAACCAGCAATCAGTCCTCACAACATACATGTAAAGTGAGCAGTGTGATCCCTGTGTGACATGGAGAAAGCAAAACAAAGTAAAACACCTTGTCCAATGCCACCCAGCAAGTCAGTGGCTGAGCTGGCAACAAAATTCTGGAAGCTGTGGCTCCTCATCTCATTGTATTTTAATTCTGCTGTATAAAACTTCCCACTTTCACTATGATTTCCAATGGCATTTTTACTTAGCTAGTCTTCTTAACGTGTTCATTTTAATACATCTGGATAAAACAAGTTTGATAATTAACATATTAATCTTAAACATAAGTCCCCAAAAAGGGAATACAATGCTTTGCCGTCACCAGACTGAGTAACTGCTCCTGCTCTCTATCCCTAAAAAACCCCACGGTTTCACAGGATTTATTCCAAGACACCCCCCACCCCAATATTGGCAATTGTATGCTCTATGTAAGCGACAAGCAAGGAGGAAGGTGTGGATACCTAAATCACCACTAAAACAATTAAAAACAAGTAATCTCTCTTTCAAGGGCCAGCAAGTTTGCTTTGCAGCAATGCTGCATGTTGCACACATGCTGCCCAATCAGTGATGCCAACAGTTCTGCTGCGCCCAGCAGTGAGGCAATGATTTATATAAGTAAAAGGAGCAGGAAGAACAAGCACACGCTGAGCTTCAAGATATAAAGAAAGAACTGAACAAAAATGCAGCAATTTGGAAGGAGGGAAGACCCTTTTGACCAAACAATTTACATTCTCTGTAGATATTAGGGGTGCACCAATTAAGATTTTCTTGGCCGATACTGATAGCCGATTATTAATCAGGCACATTGGCTGATACCAAGCCGACAGCTGATTTACAGGAATGCAGCCGGGTAGCGTGGACAGCAGATCCCTGCAGGTAAGACTGTGGAGGGAAAAGGGTGTGGGAGAGGGAAGGGGTGTGTGTTCGGCAGATCAAGACCCCCACGGTGAGGGAGAGAATGGGGCAGGGGCTGGGAGTACTGCTCAGCCAAGACAGTGAATGGGACCCAGGGCTGGGGCCAGGTCGGGGAGTGGGACAAAGTCACAGGTGGCTCATCCAGGGGGTCAGAGTCTTGGCGCTTAAAAATGGTGGCAGCAGCACTTGAACTAAAGCATGTCAAAGGAACTTTAGTTCAAGCATCACCACCACTATTTTTAAGTGTGGAGACACTTAACCGGAGCAGAGCTGAGCGGGGTGAGGGCAGATGCGGGCTGCCCACTGCGGGCTTGGAGCAATCCACTCTGCTGCCTTTCTCTTGGGAGCCCCACATGTGTGTCCCCTGCCCACCTGGCAGCAGGAGACACAACTCACCTAACCCCACCACTGCCAAGTGGGCAGGAGACACACGACCAGCATGGGACTCCTGAGGGAAAGGCAGCAGAGAGGACAGCCCCGAACCTGCAGCGAGCAGCCTGCATCTGCCCTGCCACAAATCTGGGGGGAGGCACATGTGCCCCCATGCCTCCCTCTGGGGTGTGTTCACAGCAGCAGGGAGCTGCTTTCCCCATCCCGTTCCCTCTGGATGAGCTGCCCACAGCTCCGTCCTGCTCCCTCCTCGGGTCCCATTCATTGTCCTGGCTGGGCAGCCCTAGCCCCACTCCGTCCCTCACTGTCGGGGTCTCGATCTCCCTCCCCAACCCCCCACGCTCCTTCCCTTCCCCACAGACTTACCTGCAGGGCGCTGCTCTCCACACTGCATGGCTGCATTCTTGTGTGTGGCTGCACACAGGCATGTGGTGTCCTGGGGGCCCAGGCCAGAAGACATATTGTATTTAATCTGTGACATTATCAGCTACACAGGCCAAAAAAAGCTGATAAAGTTAATTTTCCTTTATTGGTGCTGATCTGATATGCAACCAGTATATCAGTGCACCTCTAGTAGATATCATATGGTTCAAGCCACACTCAGAAGCTGGAAAATGAACTATGATAAATCTCTGCATCTCCCAGCAGATATTTAAAGTTCTAGCAGAAACTTGTGAGCATTTTGTAAATATTTCTGCTGAAAGGGAAATGTTCTCTTAGTGGGTAAAAGCAGCATCTGCTGACTGGTGACCACTTAACATTCAACCTGCTGCCAACCTACATTCTACAGGGAGACCTGCAGGATTGACATGGAGCTGTGCCACTTCTAATAACTGTGTGACTGGCACCAAGTCAATGCTTTAATGTAGAAAGCCACCCTCTGTCACTAAGCAGATCCTTCCTTTCTTTTGGCTAATGGATTTCACACCCATTGGCAACAATATGAAGAGTGCAGGAATATAATCCTGCAGAGTCTTCTAAGAGCTGTTTGGCAGGGTTTGTTTCAAACTGGTACAGAAAAGGGGACAGAAAAAGAAATAAACTGTCTTGGATAATAATTTTGCAGGTACAGGTTGCCCTCCTTATTGCCACAGGAAAAAACCTCCTCTTTGCTCATCCTTTCGCCTTCCTGTAGTTTCTTTATTTGCTATCACGGCATCTCTCACTGATAACGATAAACGGTAATAGTAGTACCCTCTTCTAGTAACTGACACTGTCATGCCCTAACAAACTTAGTCTACAGTACATTTCTTGAGAGACCTACACATGTGATAGCAACAGCAGATGCTTGAGTACATACAAGGCTCAGGACCATTTTTACCACTGTCATCTAGACATGGCTAAAGCAGGGTTAAATGGCACAGTGGTTACACTGATGTCATCTTATCTACACTAGCACACTGATGGAGCTATACTGAAAAGAGTGGAATAGCTGGATATTCCCACAAATCCTTGGGATAAACAGCTTACTGCCTCTGGCCCTTCACCAGAAGGTTCAAGATATACAAAACAATTTCCTCTTTCTTGCCTGTAGTTGCATGGAAAGGGAAGGCATGCATTACACAGAGTTCAGTACTTTCAGGAAGAGGTGCATCCTTCTCAGTACCACTTATACTTTAAAAATCTACTGAGAGCCTCTAATACCTGTATAGGCCACTACAAGGTTTGAATTTTAAGTAGCTTTCCAATATCGCTGCTGTACAATCTAAAGAAGCAGGAGTGAAAACAGACATACATACAAGGGCATCTTAGAGCCATGCAATAAAAAAGAAAAACATAACAAAAAATACCAAACAATCTTTGACATATCCATAATTTCTACTTCATTTCTGGCTAATAGTGGAAATTAGTCTTCAGATAGTTGATAAAATAAACCTGTCTATTCTGGGTTAGTACCATGATCTGTGGCCAGGCAACTACTTCTACTAAAATTGATTTTCCTTTTTGGCAACCAATAGGCCAGTCAATAATAATGTTGTTTGAGAAAGATTGAGTCATGAGGGAGATGAACCTTCCCTGCCATTTATTATGTTTGTATTGTCTCCATTTGAAAAGGGTTTTTCAATAAGAATGCGCAAAAAGGTATTACAAGGGAACAGCTACTCTGTGTTCTGGTCTCTGGAAGCCCTCTGACTCACAAGCATGCTAGCATCTAAATTGACAGAAGAGAGAAAGCTGCTGTCTGTTAAAGAAAGGTGGCAGGGGTAGTAGCAGCCAAAGAGCTTTTCTTTTATAAAATTAAATTGGTAATAAATAAAGCTCAGTGATCTGCCCAAAGTGTCCTGCCCCAACATAGGATGGGGAGAAGACAGAAGGGGGGGGGGGGGGGAGGGGGGGCTCTTGCTAAAAAGTCTTTTAAAGGCAAAATCCATGCATGACTCCTGCAAGATATATGAAACTGGGCACGTCTACACCTGTATTAACGCATAGCAGCCTATTTTACTGAACATTAAAACATCACATAAAAAACTGTGGTAATACACTAACATGCAGTAAAAATAGGCTACTGCACCTTAAGCATCACTAAAAAAAGCGTGCTTTCACTCGCAGTAGAGCAGCCTAATGCGCACTTATTTAGTAACTCATATGAGAGGACGCATCTATACATGTGAATTAAGGGTGCATGTCTACATGTGCGTGCCCTTAATGTGCATTACAAATGGTGAATTTAGACTATTTGCACTTAACTTGGAAGCTGGAAATGCAGGTATCAAATTTTGGTGTGGATAGTTAAAGTGCATTAATGCACATGTAGACACATTAAAAAACATTAATGCTGTGTGTGTGGGCTGACTTGAGACTAACTTGAGTCCCAAGTCAGTCCACACACAGCATTAATGTGATTTAATGCCTGCACATATAGGCGCCTGCCTAAAACCACTTAATGATTAAGATAATGCGGATTAAATTTAGGCTTGCTTAAATCCACATGTAGACATGCCTACTGGTATTAAATTTAATGAACATTAGGAAAAGTGCATTAACGAATGTGTAGACATGCACACTGAGGGGGAAAGTGTCATCCTCTGTAGTGAGATACTAAGAGGCATGATTTCACCCATCATGCTGTTCAGTGGCAGTGCTTTGACATGCCACACAGAAGACCTGCATTGAATCTCAATCTCCCAGGTTAGTAAAACCCTGAACATTCCAGATAGCGCACTTAGGTCCTTGGTGAGAAAGAAAAAAAAAGTATCTGTTGAGGCATCCACAAACAACAACTCTGTCTAATTAAAGGATTGCTGCTAGTGGATGGAGTGTGTCACAGTTCTGGTTGGGAAGTGGCAAAACATCTGAAAAGTGTGATCTCATAGAAGAGATTTCACTACTGAGCCTTCAGGAATGACTCCAGCCAAGCAGAAACTACAAAGAACAAAAAGAAAGAGAGATTTCCCTCAAGTGAGCATTTCATTAGCATTATAGCAATCTGTAAATAGCATTATTAGCAAGAAAAGCCACAAATTGCCACTTCACACAGAAAAGACCCTAAGGTACATTTCAATGAAACTGTAAAAAGATTTAAAAAAAGTAGAAAACAATTTAAACCATCCCATGTAGAAAAACAAAGAAACAAAAACACACAAATATGTCAAAATTCAAAATCTATTCATGCTAGAAGCAGCCTAGATATACAACTTACCTGTTATCATGTGCAATTGTTATAAAAATACAACATTAAAGCTGCACAGTGAAACACTTCACCATCCAAAAATGCAAACATAAAAAGATGCAACTTCAATTCTGGCTCTACTGGGCCTGGACTGATACAATACAGTGTTTATTATATGATCATATTCTGTAGCCCAAGTAATACAATTTTATCTGTAACCACAGACATGTAACATATTTGCTTGAATCCCAAATTACATTGAATTTAAGATGACCCCCAATAATGAGATTCTATGCATGGAGAATTATAAATTTGCTATAATTTTCCATACATGGAATCGAATTACTAGAGGGTTGTCTTAAATTTGTCACCTCCACTATTGTGGTGGGGAAAGCAGACCTCTGCCTCTTACTCCCCACCATGTCTGCCCCTTGCCCTTCTCCAGTGCCTGCCTCCCCACAGGCACTTGCTCCCCTTGCCACCACTTACCGTGTGTGGTGGCTCTGGCTCTTGCCCTGGCCTGGTCAGGCAGCAGTGGCAGTAGCAGCAGCCCCAGCCCAGAGAAGACAGCAGTAGCTTCAGCCCCACCATCAGGCCCAGGTCAGAGCTTCAGCAGCTCCCCTATTACTGTGCGAAAACCCTGTGCTTCCCCCATTGCGTGCCACCCTTCCCCACAGTCTCCCCTTCAATCCCCACTCCATATGCCCCTCTCCCACATCCCCGCAAGAGCCACCCCAGACCCAAGCCAGAGCCACAGCTGCCGAATGCTTGAATCCAAGCAGGCCATTACTTGAATCCAAGATGAGGGCATGTATGACCTGAAAAACTAACTGTGAAATATGCTAGTCTTCCATAGCTATTCCAGAATAATGCCTCATGTATTCCTGCCCAAACATTTTATTCCAGATCATGCAGTCTACTCAAAGTGTCCACCAATTATGCTATTGCTGAGTAGCTACTACAGAAATGACTCCTTACTGAACGTACATTAAGCAACTGACAAGGTTTTAACTATGTACTTAACCTTAATTTTCCTTTTCCTGATTTCTAAGTATTGACTTACACTATTCTACCTTAATATGTTGCATAAGCATACAGCCTTGCATTTATTTTCCTACTTTTCTTCTTTAAACCTCATGAGCAAAGACCAACCAATTCCTTTGATTATTTATCAGTAGTCTGTAAGTTTGTATTCAGAGAATAATCAGCAGGGATCCGGGTTTTCCGTTTCCCATGGAAAAACAGAAAACCACGGATTTCCCATTTTTATCAGAGAAAACGCGGATTTCTCCTTTTAGCAGAGAAACCCGCGGATTCCCTGCTTTTGCAAACAGCTCTGCAGGCTGGCTGAACTCCAGCCTGCAAAAGCTGTTTGCGAACAGGGCAGGAAACTCCAGCCCTGCCTGGAGGGGAAGGGGAAGGGGGAGGGAAAGAATGGGACCTGAGACTCTCAGTCTGCCAAAGCTCCACTCGACTCAGCTCAGTCTCACTCTTCTCCGGGAGCCTGAGGTAAGTGGGGCTTGCAGGGGGCTAGAGGGGTTGCAGGTCATGGCTGGGGGGCACCGGCAGGGCTGGGGAGAGTCAGATTTGAGGGGTTTTGTCAGAGAATTTGTGATTTTTTTTTTTATCAGAGAAAACCAGGATCCCTGATAATCAGACATCAGTCAGGCAAATCTCAACTAGTGTCAATTAGTAACTCAAGCTAACTATGTAGGGGGTAGGACTTGATGATCTGCTCAGATCCCTTCCGACCCTACCAACTATGAAACTAGGCAAACAACTAGGGAAGAGTATAAGAGTATTGCTTGGGTATGCAGCAATGAGGCCAGGAAGACCAAAGCTCAATTGGGAATTGCAGCTAGCAGGGACATGAAGGGTAACAGGAAGGGTTTCTACAAGTATGTCAGTAACAACAGGAGGATCAGGGAAAGTGTGGGTTAGGAAAAGTGTTAGATCCCTTACTGAATGGGGAGGCAACCTAGTGACAGAGGACACAGAAAAGACTGAAGTACTCAGTACCTTTTTTACCTCAGTCTTCACAGACAAGGTCAGCTCCCAGACTACTGCACCTGGCAGCACAGTTTGAGGAGGCAAACAGCAGCCAACTGTGACAAAAGAACAAATTAGGGACTATTTAGAAAAGCTGGACATATACAAGTCCATGGGGCTGGACGGGATGCACTTGAGGGTACTGAGGGAGTTGGCTGATGTGATTGCAGAGCCTCTGAAAACTCATGGCAATCAGGAGAGGTCCCAGACAATTGGAAAAGGGCAAATATAGTGCCCAACTTGAAGAAAGGGAAAAAGGAGGCTCTAGGGAACTATAAGCCAATCAGCTTCACCTCGGTCCCTGGAAAAATCATGAAATAGGTTCTCAAGGAATCCCTTTTAAGAACTGGGAGAAGGAGGAGGTAAGCAGGAACAATCAGCATGGATTCACCATGGGCAAGTCATACCTAACCAATCTGATTGTCTTCTATGATGAGATGACTGGCTCTGAGAATGCAGGAAGACCAGTGGATGTGGTATAACTTGACTTTAGCCAGACTTTTGACACGGTCTTCCATGACATTCTTGCAGGCAAGCTACGGAAGTATGGGTTGAATGAATGGACTGTGATGTGGACAGAAAACTGGCTGGATCATTGGGCTCAGATGGTAGTAGTCAATGACTCAATGTCTAGTTGGCAGCCGGTATCAGGTGGAGTGCCCCAGGGGTTGGTCCTGGAGCTGGCTTTGTTCAATATCTTCATCAATTACCTGGAAGATGGTACAGAGTACACCCCTCAGCAAGTCTGCAGATGACACCAAACTGTCGGAAGTAGTAGATACGCTGGAGGGTAGGGTTAGGATTCAGAGAGACCTAGACAAAATGGAGGATTGGACCAAAAGAAATCTCACGAGGTTCAATAAGTACAAAGTCCTGCACTTAGGATGGAACAATCACATGCACCAGTACAGGCTAGGGGCTAACTGGCTGGGCAGCAGCTCTGCAAAAAAGGACCTGGCGGTTACAGTGGACAAAAAGTTGAATGAGCCAACAGTGTGCCCTTGTTGCCAAGAAGGCTAAAAGCGTAGTGGGCTGCATTGGTAGGGATGCTGCCAGCAGATCAAGGGAAGTGATTATTCCCTTCTATTCAGTACTGGTGAGGCCACATCTGGAGTACTGAGTCCAATTTTGGGCCCTCCTACAGCAAGGATGTGAACAAATTGCAGAAAGTCCAGCAGAAGAAAATGGAAATGGTAAGGGGGATGGGGCACATGACTTACGAGGAGAGGCTGAGGGAATTGGGCTTATTCAGTCTAGAGAACAGAAGACAAAGGGGATGTAATAATAGTCTTCAACTACCTGGAAGGTGGCTCCAAAGAGGATGGAGCTAGACTGTTCTCAGTGGTGGCAGATGACAGAACAAGGAGCAATGGTCTCAAGTTGCAGCAAGGGAAGTTTAGGTTAGATATTAGAAAGAACTTTGCCACTAGTAAGGTAGTAGAGCACTGGAACAGGCTACCCAGGGAGGTTGTGGAAACTCCATCCTTGGAGGTTTTTAAGACCCAACTAGACAAACCGTTGGCTGGGATGATCTGGTTGGGGGTGGCGCTGCTTTGAGAAGGGGGTTGGACTAGATGACCTCCTGAGGTCCCTTCCACCCCTAACTTTTTATGATTCTATGCATTCCCATGGCTATCATTGCTCTGCTGTATCAACACAATAAACAAATGCTCACAGAGTTTAAAATCAAATTAACTGATATTATTCAAGTTTGGCATGGTTTTACATCTCAGTGAGATCCATCAGAAAGTGAATTTTCAGGAAAATATGTTCAATAGTTTTAAAGTTATAAAATTTCAGGTATATAAAAACAGTCCTGAAAACCAAGGTCTTTATGTGCTGTGCATTCATCAACTATATGTGATTAAGTGTACAAAATATTTTATATTAAAAATATTGCAATTTTAAATAAGTTAGAATTCTGGGAAATTGAAGCCACTATAAAGAAACACAAATGATAAAGATTGTAAATACTGTAGCATTATGGCAAAAGTGAAGGTCCAATACCAAGTTTCACACTCCAAGCCAATCAGCACTGCCGTACTACTTCCTAAAATGCATTACTGACTGACTTTTCTTAAGCAAGAACGATGTGTTTTTTACACTTGCCAGGCTCACAAGTCAATCTAAAGGACTTCACTTAGAACTTTCACATACTTAACTTAAAATTAACCTTTGTGCAGAAGATAAAGATGAAGATTTCAACTTAGAAGATGGATGCACGCTTTGGGAAGTCATCAGCATATGAAAATTGGAATATAACTATAAAACATCAGTCTTAACAATCTGGACATGAGAATGACCTCTTCACTCCATTAGAGGAGACAGTTTATAGAGAAACCAAACTGGAAGCCTAGAAGGTGAGTCTATAAATTACTATTTTCACAGTACAGCTAGCTGTACACTACATTTTCTCAGAAAAGTATATAAGGAATATTTGCCCAGTAAAGTCTTATCAGCTGAACAACAAATTCCCCATTTTTATTGTATTTATAATTCAAGCACAGAGCTGCTTGTCATACTCTCTATATCATTTGGCCGATAATTAGATCAGAGTTTACTTAATCTTCTTGAAAACAAACAGCAGTAATTCCTATATGCCTCCTATATTGCTCTACATGAATAATGGCAAAATCAGGTATGACCTCAGGCACAGAGGCTTCATACATACAGAATCTACATTTTCTAAACATTCCCATATATATCTCATTGAAGAGTGATTCTCAATCTTTCCCATACCAGGACTTTCCCAAGTCTAGTCTCCCAATTTCATCAGCTTTCCCCCCCCTAGTTGGGGTAGCTGCAACCTCCTGCACCTTGCTTGCAACCCTCAGGCTGAGAATCTCAGTACTGGAAATAAGACATTCTACAAACAATAATACTGTACAAGGATAAGGCACTTTTGTGGCTTACATGGCAATCGGGTTTTGTTAGAAAAAGAACACTTTGTGTTACTTGCAGATAAAGAAGAATACAGTGCATTTACAGATTCATATATTCAAACATTGTAAGGCCAGAAAAGACCATAATGATCATGTGGTCTCACCTCCTGGACAATCGCACCGTTAAGAACAGGTGTCCCTTCCTTCGTTATGCTGTTCGAAAGACACATTTCTAGCCTAAATCTTTCCAACCTAAAAACAGCACTACAAAGCTGTCCTTAGACAGATTTCTGAGGGTGTTTCCAGCACAGTTCCAAAATACCACACAACCACCCACTTAGAAATGGCCTCTGGCTCTGAGCATTTAGGTAATTTGATTATATAAAGGTCCCTTTTCAAAAAAAGCAAAAAATTTAGTTGCGTTTTTGCATCTCCTTTCCTATTGTGATCACTTACCACTTCTTTTCAAACTTACTGTAAAGGTAATTATGCATACTCAAACAACTGAATGGACACGGCTTTTCACTGGACACCAATTACCTCCTTAAAATCCCATGTTTCCCACTCTGCTATCAGTTGTTGTCACTCTCATGGTTCCTAATCTATATTTTATCATTGATGTTGCCTTTATTTCAGTTGTGCTTCATGAGTGAATGAAACACCTGACGACATGTACAGAGGAGGTTTATTACAGAACTGTTCCCTTGGCAGACTGACCGCTGTGCCTACACTGAAATATAAACTCTTAGGGAAGGCAACTGATTAAAACAGTAGTTCCACTAATTCAAGCCATTAATGATTCTCTTATGCTTAACCCCCAATTCTTTAGAATCCCACACATTAACTGATAAAACATTTGGTGTACACACATACACACGCACACACACGCACGCACGCACGCACGCGGAGCTTTTTGAGTGTTTATGACCTATTTGGAAGCTATTTTTTCCCCACTCTTACTTCCTTTTGGTTAAACTTAAAAAAATTCTCAATTCTGGGTTTGAGATATTATCTCCTTCATGACAGAGGTCAAGATAAAAAAAAGCTTAAAAAATAAATGCTGGGTCAGGAAATCTTGGAAATATTATTACAATTTATATATGACTGAGGAGGAGGGGGAAAAAAAAGAAAGCGAGAGAGATAGATTGACCGACCAACCAAAAAATTGTCTGCCTTCTCTGGGAATACATCTGTGTGCAAACCAAGACCTTTAAAAAAAAAAAAAATCTCCTTTATTACTTTGGTGGAAAAAAATCAAAGATTGATTTTCTTTTTATAGCTATTATTAACCTTTTGTTACTGGCCAAAAATAATCTGGTTAGAAAACAGCAATACATCAAAAAGAAAGAGCGAGAGAGAGAGAGAACATTTAATTGAAAATGAATGTACAGAAAAAATAAAGTTTATCTCCCCTAAGTCCCGTCTTCTCAAAGTCAGATTTTTATAACTAGAGAAATGAGATACAAACATAACAAAGAGGTTAATTTTCAGTTTGATATTTTTGTAATCCAAGCAGAACACATTCACCTGAGACCTCAGCAAAAATAGACAGATGTGCGATACCATTTCTGCTGGCCTCAAGACAACAGTGTTTATGAACAATCACAACCAAACTGGACAGTAAACTGGTGGGTGGGTATCTATTCTCACTGTGAAACAAAAAGCCACAGACAAATCCTGCATCATTCAAATAAATATTGGTCCCTCTTTGAAAAAAATCTTCAAGTATGCTATATAACAGAATCCCTGTGAATCATGAACATACTCCCACATATCTATCTACTATACTGGACAAGGAAGAAATGCAAGCAAGAGCTATTTTAAAAAACAACTATCAATCATAGTTCCAGCATAACAATGTTTGACTATTTCTGAACCTGATCACAGGTAGCAAGGCTCAGCCATTAATTGCTACCGTGTAATGTGTCCAGTCTACACTAAGATCCTGTTCTGCCACTTGTCAACAACACTGACATCCAAAGCATAGACTGACCCAACCCAAGACACTTTGTTTAAAAAGTGCTTTTACTAATACATTAATTTTCTATTATGCTTTATTGTTTGGCAAACAGAAGTTTCTTCCAGTGATGGAATTTTGTTTCTATCACTGTGAAGTCTTTGAATGATCTATGGAGATGAAAAGATGCTTAAAAAGTTGACAGAGGAAACTAATTTATTGTGTATAACAACTACAAAACATCAAGTAGGTAGGAAATATCTCTGAACATTAATACTGGAAGTCAGATGTAAATTAATAACCAATAGATGAAAAGACTGCACTGCAGGAAGAAGTTTCATTGTAAACTACAAGGCTCATTTCATATGTGTAAGCGTCTATACATGTACTCCGGGGTGGAAGGGGGCCCTTACAGCAGCTCTAATTGAAGTGTGCACAGCATCACGTGCATTCAGCATCCCATGCTTCAAAATAGTGGCAGAGGTGCATGAATGAAAGCTCGTTCAACAAGCTTTCATTCAAGCGCCCCCTCCGCCATTTTGAAGTGCAGGGACACTGAATAGATGTGACATGGAGGTTTCTGGAACGCGTTAATTAACACCCTCCCGCAGACTCAATTAATTGAGTCTACTCCAATGTGCATTGATTAGCATGCGTTCTAGCAGACATCTGATGTGTATAGGTGCCCCCTATTTGCTTTGATGGCAATTTCTAATGGAACTGTTCTCTTTGCATGCGTCTCATGTTAGGTGGCCCCCTTCATAAGAAATGCACTGAAAAAATTTACTCTGGTATCTCAAGGGGTTCATACTTTAGTATAAAGTGTTTTGTAAAGAGACAACACTATACTGTATCCTCTCAGCACTATCTTCCATTCATTGCTTACCTGGCTGTTAACATCAGCTGCATGATGCAGCAGTACCGAGACCAGCTCCTTGTGTCCTCTGTCACAAGCCCAATGGAGCAGAGCCCTGCCCTAGAAATATCCACAAGAAAATGAACAAAGTCAGCTGAAACGATCATAGAGAGTTCAACATCCTATAATGGGAACTCTAGATGTCATAAACAACTAAATACTGAACATTTAAAAAAGCACATTAAGACTGGTCTATAACATGCCATACCCATATTTTTATACAGCAAAACCAGGAACTTAAATCCATGTTAGAAGACTGACATATACCCTGATGCTGCAATCATTCAGCACCTAAAACTTCAACTGAAATCCATGAGAGTTAAAGGGTGAATATAAAATAGGAAACAAAACATGGCTTTTGCCTTGGTTTCAGGTTTAGGGTTTTACTTGATACCACTAATTTAATGGCAGCAGGGTTTCAAATGGTAAGGCTAAGATCTTCAGAGATGTCTGAGGCATTTGGACTCTGGATTCTCTATCAAAATTAGTGTAAAGTGGATGTCCAAATCCCATAGCAGCTTTGAAACTCTCAGCTTAGGTCACTAAGATTTGAGTAAATAAAATAGCATCAAATGTGAAAAAGTCATTCAAACCTTGCTGTTGTTGACTACACAATCCTTCCCAATCCCTTTCCCAAACTGTTCTGCATATGAAGTCACTGACTGCACTCCCAGAAAAAATTGCAATGTTCCACCCTCCAGATTACTGAGGCTGTGATCACTAGTAGAAGTTTAGTTCTACCTATCTGTCAAGGACATTGGAAATAAGTAGCTAAGCGCTGTTCTGAGGGCTGATTGACAAAACAGCTTAACACCCTGCTGTGGGGAGGGTGAGGCTGTCATGTTCAGAGGATGGAATGTTTTTTTCCACATTAAACTCAAATCCCTGCTTTATGCCAATTTTAGCAGGGATTAAAGCAGATAGAAGCTGGGGTAAAAGATGGCATTAGAGCAAAGAATGCCTCAAGAAAGCCTTTTTTCCCCTTTCTCTCTCATTCAAACTCTTCCCTTGATTTACATCTTAATTCACTTAATTAAAGGAGAGGCTCTTTGGGAAAAATGTATGTCTGAAAAGGAGGGCATCCAGCAATTTAAAAATCTTATAAAGTATCCTCATTGCCTTTTGTAGGATGTTTGACACCCCTCTCAGCCTGCAAAAACCTGCTTCAAATGATCAAGCAAAAGATGTCTTGGGGAGCGGGGGTGGGGGCAGAAGATTCTGATGTACAAGTATCCTATACAGGCCCCCCTTAAAAAGATATGATAGCACACACCCACTCATTGCAATTTTACCATCTTTTTTCATCCCATCACCCCTGCTAAAGGTGAGCTTATACCTCAAAGTTTGCTTCCAGTTCAGAACATTTCCAAAGTGTGGGGTACTCTTAATAGGGAGTTTTGCCTTTGCACTGTAAAGAGGAGAGGGAATGGCTGCGAAGTCTTGGGCATACAAGCTCAGTTTTGACTTCTCTCTCCTCACATAGGTCTAAATGAATGTCCAAGCCTGACAACTATTTTAATGTAGCTGGAGACCACAGTACAGTTCTACTGTCACAGTGTCACATGTTATATTGTGGCAACTACACTGTACACTGAAATTGGAACTAGTTATCCTCTTATGTACATGCAGAGTCCAGTTTATCCAATACAGATGGTAAGAGAAACTTTCAGTGAGTAGCTCTAAAACATTTCCTATGAATTACAGTAGATTTTATATCTTATCTCTTCATTTAAAAAAATGTAAGCAAGAAACATTTGTAGATAGAAGTTGTTCTAGCTTGTCAATCATCTGTAGTTCTAAAATAACATGTACACTTTATAGCTGTTCATTTAAGAGACCTGTTAACATACATTTCTCTAGATTTAATCTAGTGTTTGACATGCTTGCAAAATTTATTTAGAACTCACATTACCAAAAAGCTGGAAATCATAATGTAACCTCTAATATTTTCACATCAATTTGTATTTTCCAATGTGCTATCCAAATATCTGCAGTCCTTCTAAACTTAAATCAGGCTATGCCTTGTCATATATCCTCTAACACTGTAGTGTTGAACAAGGTAAGTAAATCGTTAATCTATTAATAGGAACTGTATGCCAAATTTCCAAGCCACTGTGCCAAATTTTAGAGGCGGGGCAGGAAGACACCTGTGACAATCTCATTCTCACTTTTCATGTTGGATATTTTTCAGTGGGGTGGCGGATGTAGAACATTATTTTGAGTACGGAAATGCAAATCACAGGCATTAGGCATTAAGCATTTTAGCACACTTTTTGACCTGGCAAGTAATTATTTTTGTAACACATTATTTTAATGCAACACTAATTAACCTTGAATTAGAATGAATTTTCTGACAATAACTTTCTATAGAAGTGCAGATGACATCCGCATTAGTACTTTTTAATGATTAATGCTCTTGCACTGAACATCACAGAGAACATCTGAAAAGAGGAAAGTAGAACTTTATACATTGGTAAATACTGACAGACAAAGCATCTTAAAATTAATCTCTGAACCACTAACACTTTACATTTTTGGTTTGGACTGTGTAGCTGCACAAGCTTCTATTTGGTATAGAAGTTTATTCCAGAAGACAGAAGCACTTTATTTACAACATGCCAAAGGTCTATGAGTACTTCTCATGCATAACGTAAATTAGATTCTTTTACTATAAAGGAATAGTATTGTAATTACACAGAAATTATTGTGCAACTACAGGACAAATATATGAAGATTTTCAACCTTTAAAATCGAATTACTGCTTTAGATGTGGAGCCCTATCATGTTGGTATGTCACCTTTAAAAAGAAAAGTATATTATGGCTTTGTGAATACTCAGTTTTGGATGAACCCATTAAGTAACAACCCAAAGTATAGCAACAGTACTGCCTTTGGACACAGAAGTCAACAGTTTTGAACCACTACAGAACTGATGCCTTTGCATGGTAGAAGAGGGCTGGTGCTGCTGGAGATGCTGTCTTCTGGATGAGACAAGAAAATGAAGTCTGATCATGTGTAGTCATTAAAAATCCCCTTGTGCTTTTTGCAAGATTATGGATTTAAGGTCTTGGGCCAATTCCACTTTGGGTAATTACAGTCTGCTTACCTATATATTTCCTCTGCAATTCCAAATGGATACAATATTTTTCAATTAGTGTCCTAAACTGTTCTGCACTGTAGCTGTGTGCTATTAAAAAGCTGTCATATTCCACCTGAGGAATAGCTGCATTTTAGTAGCAGGTGAGTGATCTCTAAATACAGCCTGTAGAACACATTGAGACCTGAAAAATACTATATGAATGTAAATTATTAACATGTAGTAATTAGCTTGTGACCTACAAAAGAATAATGAATGAGTAATTTGAAGCAATATATAATTGATAAGGAGGTGGACTGTTCCCATGGAAAACTCCCAATACTGTTACTGTATTTTAAAGAGTGATTCCAAGGTATTTGTGTATTATAAAATAAATCATTATCCACAGTGCAAATTCAAAATGATAGGCATGTTGACACACTTAAAATGTATAGCAAATTGGATGAAAGACCTTAAGTCTATTTGTTTCCTTTGTCTACCACCAAAACATTTAGAGATAGATGAACACAGCATCCCACATACAGCCTGTGTGCACCTTGGTAAATCATCCAGTCCACATAGCAAATAATTTATATATGCTGTTAAAGTGCTTGCCCCACACCACAGGAGGATTTGCAAAACCACAGATTGAGATTTCTTGAAGTGCCTCTACCATTACAACCTGATTACAACAAAAGTGTTCATCAGGTAATAATAGTTAACCACAGATGTGATTGAATCAGCATGAGCAGTTTAGTATGTAAGAGTGCTACAGTGACATCCTCCTTTGATTAAATGCAAACAAAACCGAAGATGCTCATTTCAGTTCCTGTTATAGTCTGGAGCATACAATGTTGCTGCAGAAGTTATCTGAGACGGTGCATTTTTCCTGCCATACAAGTCTTGAATAAAAAGCATAAATTTAGCCCCAATGCATTCATTGACCCTGCCTCTTAAATCTTCCATGTCTTACTTGGGTTATCATTGCCAGCTTGGCCACCTTTTGTAACAATCTCTCAAGCCAAGAGCATATAAATTTTGCTCTGCTAAGAGTCACAATTTGTTCAAAAACAAAGTGGGGGAAGGGCCATTGCCTCAATTTTTTTTTAAGTCCCAGTAGAAGCACAGAGAGAAACAGGATTAAACTTGATAGAGACAAAAGGGGAGCACTTCTCAGTATATAGACACCTCTCAGGATAAAACTGCACCTATAGGTATTTGATTCAGAATCTTATTTGCTTTCATAGATCAATCATTTTGTGAATGTGTTAGGGGCATGAGGCTGGTGAGAATAAATATGAAATAATATTTCTTAACTGCCCTTTCTCCTATTCTTCCTAGTATTAAGTATTTATTTATGCTGAAAGCAGAAAACAAATCATTAACATTTACGGTTCCAAACCTTCACTGACAATCTCACAGGAGCACCCACAGGGCTCTCAATGCAAGTCTCCTCCTGTGCAGGACACTTTGTTGAAAGTTTTGTAAATGCTTAAATGCACTGCACCGTTAATGCATTTGGTTTTTCATTTGGATCTCTATAACAGACATAACAGCAATAATTTTAAGAGGGTGTCCACTCAGAGCTTAATGTGATCCTGACATGTTACAAACTATAAAATTAAAACAGAGGACCTGTTCTAGAGAGATATATATTAAAATGTTTATTTTTTGTACTTTTTCTGAAATAGCTTTGGTTCCAATAAGGAGGATTTCTCACACTGGATTTTTTCGATTTGGATCTTTTTTCTTAAAAGTTTAGAATAGAATGAAAAAGAATGAGCTTCACAAAATGCAAGTGAATGTAATTATACATAGTACTAATACAGTAAACAAAGAAAACTGAACATTTTAAAAACCCAGTAAAGCCTGTATCATACCCACTGAGGATATGCACAGACTCATGTAGAGTTTAGCACAGACCTATGTAGGGTTTTAGCAAATCCTGGCCCATAACAAGTTACTATATTTACTCAAATCTAACTCAGCCCTGAATTTAAGCCAACCCCCATAGTAGAGGTGCACTCATATATCGGTTGCAGATCAGACTGGCACTGATAAAAGGAAAATTAACATTATCGGCTATTGGCTTTTTTTGACCAGCGTAGCCTATAATGTCACTGATAAATACAATATGTCTTCTGGCCAGGGACCCCAGATGCCACATGCCTGCACGCAGCCACACGCACGCATGTGGCCAGGAATGCAACCAGGCAGCATGGAGAGCAGTGCCCTGCAGGTAAATCTGTCAAGGAAAAGAGGCATGGAGGTGGGGGGTAAGGGGCATTGGGACACAGACTGAGGCCACCACAGTGAGGAAGGGAGTGAGGCAGGGGCAGACGCTGGGGTTGGAGGCGCTGCCCAGCCAGGGCAGTGGATGGGACCCAGGGTCAGGAGCAGGATGGAGCTGTGGAAAGCTCTTCCCGGGAGGGGGCGGCAGCTCCCTGTCGCTGTGTTCATCCTGCAAGGGAAGCATGGGGGTGGGGGGTGCCCTCCCCAGATTTGTGCATGGGGTAGATACGAGCTGCCCATTGTGACCTTGGGACTCTCCACTCTGCTGCCTTTTCCTCTGGAGCCCCACACTGGCCACAGATCCCCTGCCCGCCCAACAGCTATAGGGGTGGCAAGTTATAGATCCTGCTGCTGGGTGGGTAGGGGACACGTGACCAGCACAGGGCCTCCGGGGCAAAGGCAGCAGGGCGGAAAGCCCCAAGTCCACAGCGGGCAGCCTGCATCTGCCCTCACCCTGCTCAGCTCCGCTATGGTTAAAAGCATCCCCATGCTTAAAAATGACGGCAGCTTTAGTTCATCATTTGACAAGCTTTAGTTCAAATACCACCACTGACATCTTTAAGCACCAGGATGCTGATCCCCTGGACAAGCCGCCCGCAGCAGTCACGCTCTACACCCTGGCCCTGGGTCTCATTCACTGCCCTGGCTGGGCAGTGCCCCCAGCTCCAGCCCTTGCTCCACTCCTTCCCTCACCGTGGGGGCCTCGATATGCCCCTGCCATGCCCCTTCCCCCTCCACAGACTTACCTGCAGGGGGCTGCTCTACACACTGCCCAGCTGCATTGCTGTAAATCGGTTATCAAATTGGTATAAGTCGATATAGCTGGTTCATAATCACTTGTGGGTAATGGCCAGGAAAAACTTTATCAGTGCACCCCTACCCCATAGTTAGATTCTATACATGAAAAATTTATAAAATGTGTTATAATTTTCCCACTATAGAATCTAATTACTGGAGGTTTGTCTCAAATTTGTCCCTCCCCGCATGCTACAATTGGGAAAGCAGTGGCTGGTGGGGGGTGTTAATAAAGTATTAAGATTACACCTGCAGATGCTGTACACTACACAAAGTTCACAGTAGGGCACGTCTCTTAAGACAGACTCTATTAGAAAAAGGGTTCAATTGACTTTTTGTGGAAAAGGGTTATGGTTTTCCAACACTAGCACTGGAAGTGTCATCCCATTAAATATATAGTGACAATTTATATTCATGAAAATGAGGGGCTAATAGTGTATTTACTCACATACCACACAACGTTTTCCCCAGAAAAAGCCATCCAAAATTGGGGTGCGTGTTTTAAGTGAAGGAGCCAATTTCCATGCCAAAATGGAGGTACGAGGATGCAGGAATGGGTGTTGGGGCTGGCTCTCTCCAGCTGCAACGAGTTGGTGCAGAACCTATGGCTCAGCCAAAAGCTAGAGATACAACTCTCTCATGGGTATTGCCAAATTGGAGGTAACTTTTGGCTGACCAGCCAAAAGCTACTACCAGTTCAGCAGCTGTTTTATACCTCTAGTTTTTTAGCTGAGCAGGAAAGGAAAATTGTGCGATGCAGAGGAGTAGGTTCTGCACCAGGTCCCTGCAGCCGGAATTCACCTATTTCCAAATCTTGGAAAAATCCTTTTTCTTTATTCTGCTTTCCCAAACAAGATGTGTGTCTTATTTGGGGGCATGTGATATGCAAGAAAATACGGTGGTACCAAGTAGAACACAAGTTCATTTTTAACTGGAGCTAGCCAGACTTCCTAACAATCTGCCAAAACATTTGCAGACATACAGAACTTCAATGCCTGAAGTTGTCAAAGACTTTTCTGTAATGGGGTTTGCACTGGCAGGAATTTTTTAGTGACATTCCTTCAAGTAGACCTTTTGAAGAGCTTACATCATGGCACTGAAAGAAGATGAACAGCAGATAGTGTTGCTCACCAACTGCCATATACAAAGAGCTGTATTACTTTAAAAACATTCTTGTCTCTCATGCATCCTCCTTGAGAATTAAGACATTGACAGTTTGAAGTATTAAAATAAACAGTTTCTAACACAGGCAAAACACTTAAACAAACAACTGAAAAAGAAAATTTCTACAGCAAGATAATTACTGTGGGTCACAGTTCTAGTTGCTCAGATATGTTCAAGCTTGGCTGGGGTTTGAACATATCCCAGACAAAACTGGGGCTATCTAGCAGCAAGGGAGCTGTCTCCCTTCAACACATCTTAGAGCAGCCTTTGGCTGAGAATGTGTCCCTATGCATTAACATTGATCTAACCCAGTGATGCTCAACCGTTTGCCCCTCAAAGGAGTCAGAGTCAGAGGAGTGGTGCAGGGCCAGTCCACGAGCCAGACTGAGCCCCATGCACCTGGATTGAGCCCTAGGGGCTGAGCATCACTCCCTCCCACCCCATGCACCAGAACTGGGCCCCAGGGCCTGGCACCATCCACTCTTGGTCCCCCACAGGGGACTGGCCCCAGCAGTCAGGCATCGTCCCCTCCAGGCCCTGTGTGCTGGGGTTGAGTGCACAGGGCCTGATGCTCCCCATGGGTCTGGAAATATGGCAGCAGGGAAATGGTGGTACCACTCCCCTGCCATTCAATTTCTGGATCTGTGAGTGTCCCATGGTGCTGGATGATATGTCACTGTTGGCTGAACATGGCCTTCAGGTTGGGGGTTGAGAACCCCTGATCTAACCAAAAAATGGTCCAACAAAATTATATCAAGCTTTAATGAAATTATCATCTTTTTGAAAAAAAAATAAGCATCTGGCTAAAAACAACCACAAAAAATTTAAACCCAAATGAGAATTTTCCAGAAGGTCACAAACTTCTGAAGGATTGTGGCTATAAAAGAGTGCTTTAAGTCAAAACCAAACAATGTTACCGTGAAGCCACGAGATACACACTGCTCATAAACATGAAAGTACATGATCTCAAAAGGAAACATTTATTATGACGATATACTGTGGACAGTAAGAATAAATGCTCCTCTGGATTTAAAACTTTTACTGAATGACTATTCTGGTTATTTAATTGTGTAACTATTGGTCAGTAGCAGCATTGATGGGGCTTAGTAGTGCGGTTGCTAAAGAGCCTCTGTCATATCTCTGTTCATTTATGATGTGAAATTCCAACCCTGATTTTAAACTCCCTCCCTTTCCCCCTAAAAATTAATTCAGATGAATTCCTGATTAATAATAAAAGGCCTTGCTATCAGCATTCAGAGCCCCAGCCGGGGATGTCATGGCTCAGAGGGCAGAAATCTGCTTAGAGCTACAAGAGAACCCAACTGAATTTGTGGCGTCTCAGTCTATGAATGTGTAAGCACTTCATCTGTTCACCAAAATACAATGTGCTGAGAAGCAGGGGTGAAGGTAGCTGTATGTATTATGGACAAAGAGCAGAGATAGGTGGCAGTGTGCAAGAGCTGAAATCACCGTGGCAAAGCTGGGACATCATTAGTTACATACTGATTGAACAACAGAGTGTATGTGTGTCCATTCAAGTGTTTGCTTTTACCATAAGGGCTTGCACTGAAAAATAATACCAATTTGTAATTTAGATGCACATTTCTTTCTTGATGCTTCCATCAAATTTTGTCATTTCTTCCCCAGCTCAGTGATTCTGACTCTGAGAAATAGAAAAAGTACTGGATAATGATCACACTTTTTTGTCAAGCTGGCAAATCCAGTGTTTCTCTTTAGCTATCTGTCTGGCTAATCAGAAAGAAGCAATAACACAATCCAAATGAAACACCACCCAACCTATCTGGTCTGAGGCAACAGAGCTTCGGATGGACTCACAATAACCTGATTAGCTTATCCTTGAACAGCGAGGCAGAGAGCACTCACTTTCCTAACCAAAATACATTTTACCTTACTTGTCCTTAACCCAGCTAAGTGCACAACAAAGGGAAACATGGCTGCCAGACATCAATGTAAGATCCATTAAGCTCTTACTTCACAAACCTCAGCTGGCACTTGTAGCAGGGCACTGGGGAGTGCCTCCTCCTTTAAGGGAGCTAGCAGCCTGCAATGCTGCTTGCAGGTGGTGCAGGGAGCTAATGAGAGGCTCATCTGACTGGAAGAGGGCTCAGACTGGAGCTACATAAGCTCAAAGCCCAAGTCTGTCAGGGAGTGTAGCCCTGCCAGCCGCAGGGTTAGGAGCTCCAGCCCAGGAGAGCTACCCAGGGCTGCTAGACTGACTTTTCTGTTGCCTGCAGGAACAGTGAGGCTTGAGAGCCCTACCTGGGAAGTTTGCCAGCACAAAAAGAGAAGGGAAGGCTTTCCCTCTTAAAGGGGCAGAGGGTTTGTTTCCCCTTTGGTGTTTCTGTTATAGCCCAGGGACTTATGATTTGAGTTACAGTTTTACACTGGTGGTTTGGGTTAGGACTGTAGGGGTGCTATACAGAGGTCCCATTAGTGCTCAAGGGGCACATGATCACCTTCAGCTCTGCCAGAGACAGGCTCAAGGCATGAGCAGTTCTAGACCCTGGAGCGGGCAGTGTGTAAGGCCAGAGAGGCAGACAGGGACCAGGGGTCTGGTGTCTGAAAGGGCCAAACCAGAGCTAGTGCCTCAAAGCCAGGTCTGATACAGTGGGCCAAGGCTAGAAGGCCTAACTGAGAGTACAGGTGTGGATGTCAGGGAGCCCAAAGCCCCAACAAGAGAACACTATTACCATAACACCCATGAGGCTTGGGGTGTGATGTAGGGAAGGATTGGAGCCAGGCAATTAGTCCCTAAGGCTTGAAGTGCCCTGCGGTGGCACTGTTATAGAGTGAGGCCCAGAGAGGGGCCTGGGGAATACTGAAGAACAGTAGGGTGCTGGGGAACCCTAGCAGGGATTCAGCCAAACTGAGGCCCACGGGAAAGCCCAGGAGCAACCTCTCTTTTAGAATCATAAGGAACATCAAGGCGTGGCAGACAAGATAGAAGGGAGGGCACCCTATAGGCAGAGTGAGCCACAGTCACAGAGCCACCAGGGGGCATCATGGCTGCCCCTGGGACCTCAATGTGCTAGTGTTGCCAAGATCTATAGGAAAAAAAAGAAACTTCCTGGTACTGTTATGCTGTTATTTTTAGTGGTCCATCCACCAGAAACCTAGTTAAAACTAGCAAGGTGGTATTATTTGCTTGGATGGATTACACTGCTGCCTCAATTAATAGATGTCTGATCAAATATTTAGTACCTGGATTATAAAAATTCTAAAACAGGAATTCAAAAAAAAAAATCTAGGGTCATGAATTAACATGCAAAACCATCAAAGGATCAACATATGCTTTTCTTTTCATACCTCCTCATCTTTCAAATTCACATCCACTTTTTTTGATTGGATAGCTTTAGTTACATGGTCAATGTTGTTTTCTCTGCAGTAATCAAAGATGTTCTTATCCTCCTCCCTAATTAGGAAACAAAAGTGGAAAAATATGTTGTCTTACTATGTAACACACAAACTACACACATTAGATGCTACCTTTACTTGCAGATACATTAATTTCAACATCCTCACTGGAGTGGAACAGATTTCCAAAGCTGTCATGCAGAATAATGTTTCTCAAAGACAAGACAGCACAGCCTGTTTCCCTAGAAAGTAAAAGTTAGTTTGAACAATATTGTACAAGAGAAAGAGAGAAAAAGAGAGAGACTTTGCTTACACTAATAAACTCCCATATGAAATCCAGAAAGTTAGGCTATACAAGACAAACTCAACCCAGGCATAAGTCATTGTAAATCCTGCAAATGAAAATAAGGCTAAATTTGGTCCCTCCTCTTATATATATAGGAAAGCCTTCATTCAACATTCATTCACATTTTCTAGTCTTCCTTTCTCATAAATGGTGGCAAAGATATATCTATATATCTATATCTATAAAATCTTCTTCAAAATCAATTTCCTCTTTGCCAGATTCCTCCACAGAGGCTCTGGTGTTTGGAACATTACAGAAGCACTACAGAAACACTGGATATCTCAGAAAAGAGCCTCCATCCATTGACACAGTTCTCTACAAACAAAAAGAGTTATTAGAAAGGAGATTCAAGATATTTTAATACTATTCTATTTTTCCATCCAGGGGTGGGTGGGTGGGTAAGTGTGCGCGCACATGTGTGTGTTTGAATAAGAAGAGATTATTCAAGGCAGCACTAAAGACCCTTCACTCTCCTAAAGAACCAGGTGTACTGCCCTTGCCAAAGCTCCCAGGAGGGGTTGCAGGGGGCTAAAGACTGAACTCAGAACACTAAGTGAGATCATGCCTGGTTGCCTGGTGCAGCTGTGCTCAAACACGGTTTAATGTTATGGTAACATATCCTTTGGGGTGAAGTTTGAAAAGGGATGTGGTATAAGGATTTCAGATTTTACCTGCAAATCCCACTGATGCACAATGGGAGTTGCACAAATAAATCTAAAACCATTACTAAGAACATTTATCTCTCTAAGTCTAATGCACACTGAAGACCCAGCTGTCATCCTCCAGCATACAAGCTACACTGCTGGGCATGATAAAGCTGTTCCATGATGTCATAAGGAATCTTATATACAATGTCTATAAAATGTCTTGTTACCTTTATGTTAAAGATGTTGTTTCATGTTGGCTGGTAAAAACAGAAGGTTTAACATGTTGCAACAGAGCACTGCATCACTCCTCACTGAAAGATCCATTTTTAACTCCAACATCTGCAGCACCTTAACCTGCCAATTTCCCAGCAGGAGAACAGGGCTGAATGAATGTGTATCTGCAAACTGCTGTACAGGATACCCCTCATCAAATTTCAGCCTGGTGCTCTGATATATGAATACAAGCTTTATGTCAATCTGACCCTGGACAAGAGTTTAAGTAATTGTTTGTGGACTGACTGAAAGTAAAATAAAACACCGGTCCTCAGCCTTTATGGACTTTCAAGGACTTCACAAAAGCTGTGTCAACACACGAAAGTTCTACCAGATTAACAGGACTGGTCTGGTTACAGAAGCATAAAGGTCTAGTATAGCTGCAGTTATATCAGTATAAAAGTGCCTATACAAGTATAGCTTATTCTCTTATGTAAAAAGGGATATGCTACACCAATTTAAGACCCCTTCACACTGCCATAACTCTTTTCACTAAGAGGTTACCAACTCTAAGTATTTGTTGGTAAAAAAAGAAAAAAATTACAACAAACCAAAACAGTTGTAGTGGGGGAAAAAAATCTGTAAGGAGGCCAAAGTAACCTCTCCATTACAAAATGCATGACAGTGCCACACAATTTAAGAAAAGCATCTGGTTAGCTCTCCCACTGTGCATTCTGATTTTCTGTAACTCAGTTCTATTATGCCACAGTATATGATTAATCTAGAGCAGTAATTCTCAATTGGGTTGTCACAGGATCTTAAAGAGGGTGATGTGGGTGGAGAAGGTAAGCACTCGCTCTTCCCCTCTCCTCCTTTTGCCCTCTCCACTGCCTGGCCCCTGTGTAAAGACAAAAGCACTGTAATAAACAAAAGTTTAAATGGGGTGGCATTATATTTAGAAAAGTTATGGACTGAGGGGGAATGAAGTCTAAAAAGTTTGAGAACCACTGATCTAGACAAACAGCAGAACCCACAGTTCATAATCTTTAAGGAAGTCTTCTATGAGAATGGAGAACTTGCTGGTGTAGGTTCACAACCAACAGGGAGTTTATTAGACCAGGAAGAAATAGGATGCAGAATGTGACAAAACAAATTTCAGGAAGACTGACTCCATGTTATCAAAATACAAAAGAACTTATCTTATTTGGGAATACACTGACCTTACTTTGCCTTGGAAGGTTAAGATAAACACTAACAAAATGAAGCAGAAACTAAAGATGATGATCCTTGCCATCCAATGAGGGATGAAGAGAAGCCCTTGGCAAAAGAATTGTGACTGGTGCTTCAACAGAAATGAGACTATGGGAAAAATGCTGGTAGCATAAATAAGTATTATCTGTTTACATTCTGCTACTAAAACTTAGAGATATTAACCTAGAGATTTACATATGGAGTTTTATACAAAACTTTGTCCCACCTATTTGGCTTGTCTGTATCATCTTCTTTCCTAGAGACCTAAGGAAGGGTACTGTGGTACCTGAAAATACTGTTTAAATCTATCCCAACCATGAAGTTAGTCCAATAAAAAAATATCAACCACAGATATCTTTGCCTCTTGCACACTTACTGGACCATCATGGCTACATCACTTCAACAGTACTCAAGAGTACATACCTTTTTATGAAAAACCCTCCTTTCTCCTATAACTGAAGGAAAGGGGTCTACACTAGAAAACTTGCACCCCTGATCATTGTAACTGGTGTATTTTTTTATCTGAACCAAGATAAACCAGAACAATGTAGAGTACAGTTGGTAGGATTATACAGGATACCAGGAATATTAACATCTTAACTTGCGAAGCACTTGTACTATGCACATAGCTATACTAGCAAGTGTGCTTCATAGTGGCATGGGTAAAAACATCCCATGGGTGAAACAAGCTATCCCAGAAAAAAGAAGTGTTGTCAGCATAACTCTGGCAGAAGCCTAAGGTGTAGCCAACACAGTTATACCAATCATGAACCACTACTGCTCTCAAAGCCCACAGTATTCAAAAAATAAAAGCTCAGTTCCAAGAAACCCAATCTGTTTTCAGAAATTTTAGAAAAGCAGGTCCAACCTTACATGCTTATACACATTCTGACACACAGGAAGTAAATATAGGTATCTTTGGATTTACAGAAACCGAGTTCTTAAGAGATTAACAGAATAGTCTTTTCGCAATCTGATTCAAAAGAGATGAAGACTAATATTATCAATCTGTAGTATAACAATTAAGACTGCTCAAGACACAGGTAAAAAATACCGGGAGCCCCAAGTAGAGAAACTTGGAATGATGAGGGGGATTTTTTTCCTAATGATTTATCTTAATAAAAAACAGTGTTTGTCAGAGTATTGTGTAATATGTAGATATTACCGGTCCAATTTTTGGTGGATACTCTGCAAATGGCTCGGAAACCTCTTTGTGATGGATTCAACAGAAGCTAAAAAATGAGCAGCAGAGAGGAAGAGATAGCTGGGGAACACTGTAAGGCTGCTGTCTGCATGGCATTAAAGGAAAAAGGAAGATTTAAAATGATTACCTCTATCAAATGACTTTGACCAAAACTGAGTTAAAACATACATGTTATCTGTCTTATTTAAGATATCTACAAATGGTAAAGACCACAAAACTTCAAGCTAATGAAATATACAAGGTTTATTATTAAAGAGAAGTAGGAATGCACTGGAGATAGAAAAGATGTGAAAAGGCAAATCTTGTTTTGTTTCCTTTATAGATTATTTCTATAGTGCTATAATCCATTTTTCATTTTACTGACCCAACGTAAAAGAGAGGTAGAATTAGTATTTTATTTAAAGATCACCTACCAAGAGGGAAAACTGTGTCTGTGCCCTTGGCTTTTTTGGGTTTTTTTGATGACAGCCGAAAGGTTTTGTTCCCTACAGACAAACACAGTAGCCAAAAATGTTTCTCTGCTCTCTGCCAATAGCTCTGAAAGAGGAATATGAAGTCCGGTTTCCCTCCATTTTGCTGAAATCACTGGAAGCAGCAGACCTGGAATGGGGGCTTCCTTGAACCTTAACTGAAGGTAAACTGAATTTTGAATGGGCAGATCCTTCCTTCTACCCACGCAGAATATGCAAGTTAAACAGTTTTAAACCAAAGATTCTGAAGTAGCTTTAATTTTTAAATATTGTTAATCAATTAAACCTTAATTTCTCTCTAACTGTACCATTATAAACCAACTGGCTCTTTAGTCTTTCACAAAGAGTTCCAGGAAAGGCAAAGTAGGGAGAAAAAAAACCCATTAATTTCTAAATTTTAAAAAGAAAAGGGAAAGGAATTATTTTCTTTACCTTTAAAACAAAGCAGTGAACAGATGCCTATGCTCCATCACTATCAGCAACCTTTTCCCTTTCTTTGGATTGATCCTAAATGGTTTTGTGCAGAAGGATTTGGCTGAAGAATGCCACCTTGCCCAGGAAGGGCCTGTGTGCTGCAAACAGGTGGCTTTGCCCGTCTGCTTGGCACAGTGCCGCCAAGCATACTGAAACTCAATGAAGCGCAGCACAGGAGGCAAGCATGGAGCCAGGAGACACTTGCAACAGCTACTGTTTATGTCAAGGCCTTCTCCCCCCAAGGGACCCATTTTCACATAATCTATAATTATCTCTTCGCTTTAATCGCCTCGTCACTTCTGAGGCTCTCCTGGGCACAGGAAAAGGAAAAGCTCATTAACTGAACCTTTTCTCCTCTCTCCAGCCACCCATAGCTTTTAATTGCTTGGTGTTGTTATTATCTATCAGTGCAACTGGGATCATTTTCATAAGAAAGGGAGGTGGGAGGGAGGGAGGAAGGCATGTGTCCCCGAGGTATGCACCACAGACAAACCTTTGCTTTCTCAATTATTTATGCCAGCTGAGGTTTTACAGGCTGAATAAATCCATAACTCAAGTTTATTTTGAACAGTCAGGTTTCCTCAAGGGAAGTGTTGCCCACTTGCCTACACACTTGTGTGCTGTCCTCAGAGAGTACCTGGGACATAATAAGACATGTGTCATCCAGTTCTCCACCCATCACAAAAATGCATGTGCAATTTGGAAGATTAGCAGCATTGTATGATAAGGGGCAGCAGGGAAACAGTCACTCCCATTCATAGATGTTAAATCTCCTTAAGGTGGAGGGCAGTGACCTAAAGAAAACATATGCCAGGTCAATGTTTGAAGAAGGAAAAAAAAACACAATCCAGATAGAAAGGACAGACACACACATGTGCACGTGCATACAGACTAAAATGAAAAACAAAACAAGTTGTTGCAATAGCCATGACAAAATAATTTTCTTAAAATTAACATAAGCAAAAGACTGGCTATTCCTAGATGCCACCAAGAGTAAGAAGTGCCTGAATTTTTAAGTGTTTTGTTTCCAAGCAATTGTGCTTATTTGCAGTAGCTGTACATAGTGCAGCCTGCTTGGTTTTCTCCAATCAGAGGAGCTCTTTCAAAGGGTTTTATAGCCCAACATGTGTGCGACAGACATCTGTGGTGCACCCACTCTGCATGCACGTACATACATAATACCAATCAGAGTTCTTTATTCCCAAACCAAGAACACTCGGTCCCATTTTTATACCTAATTCTGCAGCTTTGTGATCAGTTAGGACTAAAGCATTCCCAGGGAAGGAAAAAAAACACTCTTAATCACTACGATGTTTTCAAAATCCATTATTGTTTAGAAACAGCAACTTTACAAGTGCATAGTGGAAGCAGCTCTTTAAAATTCTGCAGGCCTTTATGCCTGACCACACGCAGTGACCTCTGGTATTTTCTGCCAAAACAGTTCATTTGTCTCAGAACAACTAATCAATTCCAGAGCCCATCAATCATTCCAGTTTTGCACTAGTCTAGTCTAGCTCAGAGGGGACCAGATGGCTGACTGTGTTAGTGGGATTAATAAAATTCTGAAAGATTACATGGCATCAAACGGACTACAAAACATGATGGGAACTATCAAATCTTTGCACAGGAGAAGGTGGGGGGAGGGGAATGAGGGTATAGCCCATCATTTGTTGACATTTTAGTTCTTGCTTTATGTCTAGCTCCTAAATTTATCCCCTAGAGCTTAATCAGGGCCTCCTCAGAAGTACATGTGGCTCAAAGGGCTCTTCCTTTCTTCAGAACATATTGAAGTGGTTGGGTGGAAATTTGCATTAGAGAAGGGCATCTTTCTTAAATGATCCCCAACACAACCAATTTAACTCAGCTCAGAACTCTCTCGGCATTATCTAACTTGGATCACCAATTTAATCTAATCAGAAATATAAATAAGGAGAATGAAGTCTGAGAAACCCAAGATTTAAGGAACAAATCTTACATAATTTTAGGTTGCCTGAACTATTATAGAAGAATTGTTTATGTTAAATCAAAAAGAAAATGGCCTGCTAGCAGCATTATATTATTGCACACTCACAGAATCATAGAAAAGTAAAGTAGGGCTTCCTACTTTGAATGGATCCTCCAAGTCCATTGTCTAACCCCACACTGATGAGCATAGGGCCAATCCACAGGCCAGATCAGGCCCACAGGCACATGCTATGTCCCGTGTGGGTCTGATTAGATGGAGGGGCAGCACTGGAGTCCAGATAGTGGGTCTTTGCTGGCCCAATCTAGCCCACTGGCTGTATGTTTGACACTCCTGGTCTATTAACAAAACTACAAAGTCAAACCTGCCACAACCACAAGACAGCACTTAACTGACCATAGCAAAGTAGGGGGACCACAGCAGCGAATGCCCTGCTGCTATACAGGTTGTTAAAATATGCTCAAGAGATCCCAGAAAGAGGGCCACACCTCCAACTACAGAGGAAGCAAAGCCCCACAGAACGCTCACCAATTTACCCAAAAGGTAAAAATACTTCCTAACCCCAAACAAGGTGACTGGTCTGACCCTGAGTGGAGGGACAAGATCCCCCTAGCTAAGAATCTACAGTATTAAGTCCCAGCAGGACCTCTAGCACCCCCTGGTCAAAATCCTCAGCCTTGGCTGCAGCCAACATTCAGTGCTTGAAGAAGGCAACCCCTCAACCCCCACCCAAACATGTAGCAGCAGCAGAGGAAAAAAAATCCTTCCCAGTCCTGTGTTGTAACCAGCAAAGCTCAGAAGCCTGGGAAATATCCATAGAAGAACACAGGCATCTCTATTCCTGGATCAGCATTTCCCAAACTTTTGGTTCCAGCAGCATGCTTACCGGGCCTCTCCCAGCCTGCAGCACACCAGCCGGCCAAATGTGTAGTGGGGCAGGGGGGGAGTGGCCGGGCACAGACCGGGAGTGAGGGTGATGGCGAGCGGCCAAACAGGGAAGGGGGGGGGGGGGACTGAACACAGCATGTGGATACAAATCACTAGCTGGAGCCACACCCTGCACCTGTCTGTGTGACCCTAGCAGCAGCGGGGGGGGCGCGGCTCCAGCCAGCAGGGGGTACGGCTCCAGCCCAAAATTCTGCAGCACACCTGGACATGCCTCATGGCACACCAGTGTGCCACGGCATACCGGTTGGGAAACGCTGTCCTAGATCATCTCTGACCCCTGCTTATCCAACCTCTTCTTGAACATTTCCAATGATGGAGATTCCACAACCTCCCTAGGCAGACTATTCCACTGCCTCACTATTCTAACAGTGACATTTTTCCTGATATCCAATGTAAACCTACTTTGCTGCACCTGCAAGCCATTAGTCTGTGTCCTACTCTCTGCAGCAAGAAAGAGAAGGCATTTCCCCTCTTCTTTATTGGCCACTCTACAGCTATTTGAAGACTGCAATCAAGTCCTCTCTTAAACACCTTTTCCACAAATTGAACATGGCTATTTCCTTCAAACTCTTCTCATATGACTTGCCTTCTAAGTCCTTTATCATTATTGTTGCCTACCTCTGGACCCTCCCTAACTTCACCATGTCCTTTTTAAAATTTGGAGCCAAAACCTGCGCATAGTAGTCTAAGATGAGGCCTAACTAGTTTGAGTCGTGAGGTATGATCACCTTCCAGTGTTCTGCACCTAATGCTTCTATAGCTGCATCCCAAAATCACATTCACCCTTTGAGCAGCTACATTAGCTCCAGCCCCAATATCCAATCTGTAAGATCCTTATGAACTGCACTCCTATCCTCCAACATGTTTGCAGTCCTTCCTAGTTTCGTGTGATCTGCAAAGTTGCTCAGGAAGCTTTCAATTCCAGTATCCAAATCATTAACGAATAGGCAGAACAGCACTGGTCCCAGGACACAACTGTGGCACTCCACTCAAAACTTCCTGCCATTCTAACACAATCCATCCCTTTGCTTGTAGCTAGTGAACCAGTTGTCTATCCATGTTATAGTATTGCCCAACCCACATTTCTCTAATTTGTTTAGGCGAGGGTCACGTGAGAATTTCAAAAGCCTTGATGAAGTCCAGAGCACTGAATCTACAGCATTCTGTTCATCTGCCCAAGTTGTTACTGTGTCAAAGGAGGAGATCAAGTTTGTTTGGCATCTGTTCTTAGTAAATTCATGCGGGCTGCTTGTAATCAGACTTTCCTCCTCCAGATGCTTACAAGTGGACTTTCTTAGGATATGCTCTAGTAACTTCCCAGGGAGGTAGGGTTAACCAGTCTGTAGTCCTCCTTTTTGCCTTTTATAGAGGGGCACATTGGCTCTTTTCCAGTCCACTGGTACCCTGTCCACCTCCCACATCTTCATAAATATTATTGCCAAGGGTCTTGTTCAACTTCTGTTATGTGAATGTTTCCACCTGTCTATTGTAATACTTGTAGAATACTTGTTATCAATTAAAAAAGAAAAATAACAACACATTATTTCTGGTTCAACAGTATTTTGTGCATCTCCTTGTTATGTAGCATATATGAGACTTGGCTGGTGAAGCAGCAGGCAATCTTATCTCGTCGTTTATTAAGTTCCAGTTCCAACTGTTTATTCACAAAATGATTAAACTATTTATACTCTTTGTACTTGTAATGAGATCACCAGATTAAAATAATACTTTCACTGTGAGGAAGCAAAAATGTCATTCATTATACTCATTGTTTTATGTAGTTTGAAATTACAAATCATTTCTAAAGCTTTCCTTCAAGAGAAACTTTAAAAAGTTCAACTACCCTTTAAAAATGCATATTATTTTGATATGATGCCTGAAGCAAGCAGGACAAATTTACAAATAAGAGATAAAATTTCTGTCCCTGAAGGGTGCTTGACCTTGACAACACTGGGTTATGGCAAGCAATTGTTCTACATTAGTTATGGGGCCACTTACTGGCAAGATTATGAATGCCTCCTTAATTGATGACAAGTTCCTTACTACCCCAAAGCACATAAACTGGGTCTTAAGTCAGAAAAACTTTTGACATTAAAGACTGAACTGTATATTCACAAATTGCACTGATTTAATTGAGTTTCTAAATGTGTTAGTCACATCAGTATAACCTATTTGTATGGATGCTCTTAAATATTACAAACAGACTGAAATCAATGCCAGTTAAATCAAACCTAACACTTTTGCTCTATTTCCACTGTGTTCCAAATTATCCCTTTGAGAATTACTGACAAGGTGGGATCATACCACCTCCACAAAACTTCTGCTCTTGCAACTTCTAGAGCTCTACCTAGCTTTAGACATAGGTACAACATGGCAATTGCACTTTGGCCAAAATCTGCAAATCTGAATCCCTAAAATTTGGCGCTTAGCATATTCACTCAAGTATAAGACTACTCTGAATACAAGACTCCCGATATTTAGATTCTGTACAGGGAAGACTTATACATTTGTTATAACTTTCCAAGTACAGAATCTAATTACTGAACGTTTACTTTGAATTCATTCCCCTTCCACTGCTACAGCAGGGAAAATAAATTGCAGGGCTAGGGAGAATCAGGTAGCCCCCTTGCCCTCGGCCCCACCCCCCAGTTTATTCCCTCACAGCCCATTTCCATCCCTTACTGTCAGACCCTACTCTCCTTAAGAGCATGGAAGTGAAGAGCAAATTTGAGACCATTGACTGAAATAAACATGCCTGTAGTAATTTAGTTAGTCCAGATATTGATGCATTTTGGTTTTTTTTTTTTGTTTTTTTTTTTGGTTTTTTTTTTTTTAAGTGCTGCAAATATTAGCACAGGTACCCATAAACACAATTTTAAGTAGAACTTCTGTACCTACCTATATATAGTACAAACTATGCATGATATTAGTTCAAAACCAAAAAGTTTATGGTTCACTGGGCTTATAGGTCATTGGGCTGGACCCCAGCAGAGTCAACAGCATTTCAAGCCTTGGTGATCCCATAACTCAGCAGTGCTCTGTATGTGTATGTACTCCAGATATGCCCCACAAAGGATCCATGATCCCCACAAAGGATCTATACGTAGCCTCCTACTCACGAAACTGGGTATTTTTGCTACAAGTCCAGGGATGCTACACAAATTTACATACAGATGATATGCAGGGGCAACCTGACCCAGCTCGACCTAATGGAGGATAGGACCACACTAATCTTATGCTCCAGATTGAGAAAAGGGGTGACAGAGGAAATCTGGGTGAACTGTTTGGGGCCCCATTTGGTGATATTTGCTAGTCCTTCAAGGCTCGTGAAGAAACAGGAATAATTGAAAATGGGAAAGAAAGGCACAACTCAGTTCAGGAAGTAAAGAAGTAGCCAAATATATATACTATGTAGTGGCTCACCATGACTTAAAAGGAGTCAGCACTGAGGACAACTGAACAGAATTCACACAACCACATAAGTTATTCAGATGGGCTTTACTAGCTTAATGTTGTGGTAGGTTCCCATCAGCATGTCAAATGTAGCAATTTTGGCACCAAGGTAAAGGTACCAAAGGTGTGGGTCCAAGGCATCAAGGAAGGTGTGGGTCAGGGTAGACTCTGGTCTTCCTCATATTACAGTACCTCTAGGCCCAATGCCAGTTCTTTGTGGAGGAAATACCCCTCCCCCTTTTTAAAGGGCCAAAAAAAAAGGTTCCCATCAGCATCTTAGCCTTTTGGGTTAAGATCAAGCATAGCATTTCTGGCACCAAGGAGAGGGTGTCAGAGCTGGCTCTGGCCTTCCTGGTGTCAAGCCAGGTACTGCAATACCTGTAAGTCCAGTGCCAGTTCCCCATGGGGGGAACGCCAACTCATTTCTTTAAGGGCCAGACAAAAAGTGCCCATCAATGTATCTGCCTAATATGAGCCATGTGTTTTACAGTCATACTCAGTATTGACTGCATTTAATCAGCTTCACAGCTGGTTTCCATTACTGAGCACATGATGTTTTTAGCAGCAGTTAAATGATAAACAATTTATTTAATGAAGTTTCCTTGTCTGTGAATGTAAGAGTAGGGGGGAATCTCGGCTTATATTCAAGTACATACGGTATGTTCTGTATTAGGAACATAAACATGTATTTTGACATACAATTCTAAACACACAGGTTTGAAAACACTGGTACTGGTTCCTTGAATGTTGATCACTTGTTGATGTACAGCAGATGATTGTTAGCTCTTTCAGCAGCTTCATATATAGTAGACCACAAAATGCTACTGATTTGCCAGTAGTTCCTATTAGCTGCAGATCAGATGAACTTATTACTATTCCCACTCATTCCTTCGTAGAAAATTGTAACAGACCATTCATTCTTCCTCAGGGATCTTATAAGTAGGCTTCCACAGGGTTCCATCTTGCCATGGATATTTCTTGGAGAGATTGTAAGAATTTGGGCTTCAGAGTCATTGGCTTGCTCTCAATAGTCAGCTCCCTAACGGTTTCTGCCTCAACTTCGTATTCCTGATTTTCCAAGCACCATGGCCAGGCTAGAGTCCTGTAAAGGCTAAAACAGCTTGTCTGAATTGATCCCAAGTTAGAAGTGATATCAATAGATGGACTAATGCAACCTGAGTAACATGGAAGTAGTTTAAACTGCTTTGTCTACAGAATTTATGACTGAATGCAGTCTCAATGGCATGCAGAAGCTATAATCACTGTTCCTGGATTGCCAAGTAGCATCAGTAAACTTTCAAGTGTCATGTGTTCTTGACTACATGTTGTTATCCTCATGCTGGACTATCACAGTGTATTCTAATGGGACTTCCTTTGAAGACCATTCCTAAGCTTCTGAAAAGGCAGAATGCAACCACCTGCCTCCTAACTGAGCACTAAGTTCTATGCTAGCAGCACCCAATTTATTGGGTGTAACTCAAAGTGTTCATTATGTATGAGGTGCTGAAAAAGTCTGGCTGTGATTGCCTTTATCCTGTCTCCCATAGCAGCTGAATTATCTTAGGAGGGCACATGATGAGAAACAATTCGGCAGAGGTCTCTCTATTCTAAAATTCATTGCTTCCAGCACTCTGCCATAGCCCAGGTGTGCTGAGGTCTTTTCTGACCATGAAGCAGGACATATTTGTGCACTTGAGCTTCCTCAATTGGATTCATAGCTAGAAAGTATTTAGCCCATCAATTGCCAAAGGAAATAGAGGCTAAAATGGGTTTGATTATTTGTGCCAAATGTTGACAAGTTCGTTTTACTGTCTGGATTCATCCCAAAAATGACTATGAATATAATTTCAAAAAACATGACCACACAAAAGAATATAATTTTTCTCTACATCTAGGGCTCTGGGCTTGATTTTTTTGTGTGTGTGTTAAGTGCTGAGTATGTGAGGAGCCCCAATATCCCCAAAGTCCATGTCCATGTGCACATAAGCGGGAATGTGCATTTCCCCAGGGACAAACAGCAGCAGCACATATTTGTGCTGCTGCTACCTGTCCCTGGGCATGCCCCTGCAGATGCGCTATAGTACATAGCAAATTGCCCTGAGTGGGGTAGGGGAGGCGGGGGCTGGTATTTAGTACAGCATGCAGCCCCCAGGATCTGAGAAGTTGGATAGACCTGGTCTAGGGAACAATCCAGTGCTCTTAGTTTAGATACACTGGCTTCAGCTTAAAAGCCAGCAAACCCAATTCTTAGGTAAAGTGGTATAACACTATTCATATACAAGCCTGTTAAACTAGTTTAAAGCTGCCTGGAGAGGTTCAAAAGTACACCTAGATAATGAAGTACTCTTTTGAACCAGGTCAATGTTATATGTATTCAGCAAGCATTCCAAGATACAGGTCTAGTCAGTCTTCCAGGCATCCGACACAATACAACACTGACTGCTTCCCTTCCCCCTGCTGACTGTTGTAACTGGCCACTCTGGTATATGACCAGAACTCTGCTGCCCCCTTTTCTTCTTCCAACTTTTGTTGACGTTTTTTAAATCAGTAAGCTCCTTTGTCCTGTTTGTTCAGCAAGGGCTGTCTTTCTAACAACCAGCTGTGCCTTCACTTCATACTCAACCATAGGCCCTTGTCATGCCCCTACCCTAGCCTCTTAGGAACCCAAAGTGTGGGTTCAAGTATGACCCCCATTCCAGGCACCAAGAGACAGGCAAGCACACTGAAAAATATGGTCAAGTGCAGGCTAATGAACTTCACTGAACTCATGTTTAAGGGAGAAGGCACAGGTCATCTATCCCCTGACACCTTGACAAAGCATGGGTGCAAGCACTCTCCCCCACCCACCCAGGGCAAGGCATACTAGGCTGGCTTCTCTCCCCCCTGCCCATCCCATGGTGTCAGAGCCACACACTTCAAATGTCCAAAAAATGACCATTCTACCTGGATTGCACTGTATACATGGATCCCTCTGATCCATGACAACTGTGAACTAGGTCCCAATTAATGATGTTTTGGAACAGTTCAATTGTTGTGTGTCCATGTTCTTATTGCGTACTCCCTTTCAGATTCACCAGCTGCCCACATACACCTGCCAGCATGTTTTATATTTTAACCCCTGAAATGCCAATTATTATAATTAAAATTAAATAGCCATTACACAATTTCTCCCACGTACCCCCCAGAGATGTCTTGTGTACCCCCAGGGGTAAGCATACCAGTTTGGGAACCCCTGCTCTACCATATCATCTTGATAAATTCAGTAGTCAAGATCTCACCAGTGTCACCTGTATTGGGGCTAGTCTAACAACACTTTTTACAGCAATACAATCATGACATAAAAGTATGGTACTTTTTTTCTATTAATATAATTATACTAGTATAATCTTTAACATGGATGCTGTTATACTGGTATGCATATGCTTTTACTCACAAAGCTTATTCTTATATGGGGAGAGGAATACAGGAGTAATCGCATTTATTTGAGCGTAACCTCATCCAAACTAGGTGCCTATATTGTTTAACTATAGCAGCATGGCTAAAATGATGCAACATTGTATGCACACATAAGGGTTTAAATTGGTGAGAATTAAGGATTTGCTATATAAGATCTGGCAAAGCCTTCTAGAAGCACAACTATCAGCATGCTGCTTATTATATGCACCTCAGAAAACAGTTCTCCAGGTAACTTTGAAAATATTTAAGCGTTCTATGTAAAATGTTCTTGTAAATACTATTCAAATAAGGTATTCTTGGAAATAAACAAAACTTGCTTCACAAGTAGCAAGAAGAAATTTAGAATAATTAAATAAACGAAAATAAATTTTCAATGATATTCTGCAGCACTGAGCAAAGAACAGGCCTAAAATGGGAATAGGTGTACTAATCCATTCAGCCTATTATGGTAACAAAATTATGGAGATGAACCTTTATGAAATTCAGTACTCAGCACTACCTAGTTGGTTTAAGAAACTACTGTGCTGATATGGCTCAGTTAGCAGTATTTTCACTCCTAGGTTAAAAGTAGCAAATTCAAGGACTTGAGTTCAAACCTAATGCTGATGGTGTGGCATTGCTGGCTTCTGGAAGTACTATTTCTTAGATCACATGCTAAACCAAGATTACCCCTACCCACATTTGCTGAATGTTCAAGTGGAAGCTATAGATTTGTTGTACTTTTCAAAAAGAAGAGGGGGATAGCCCCAGATTCCTGGCCAATCTTTCCAGCTCAGTTAAACAGGTTGTAACGTTCAGTGGAAAAGTTTGAACTACAGGTGACGGAGAAACTGTTGCAGCATTTCTTATTCAATCACCCTACCTTAATGTGTGGAATAGTTCATGTCTGTGTTCATGAACGCAGTACCCCTGGCAGATGTGGGGGGGGGGGGGGGGGGGGGGGGGGCATGGCTGCGCTGAAGGTGGCGGGAACATGGCAGCAGAAGCGCAGCAGCAGCAAGTGCAGAGCTCCCGAGGAGTTCCTCTGTGTATTTAAACATGGGGAAAAAACAGAAGGAACTTGCCCTCCTGCGAGCTAGGAAAAACTCAGACCTAGTGGGGCTCAAGGAAACCTGGTGGGATTCTACCCACCACTGGGCAGTAGACATCGAGGGACACAGGCTGTACAGGTGAGACAAAGCAGGGAAAAGGGGGGGGGGGTAGGGTGTAGCGCTATATGTCAAAGAGCAATACACATCTCCAATGATCAGGATGGGGTCAGAGGAGGGGCAAAATGAGGTGCTCTGGATAAGAATGCAAGCGGGGCACAGGGAAAAGGGACTTGATAGTGGGCGTCTACTACAGAGAGCCTCAGAGGAACAAGCTGGACCCAGAATTCTCAGGTAAGCTCATGGAGGCAGTTAAGTCAAGGCATGTGGTTATCATGGGTGACCTAAACTACCCAGACATCTGCTGGGAGGAGCAGTCAGCCAGGTCTGACCGCTCATGTAGGTTCCTAGCTGGATACAGGACCTCCACCTAACCCAGGAGGTGCACAATCCCACCAGGGGAAATGTCTTGCTGGACTTGGTGCTTGCCACAGGCGACAACCTGGTGATGGGGTCTGCGGGTACTCCACCACCTAGGTGACAGTGATCAGTGCCTGCTAGAATTTACTATCCAGCGCAGGGTGGTGAAAGCAAGCAGCAAGGCAGAGGTCCTCGACTTCAGGAGGGCCGACTTCTGTAAACTAAGAAGGCTAGTAGGAGAGGCACTGGGGTCTTGGAGCGTCAATGAGATGGGAGTTCAAGACGGGTGGTTGTTCCTCAAGGAGATGATCCTCTGAGCTCAAAGGGAGTCAGTCCCAATGTGCACCAAAGGAGGCAAGAGTGCTAAGAAGCCCCCATGGCTTGGCAAAGGCATCCAGGGATGCTTGAGGGCAAAAAAGGGAGGCATCCAAACAGTAGAAGCAAGGGGCTATCACCAAGGAGGATTACACCTCCATTGCTTGGGACTGCAGGGAGGCTGTTAGGAAGGCCAAGGCAGAGATGGAGCTAGGGCAAGCAACCAGCATTAAGGATAATAAGAAGTCCATTTTCAAACACATAGGAAATAAGAAGGCAATGGGTAACATGGGGCACCTACAGATAGGCTTGGCAGTCTAGTGATTGTGGCAAATGAAAAAGCTGACCTCTTTAATGAATTCTTTGCCTCCATATTCCTGAACAGGGACCGGGACATCTCTCCCACTAGAACTGCAGATGGACCCAGGGGAGGCACCGCCATGCCTAAGGTCAGGGATGACCTAGTTAGGGAACTTTTGGAGGGGCTGGACGTGTTTAAATCAGTAGGTCCAGATGCTCTTCACTTGAAGGTGCTGAGGGAATTGGCGGGGGTCATAGTGGGGCCCTGGCACGGCTCTATAAGCACTCATGAGGCACTGGCCAGGTACTGGAGGATTGGAAAAGGTTCAACGTGGTCCCCATTTACAAAAAGGGGAGAAAGGAGGACCCCAGCAATTATAGGCCAGTCAGTCTTACCTCGGTCCTTGGGAAGACCTTTGAAAAAATTATCAAGGAGCACATCTGCAAGAGCCCAGCATGGGAGCTAATGCTCAGGGGCAACCAACATGGGTTCACTGAGGGCAGGTCCTGCCTGACTAAACTTGTTTCTTTTTATGATCAGGTCACAAAGTCCCTGGACGAGGGTGTCGGGGTGGATGTCATCTTCCTGGACTTTAAGAAGGCCTTTGGCATGGTTTCCCACCACATTCTCTTAAAAAAACTAGGTGGCTGTAGCATTGATGCCTACACAGTCAGATGGGTGTCAGATTGGCTAGATGGTCGCACCCAGAGAGTAGTGGTGGATGAGTCATTTTCGACCTGGAGGGATGTGGGCAGTGGTTCAACATCTTTATCAGCGATCTGGATGTGGGTGTGGAATGCATACTGTCCAAATTCGCTGATGACACTAAGTTGTGCGGCAATGTAGGCATGCTGGAGGGGAGGGACAGAATCCAGCTAGATTTAGACAAATTACACAGGTGGGCAGATGAGAATAGGATGAAATTCAATGCAAACAAATACAAGGTGTTGCATCTAGGGAGAAGGAACTAGTAACACACCTATAGGCTGGGGAACACCCTTCTTATCAACACAGTGGCAGAAAGGGATCTTGGAGTCACTGTTGACTCCAGGATAAACATAAGCCACCAATGCAAGGAAGTGGTTAGTAAGGCTAACCACACCTTGTCATGCATCTACAAGCAGGTCCAGGGAGGTGATCCTTCCCCTCTATGCAGCACTGGTTAGGCCACAGTTGGAGTACTGTGTCCAGTTCTGGGTACTGCACTTTAAGAGGGATGTGGCTAGCATTGAGACGGTTCAGAGCAGGGCCACTTGCATGGTCAAGGGGCAGCGGGGCAGGCCCTACAAAGAGAGGCTAAAGGGCCTGAACCTATTCAGCCTCCACAAGAGAAGGCTGAGAAGGGATCTGGTAGCCATTTGCCAACTCACCAGCAGGGGGACCAGCAGGAAATTGGGGGAGGCTCTGTTCCCCCAGCCACCACTCGGGGTTACTAGGAATAACGGTCACAAATTGTTAGACAGAAGGTTCAGGCTGGACATCAGGAGACATTACTTTACTGTTAGGGCTGCCAGGCTCTGGAATGGGCTCCCAACTGAGATGGTACTCTCTCCTACCTTGGGGGTCTTCAAGAAGAGGCTGGACAGAGATTTGGCTGGGCTGATATAACCCCTGTACCCATTCCTGCCTGGGGCAGGGGGTGGGACCTGTTGATTTGTTTAGGTCCCTCCGACCCTAAGCACTATGATACTAAGACGTAAGTTTGGCATTTGCGAATATTTGAAACCATGAATGCTGAACCTGCACATAGTGAGGGTTTCTTGTATTTAAAACAGGGGGGGCGGGGGAGGGAGCGGGTGGCAGGCAATATGTGACCATAAAAATATAAATCTGTGAACTTCTGCTTCACTACGACTGTGTGTACGTGTCCATGTGCATATGTGTATATAAAGATCAATAACACATTATTAGTGTTGTGATTTCTTGATCAAAATGATGCAAGATATATAAACATGACAAGGAAAACGTGCAACTGTTTCTACAAAATGAGACCACAATACTACTGAAGGAAACTTTCATTTCACATTTCCTTCTTTCTTTCTAAGTAGAAATATAATGTTGCATTCTCACTGATTTCCCAGTTACGTCTTTTCTATCTTCATTCATACACTGCACCCCCCCATCAGCAATCTCACCTTTATCGTGCAATTTTAAAAAACATTGTCCTCATTTAGTAACTAACCTAGTTTAAAAGCTGTCCCTTTATCACAGATTTCAAACACCAGCCATTCTTGTTAAGTAAGGGCATTTTTACTATGGAAGCTGTAGAGGGAAGAAATTGTATTTAACACAAGGCACAAATTCTATATTAAGACAAACATATAATTGTAAAGCCTTTATTCCAATACACAAATTCTATATTTTTCAACTAAATAACTGTATATGAAAGAGCTACTTCTGAAGGGGCATTGATAAAAGAAGAAAATCCTTGAGTTGTACAAATACAAGAGAGAAAACCCTACCCTTCCCCGACATCTCCCACGAAAGAAAGATTAGTACCTGGCAGCTATGCAGACAGTTATTGATTTAAATGATTATGGACCCAAAAAGTTCTTTCCTGTCATTTATTATCCTGTTATAGTTGCCACTGCACTTGTACAATGTTAAAAAGATGCTTAGCAAAATTACACTTCAAAATACTGTTGATAACTAAAGACCGGAGGAGGTAGTCACCTGATGGTTTCTTCTTGATACAGTGAGCTGACAACTGGGCCTCCAAATGTGGTTTTTCCTCCTTTTCCTTTCTTCTCTGTGGTCTGAAAGAAAAAATTGGTAGGGTGGACTGCTTTATACTGTAACTTGGGGGGGGGGAGGCAAGGGAGATGGGGGGGATGAAGAGGTGGGGCTGGATGAAAATGCTGCTGTGGGATCCTTCCCCTTATTTCCTACCAACTTGCTCCAATACTTTATGTCTCTGCGCCCCTCATTCTACACAAAAGGTGGAGGCCTCTCTCCGAAAAAACCCCAATCAATGCTCTTCTGAGCAAACTACAGCTGGGAGTTGCTTGAGAGGTACACAACGTACCTCTTCTTTCACCTCCTCCACTCAAAAGAATGAGTGTACCGCCTTCCCAGCAGCTTTGGCTACTTAGGACCCAAATGCTGATCCTTTGTGAGACAGCATAACATTATATTACTAGACTGCAAAGCTCGCCTTTATAAATCTATTTAATATAGATTTAAATTAAATTCTATCATGAGCAGCCTTTCCAAATGATTTACTCCAAGGAACTCTAGGAATCTTAATTATTTCTACCAGAATAGAAAAGAAGAATTAGAATACCAATTGATCAATATATAGCCCAAGGCCTAGATTAAAAAAAAAATTACTAGCAATTTTGGGTGCTCAATTTAACATGCCATAAAAAGTGGCTTAATTATCAAAAAGTGCTAAGCATTTACTCCCTGAAAATCAGACCACTTCAAAAATGTCAACTGGTACATCAAAAGCCATATTTATTTTTAAAAATGTGAAGCCAAAATTTGTATTACCAGTTAAAACAATTCTCAATTTACAGTGGTAACATTTTGCAAACATTATCAACTGAAAATGTGAATTATTACTACTAGACCAAGGGTGGCCAACCTGTGGCACGTGTGCCACAAGTGGCATAGGTAGCCTCTGCATGGCATGTTGCAGATCAAGAAGGGAGCAAGGAACACAATTGCAGATAAAGCAGGGAGAAGGCAGAGCAGCAGATCTGGCAGGGGAAGGGGACTGGAGTAGTCCTTGGGGAGGGTGTGGTGCTTAATTTGGGGGAGGCATGCCAAAAAAAGTTGGCCCCCACTGTATTAGGCAAATGCCATGTTTCTCAGCCACCCTGCTTCAATCAAAAAAGGGGAAAGATGCATCTCACTCCAAAACCAATTACCTTTAATGATTAACTTACAATCATTCTGGGAACTATGTAATATCCTAAAACAACAACAACAATACAGGGAAGGTCATATCCACTATACAAGTTATAAATAACGGATGTAATTTACCATTGATAAGATCCAAAGTACATTGTTGTACTGGAGAAGCTACAGTGAAGGGATACCATTGTGCTCAAATGCATTTGAAAAAGCAAAGGCCTTCCCCTCTATTGCTACCAGCAGCTTAGATTATTCAAAGTAAACAAAAAATACATTTCAGCACGTTTACTTTTTCTATCTATTAATAAATAGAAATACATAGGATTAATACATTCTATTTTCAAACTTTCCTATATTATGACAATGCTGTAATATTTGAACTGAGACTTGAAGAAGGGTACTTGGTACCCAAAAGTTAGTCTACATTCCTTTCAACTATACAGTTTGCCTAACCAAAAGACATCACCTACAAAAACCCTTTCCTAAATGTTACAGGCATGCTTGTTCAAAGAATTAAATGGTAAGTAAACATTTTAATTGGCTTTAGGGTTTGTAAAAAGCTGTCTCCAAAACTTAATTTTTTGTCAAATTTCATCCAACAATGAGCCAAGTGCTCTCTCTTCTATTCTCAAAAACAGTCTTGTTAAAATTATGGCAAAAGGAACTGCCCCACTGTTACTTTCATTTTTGATATGGAGAAACACTGAAGAATGATTGCACACAACTCACAGACAGAAATATCTTTGAATTTCCACTATAAATAATCAAGCCTCATGAAAAACATTTTCTCCTAAGTTTCTTCTCATCATTATGATCTAATTTCAGATGCCACCATGACTGCATACCTCAGAGATCATCACCTAGTACCCGAGTCCAGACATGAGAGAAGATCAAAAGGACTTCTACCGATACAAGAATTTTGCTAACTAGATGTACCTACATGCATGACATTTACTACTACAAATTACTTTTAAAAGGAAAAGAATGTCACATGTATAAACATCTTTAACATTTCTCACACACAAATTAAATGTTGAAACACCAAAGACAACACTCTCCTAGGATTAACATGGTTTCCAGAAAACAGCTTGAAAGTTATAAGCAGCTAGGCTTTGCAATCTTTATGGTAACTTTTATATGCATTGTTCTCTTAGTTGAATTTCTTCATGCTTAACAAGTAAAGATCATCTACAGGCATCTTCCCTACTTTTATATGATCCTAGTTTAAGAAGGTACTTAAGTATGTGCTTAACTATAAAGCATATGGGTAGTCCCATTTCTTTCAATGGGAACACCTATACTTAAGCCACAGTTGTACAACTGGAGGCCTGTAAGAGGTTAACATGCAGCCTGTGGGCTCCTGTCCACCCACCACTTTTCCCACCATTCCTGCTGCTATGGTGGTTAGAGATACTGGGTTCCCCCTCTCTCCCGGTTTCTGCCCCTGCCCCTGCACGGGGAACAGGACCAGAGAGGAGTCTGTATTGCCTAAGCTCTACACACAGCTGAGGGAAGAGGAGTCAGGCTAGGCTGCCCAAGGGGAGGGAAGGGGAGAAGACTGCTTGCACGGTGAGGGAGGGGAAGGAGGAGAAGAGAAGATGAAAGACCCAGGAGGGCGTTTCCTGCAGTGTACAGTCCATGCAATATGTGGCCCAGGGGTCTGCAACACTCCCCCCCTCCCCACTTCCCCTAATGCCCAGAAGTTGAATATCTGACTTAAGCCTATATACATGCTTGTTGAGTCTTTTGACAAACCAAGGTATTATTGTAATGGCAATGTGGAATTTGGGAGTTCTGGTATCTTCCCTTGATAGGTTTCACACAGGCAAATACCCAGTCCTCTAAAAAAAATTCAAATCCTATGACAAAGCTGTTCATTAATATTATTATTCTTTATTTCATGTCAAGAGAGGGTGGCTATCCTGACACACACTGTTTTGATATCCAAATCTTTGGTGTATTCCTTTTCAAAATATATATTTCTTATTCCTAGTCTTCACATAAATGTATACAAGTTTTAGAATATAATTCTTAAGGTTCCATATATGAGTGATGTCACTTTATAATAATTACTTTATTCTTCCAACCAGAGCAGATAGTATATCTCCTTCCAGTCTCACCCAATTGCAACTTGTGTTTACTTTTAATTTTTACTTTAAAAAAAGATAAAAAATATTTTATCTTCAATACTAGGCCCTGTTAATTAGCGGTGTGGGTCCCCCTGAAGCCCAAGTCTCACAGTTCAAGCTTCATGCATTGTTAACATTTACATTTATAAGCAATCATTGGAATATGTGGAATTGCACAGGTATTTAGAAGACTATGTCTCAGGCCCAGAAAGTTCAGTGTAAATTCTCTCCAGATGTAAAAAAGCTACAATAACCTGAACAGAAGGACAATAAAAGCCAAGTTCAGTGGAAGAGCAACACAATAATAGAAGAAAAGATGAGGAAATGATTACATTTGATCTACTTGTTAAAAACTATGAGAAATGGTAATTTTTAAGAGCAAAGAGAAAAAGAAAGTCTGACAGACAGCACTAGTGTGTTCTAAGCATGAGAGAAGCATGTAAGGTGGGTACAGAGGAGACAAAAGAAGACCAGATGCTCCAAGTTAAAGGCCATGTTAAAATGTTAACACCTCTATTTTGGTGCCTGAAGATTGCTCCCTCCATGCTTAGTGACTTATAAGCACAACCATCTAACCTCTGAGTTACCAAGAGCCACAGGCTTTGTGGGATGCATGCCCTCACAGCTGCATCATGCAGCACCCTCCTCCAGCCCCCTGCAAGTTAAACGACAATTACATTTATACCGTTTGCTACTTACCTTCTACTGTTTAGTGACCAGGGAATAGCTCTGGCTTCAGCCCCTTATGTCTTCACTGTGTGCCCAGTGCTGCACAGGCCCCAGGCCACTGGCAAGAAGCTGTGGATGGAGAGCAGCGGTCGTGGCCAACCTGCTAGGGGGCTCACCATGCGAGGATCCAGCGGTGACCTATCAAACCCAGCACCACCTGCTCCAGCTGCCATGATACCTCCTCAGGCTGAGCCAGCTGCACGCTCAGTCCCATCTCAGAGCTGGGCCAGGGCCTGCATGGCCCCAGCACCACCAGCAGGAGGGGGAAGGGTGCAGCATACTGGGCAAAGGCCACCCTATAGGGACTGGCCACTGCTCCCCCTGGGGCAAGCAGGGGAGGGTCCAGCCCGGCACTGTGGAAAAGATTTCTAGGTCTAGGCCATGATGGCAAAAGTGCAGTGGCCAGTGCAGGGAGCCCATTGCCTGTTTTCCTGCCTAGGCCCTGCCACTGCAGGGGTGCCAGGCAGGCCCACCATAGGGCTAGAAGTCTCGCTGCTGTGGCAGGAACGCCCCAACTGACCCTTGCAGGGGGGCCCAGCACCGCCCGCCCTCCCTCCTTGTGATGGCGGGATCCAGGCACAGTAGAGGTCCACAGCCTCTGCCCCATGCACAGCCCCAGCCCCAGCCTGCAGAGGTGAGGGGAAGCAGCGGCTCCACAGCTGAGCTGTGCTCTCTAGTGGCTCAGCTGCACCCTCCACCCCCCACCAGTGACCTGGTGCCCACACAGCGCTGGACACCCAGTAAAAACTTAAGGGACCAGGGCCATTTTCTGTTGCAGGTCACTAAACTAGGTAGCTAGCTATTGGTTAACCAATTAACCAATTTAAATTAAAGGAGATTAGGCAGATAATTTTTTTTAATGATATTTACACATCCCTATCATGCAGGCGACCCTGAGCCATGGGACATGACTTCCATGTGACACACACCCTCTCCACCATATGGAAGGTGCCCACTGCACTGCACTTCACTGCACCAAAACCTCTTTGCTGCACAGGGTCTCCAGGTTCCTCTGAGCCCAAGGGCTGCACTCAGCCCTGTGGGCCAGGCTGCCCCACACCATCCTACCCCCAGGGGCAGGGACAAAGAGGAGGCTAGAGGAGGAAGGGGGAGCCTGGAGACCCCAGCAGTAGTAGAAAGTAATAAGGAGAGCAGGACCCAAACCAGGAGCCGGAGGGGGAGGGGGTTGTGCAGGTTAACCCCTTAGAACTGGGATGTGAGCTGTCGGCTGCCTGTTGAACAGTCATGACTTACAAGTATCAGCCTCAATTTTGAATTTCCAGGCTTTGATCGTTTCTGCTCTTATACCTTTGGAAGCCAAAAGACAACTTGCACTGGAGCCACTTTGCAGTTTGTACCCCTGCATCATTCCAGCTCTCTGTACTGCAGGAGGGAACCGATTCTCAAAGGAGGGAAGGATACTTCTATTCATTGCCACTGTCCTATCAGGTTCCTTTATTTGTCTGCCCCTACCCCAGGGGCACTGAGGCTCTACTAAATTAGCATAATCACCAATTACTCTTTTAATGCAACACTTGGACTTGCCAGCTACAACCATCTACTTTTCAACAAGAGCTGGTCCCCAGCTGCTCTCAGTGGAAGGTAGATATTGGCCACCATATACCACTGAACCTACCTCCCTCTTAAAAACTTTGGCTTATTATGCATGAATTAAGAGGCATTGCATGCTCTCTGCTCTATTTATATACAGTATACTACTAGCAAATTGCCTGTCAAGCATGAGGAAGGGGAGGGGTGGGAACAGAGGCCTAGGTCGCCCTCCCTTCCACCGCCTCGGGTCTGGGCCCGCTCCCTCCCTTCCCTGCCCACTGCTTCAGGCCCTTGCTCATTTCCCTCCCTCCCCGTATTGTTTCAGGCCCGGTTCCCCCCTGCTGCTTCGGATGCAGCCCTGTGCACCCCCCTCACCTCTGCCTCCCAGGACCAGGGCAGGGGGAGGAAGGGGGGAGCTTACATATGGCGGCAGGCAGCGGTGGCGGGTGGCTGCAGTGTGGCCGCAGCTGGCCACAGAGGGTGGCCGCAGCCAGCCATGCACGGCTACCAGTAACCACCCTCCCCGCCTTCCTGCTTCCCTCCCTCCCCTCTTTCTTGCTGCCTAGCCCTCCGTGCTGGCTGTTGTTGGGGGGTAAGGGGGCCTGCTCTGGCTCCAAGAAGCAGGTCCAGGGTGGACAGCCAGCACTGCTGGCCTCACCCCCCTGCTCTGGCCCCTCAGTCTCCGCTGTCACGGCAGCGCTCCGCCATGTGTCTCTGTTTGCGCAGAGCACTCTGACTGGCTGCCGAGACAACCAATCAGAGTGTGAATAAAGCATTACGGACAGACAGACAAAGGCTTTTATAAGATTAGAAGTCTAAAATCTACTAAACCCATAAACTATTGGACAACACTAAATATGTAGAATTCTAGAAGCAAAGCAAATGTTTTCTTGCAACATAAAGACAGCAAAGTCCTCATTCCTGCCTCAGTACAATGTATTTGTCAATAAAGACCAGCTCGATTCAAGGTACAATCAGATCTTGACTGGCTGTCACCTACAATACTGTTCTGGAGGTCTGAACACCTGACAGCCACATTCTGAATGGAACAGAAATACAGGGACTAATATTTGCTAACATTATTAATTCATTTTTTTCTCCACTCCCCCTTACTCCTTTATAAGTGATGTCAAGATATATACCTTTAAGCTGCTGTCAGCCATAAAAGAGGTGTCGTGTCCCAGCTCAGAGGTTAACATATAATGACAGACACATTAAAAAACCCGTCCAATGCCTCACTGACAATTTCAGCTCCATCTTCTCTTCGATGAGACAGTAATTCAAACTTAGTTACAAGCTTTAACAACATAAAAGTCTAATCATGATTGAAAAATAAAAGAGCTGAAGAGGATGGCTTTATCATGCTAAGCATTCTGTAAAAGGAAAAACAATTTATAGATCAGACACAAATATTTTCTCTTCAAGGGGCACTGGTCTTTAGAGCTCAAAAAACCCTTACATTTCCTGACACTGAGAGCGTGCAGAAAAGCCCACTTATCTGTCCGAGCTTTTGAAGAGTGGGGTAAGAGTTTGTCTTACAGTGGAAAAGAGGGCAGTTTATAGTTGTAATATCATCATCATCATAATCCTTATCAAACTCTTTGAAAAAATTATCAAGGCTCACGTTTGTGAGAGCCCAGCAGGGCAAATTATGCTGAGGGGAAACCAGCATGGGTTTGTGGCGGGCAGATCATGCCTGACCAATCTAGTCTCTTTCTATGACCAGGTTACGAAACGCCTGGACACAGGAGGAGGGGTGGATGTCGTATACTTAGACTTCAGGAAGGCCTTCGATACGGTATCCCACCCCATACTGGTGAACAAGTTAAGAGGCTGTGACGTGGATGACTGCACAGTCCGGTGGGTGGCGAATTGGCTAGAGGGCCGCACCCAGAGAGTCGTGGTGGATGGGTCGGTCTCGACCTGGAAGGGTGTGGGCAGTGGGGTCCCGCAGGGCTCGGTCCTTGGACCGATACTCTTTAATGTCTTCATCAGCGACTTGGACGAGGGAGTCAAATGTACTCTGTCCAAGTTTGCAGATGACACAAAGCTATGGGGAGAAGTGGACATGCTGGAGGGCAGGGAACAGCTGCAGGCAGACCTGGACAGGTTGCACAAGTGGGCAGAAAACAACAGGATGCAGTTCAACAAGGAGAAATGCAAAGTGCTGCACCTAGGGAGGAAAAATGTCCAGCACACCTACAGCCTAGGGAATGACCTGCTGGGTGGCACAGAGGTGGAAAGGGATCTTGGAGTACTAGTGGACTCCAAGATGAACATGAGCCGGCAGTGTGACGAAGCCATCAAAAAAGCCAATGGCACTTTATCGTGCATCAGCAGATGCATGACGAATAGGTCCAAGGAGGTGATACTTCCCCTCTATCGGGCGCTGGTCAGACCGCAGTTGGAGTACTGCATGCAATTCTGGGCGCCACACTTCAAGAAGGATGCGGATAACCTGGAGAGGGTCCAGAGAAGGGCAACTCGTATGGTCAAGGGCCTGCAGACCAAGCCCTACGAGGAGAGACTAGAGAAACTGGACCTTTTCAGCCTCCGCAAGAGAAGGTTGAGAGGCGACCTTGTGGCTGCCTTTAAGTTCATCACGGGGGCACAGAAGGGAATTGGTGAGTATTTATTCACCAAGGCGCCCCCGGGGGTTACAAGAAACAATGGCCACAAGCTAGCAGAGAGCAGATTTAGACTGGACATTAGGAAGAACTTCTTCACAGTTCGAGTGGCCAAGGTCTGGAACGGGCTCCCAAGGGAGGTGGTGCTCTCCCCTACCCTGGGGGTCTTCAAGAGGAGGTTAGATGAGTATCTAGCTGGGGTCATCTAGACCCAGCACTCTTTCCTGCTCATGCAGGGGGTCGGACTCGATGATCTATTGAGGTCCCTTCTGACCCTAACATCTATGAATCTATGAAAACGCTAGCTACTTGGCTGAGAACGAGCATCTAAGATTCGTTATTTTAGCTTAGATTCTCTTAAGTACTCATCAGAAGAACAAAGAGTTTGAGGCAAGCATTTTTATTTGGGTGTATGTTCAAAAAAATAAGGAAACATACATCTGCATACAAACAGCAATTCTAAAATATTTTCTTTTCATTTGCTAGAAGACCTTTGAAATGAACTCAGTAATAAATATACCTGGTTTTACAAGATAAAGGTTGGCGATGTGTAGGGGGTATACATGCACCCCCTGAGATTGGCAGTCACTGCCAGTGCAGGAGGCCACCAATTGCGAGTCAGCGCTCGCCACACATACCCCCTTGCCGCAGCCGCCTGCAGAAGCTCCCCGCTCACCACTGCCACATCCCCGCTGCCAACACTTCCGTCACCGCCGCCTGTGGGTGGTCGCTGTGCACCCCAAGCCTCAGGAGGCACACGAAATTCATGAAGATAAATCTAGAAAAAACCCACTTTGCTCCCCCCTGGCCTCCCCCAGAAAGGATTAAAATTAAAACCTTTCTAAAATAGTTTTTGTACCACAAAGTAGATTATAATGTAATATTAAGGTTTCATAGATACTTATTTTTGATCAGCTGCAGATTTCACATGTGGCCACATCACTTAAGAGAGTCATGTCTCATGTGGCCATCCTATGCACTTGCTCAACCTTTATATCAGGCCCACAGTCTGTAGCAAAATGTGGCCCGTGAGCCACATCCGGCCCACCAGGCACTTTCATCTAGCAACTCCTCCATCCCCACCCCCATCACACGCACACGCACAACAAGATTAAGACTTTATTTTTGAGTTTTTATGCAACCCTGCCTTCCAAAAGGAATATTTCTGGGGGGTAAGGGAAGGGACTTCTGGGGGCACAAGTCAGGGGTTAGTGGTTGGACTTCTGGTCTCAAGATGGCAACCAAGGGGCGGGGCAACTGTCAAGGGGCGGGGCTACCCCTGTAGCCCTCGAAAGCTCAAACCTCATTAAGCAGCGCTCCAGCTGAAATAACTGCCCGCCCCTGGCCGACAGCATGCATCAGTAGTGGTACCTATGAAGAAATGATAAGAGCCACAGGGCCATAATAGAAAAGACTGCCTTTTGCCCTGACAAATTACACCTGGGGACAGTCCATAGTTTCCTCACCATCTGACACCATGCTGGGAGACAAAATGACACGCTAACCCTTCAGGTGTGGCATTAAACTTGTAAAAATAAGTCCTATATGTGTGCTTCATAAAACACTGGTATAAGAATCATAAGACACTGGTATAATTTCAGAGGACAGGAATATATAGAAGATATTTCAAAATTTTAATTCAGCCAGTGGCTTTTTAATCCTGCTTCACTTGCCACCATGGCTCCACAATCCTCTGATTGACATTTCTGGACACAATAAGAGGAGGGGGGAACATTATCAGACCGGCAGCATGACCATGTAAGCCTTCCTAAAGTTTCAGCCACTCTGTCTCTGTGTTGTGGCCTGGCTGCCCCGCCCGGGAAGGGAACTCGGGCAGACACTAATTGTATTTGACAGCAGCAATTACACGCAAGGCTGGAGATTAGAAGCCTGTTAATTGTGTGTGCTGTAATTGCTGCCATCTTTTCCTTTAGTAGTTAAGGCCAGTGCTAGAAGAGTGAATAGGAGGAGGGTAGGCTCCACCTCAAATGCAGGTGGTCCAGAGACCAAAGCCCCCAAGAAAGTAGTGAGACATACTGCTTATCTTTCGTGTCTAGACCACCTGCATTTGAGGTAAAGCCTGTTCTACGCCTGCTGACTCTCCTAGCACTTGCCTTAACTAGCGAAGGAAGAGATGGCAGAATTGCGGCACACACAATTAAAAGGCTTTCCCTCTCAGATTATGTAAATATAAAAAAAACGTTCCTCTCTGATACAGAAAGGGTCAACACAGCAACCATGTCAAAGGGATGTCCTATAAGGCAGCTAATGAAGCATGAAACAGAAACAAAAAATGTGCAATTCTAATAGTATTTTCCACCTGTATTTACAGAGTTGGGCGCCAACAAATTTCATACTGCTATGCAACCTGAGTGAAGATAAAACATTAACCCTTACAATTCAGTATAAGGAATTTTTAATGTTTATAAAATCCAGACGTGTTAAATACTTAAACAGTATTCAGAAATCCTTGCTCACCAGAGTCTAAGCACCTCAGCATTTTTTTTCCTTTTACTTTCTTTATCGACTAGCCTAGTTTAATTACCCTCAAACATGATGAAACTGCACTCACACAGAAGGCAGCCTCCCTACCAGACACCTTTCATGAAAGGCTATTGTACCCTCACCACCAACTCTATAAAATGTCTATCATAAACATCCTACTTTAATATTCCTCTCTCAAAAATATTTCTTGGCTATGAACAGCAGCCTTGGTGAGTGCATGCACATGACTCAGCACCTGGAATACTGTCAAAAGACCACTGAAGATCTGTGCAATTTGAGCAAACTGTCCTATTAAAATAACCTCTTCATGTTGTCCAGCACAGAATGACTTCTTTTTTCTTTTACAGTGACAATTTACTTAAGGCTCTGTTAATTGTCTCACTAAATAAATCCACAATTCTCTGGTGCTTATAAATCTCACTTGTAAAACTTCACCTTGAAAACAAGATCTAGAACCGAGAAGAATATATTCAGAATGATATAATTTAGGGTCAAGATGCACACAGTAGGGCTGTGCAAAGCTTTGGTTGCCGACTGAATTCAGCGGCAATTCGGCCTGATTCAGCGGCCGAATCTTCAATTCTGAATCAAATCACAAGACCCTTTAATCTCTCCAAATTGAATCAAACCCCTCCGAATTGATTCAGAGAGATTCGAGGATTCGGACATAGACACAGCTTTAAATGTTTTTTCTACATACTGCCCTGTACCAGGCGGCTCGTGAATGCTGAGATGCTGGGGCGGATGAAGTGTCTCATGGGAGTGCGGGGGGGGGGGGGGGGGGGTCGGTACCCAGCATGCTTGGTGGTGGACCTGGAAGTGGACAAGAAGCACTTCTGGTCTGCCACGGAGCGCACAGGGGGGTCCCCTCCCCTGCGACAGGTGCCTCCTGGGTCTGGGGGGTTACCTGGGGTCCCTTCATGGTTGATTGTACTTCTCCGCAGCCGAAGTACTTCCAGGTCTGCTGCTGAGCATGTGGGTCCCCCCGCACTGTGCTCCTGTGGGACGCTCCATCTGCCCCACCATCCAAGTGTTCAGGAACCGCGCCTGGTACCTCGGGGTATGTAGAAAAAACATTTAAAGCTGTGTCTATGGCCAAATCAGCATCGGATCTTCAGATTCGGCCGAATCAAATCAGGACAATGATCCAAATCAACTAATTGAATCACTGTCCCTCGATTCGGGCCAAATCCAAATCAAATATGGCCCGTTTCACATACCCCTAGCATACAGTACAAACAGACAGAAGTTTGCAAATTGAACGATGCTTTCAAGATAGTAAAATTCAAAAATACCTCTGATTTATATACAACAATATTTGACAATCACTTATTCCAAGAGTGCTCAACTCCTGGCTTCTGGGCCAGATCCAGCCCCTGGCACCATGTCATCCAACCCATGAAGCTCCCTACAGGTCCTTGGGGATCCCTTCGGGCTGTAGCCCTGAATGCTGCTGGGCACGCACGGCAGTGTGGAGCTCAATCCCAGCACATGGGTCTGGCTGGAAGGTGCGCAGTGCTCCTGGATACCGATTCCGACACAAGGGGCCAGGCAAAGGTGGTATGGAGCCCCAATCCCAGCACATGGGACTGGGCAGAGATGGCAAGGGGGCCCAATCCAGGCACAGGGAGCCAGCCTGATGAATGGGGTCCCACTCAGCCCCCTGTGCCATTCATTTGGTCCATCTAGCCAGAAGTTTGAGCATCACTGACTTGATCCCTGCTGCACTGGTTAATCACCGTTCTGTTAATTCACTTAATAGGTAGTAATTAGAAGTTTGGGGAGGAGGGAAGGTAAAACAGCAACTTCTGTAGTTTACAGTAACTATGCTTATTATATTCATTATTTACAGAAGCATGAAACAGAAGCATCAAAAGGTTAGCATACATTTTAAAAAGCACTCTCATGACATGCTTTGCACAAGCCAGGACTTCCTCCAAGGGAAGCACAGGGCATTACTACTGGCCAACAGTGTATCTAATCAATCATTTTTCCCCGTTGTCTATGTAAAATCCCAAAATATCTTGGCACAGTAGGACAAGCTATAAATGCAAATAGCTTTAACCCTAAATTGTCTGGATTTTGTCAGTTCAATAAATATGTACAAATTAAACATCTTTATATAAACTTATAAATGTCTACATGCACAACAGGAATATTATGAACTGTGGCCATCAATATTAGAAGGGTAAATGAGAACTTTGCATAGGTTAGAAAATTGCAAGCGTCATACCATAAACCTTCAACTGTTGGGAGAAAAGAAGAGACTTGCCCTAGAAGGACTGTATAACTGTCTGCTGCAGTTCTTCCTCTGAAACAAGTGGGACTGTGAGAAACAGAATATTTGATTATATGCACAAGTGATATAATAATGAGGCAATTCCTACATTCATAAAAATGACCCTCTGAGATTATTATACAGTAATTCTGCTACTAGGTTTCTTTAACCAGAAAGGAATATAAAATTTTCCTAATTAAAAATTTCAACTTTTGAAAAACTATTGTACATGCAACAGAAACCTTTTGAATAAAATTACTTTAGGAATGGTCTCCCACTGGACTTGCCACAGAAAAGTGTGTATGTGGGCTTACATGCATATAAGTATTAGGGCTGTGCGAAATTTCGACGAGTGTTTCGTTTTGAAGCTGTTTCAACACATTTTGAACTCAAAACAGTGAAATTGAAACAAAACAAAAGACTTTGAAACAGCTTTGAAATGAAACGTTTCGAAAGGTTTCAAGTTTTGAAGCAGCCCGGTGGTGGGAGGCAGGGGTAACCAGGGCAGCGCTCTAAGCGGCTCCACCAGCCCCGCGGAGCTCAACCTGCTTTCCCAGCACTACTAGACTTCTCCTGGGGGCACGGGCCCCCAGATCTGTGCGTGGGGTGACAGGAGGCTGCCACTGCTACCTGGGGCCAGCAGCAGCACCAGTCTTCCCAGAGCTGGGCACGAGCTGCACCCAGTGGCAGTCCCAGGCAGCAGCAGCACCCTGCTGTCATCCCACACACAGATTCAGGGGCCCACATCCCCGAGAGGAGTCCAGCATAACCCCACAGCCCTCCTGGGGCTGCAGGCCTCCAGATCTGCTTGCAGGATGACAGGAGGCTGCTGCAGTTGTTAAGTGACACAAGTTTTGCTTGTCAGCACCTTGAGGTGCAGTTTCCCAGAAACCCCTGCACCTATCTCCTTGAAACTCAGCAGACTTCAAGCCCGCAGAAGGGGCTACCATCCCTGCAATTTTCATCCAAATCAGGCACAAAATGACAAAGTTATTGGCATTTTCATGATTCCCCATTATAGCCTATGGGCAAAATGGCAAAAAGCGTCAAATCAGAGAAACAGTTGTGACAGAAGGAAACAGAACAGTGCGAAATGAGACATTGTCCCTTCGAAATGGCAAAACAAAAGTCAAAACTAAACGGTGCTGTTTTGCACAGCCTTAACAAATATCACAGCAGTTACATGCCTGCAGAGAACTTGGAGCCCTGACAGTTTCACAGAAATTTTACTGTTTAAGATGTTTTCTTTTAAATTATTCTTCAGTTTCACAATGTTAAAAATTTTTATAACACATGTATTGAGGAAGCCAAAAGGAAAAGATTATATATGCTTCAGTGGAACTGTTTATTTATCAGCAACTGTATAGTAGGATACAATTAAAACAACTAGCAATACCCTGCATAAAAATGCAGAGCCCTACTGTTGAGTTTTCCATGTATACACGTATCTCTGCTCATGCACCAGAAATCCAGCGTGTTGGAGCACTCGACTAATTGAGTCTGTGGAGCACGCAAACTGACGTGCTGCATCGCATGTATTTGTATAAATGGCAAAATGAGCATCAGCACTAAGAAAATGGTAGCAGTGAGCTTTTGAACTAATGCACCTTTAATGTGTTTTAGTTCAAAAGCCCACCACCGCCATTTTCTCAGTACTGACGTGCACTTTGCCATTTATACAAATGCACACGACACAGCACTGGGGGCTTTTAAAAGCACCCAGAGCCATGTCGCATGCATGTGAACAAATACCCAAGCACACATGCTAAAAATGCTACCTAGAAATACATGACAATAACTGGACATAACTGTTCAGCCCTGCTAGCAGGTAAGTCAAAACTGGTATAAAAACCAGTCACACACAGTCATACAGGGGAAATCCAAATTCAGTGAAGAGGTTTAGGTCTTTGGTTTGTTATGTTATTATTTACAAGTCACCAAAGCTCATCCTCAAAGGAAGGATGAGTTTGAACACTAAATCACCAGTGTCTGGGTGCGCTGTTGAAAACAGGGAAGGAACTCAGCCCTTCCACACTAGAGAATGCGTTTTCAGTCATGACACTAACACTGCAATTCTCTGGAACCACTTTCATTCCCTCCATTACATTTAAGATTATCCTTAAATGAGCACACTAGGAAGCGATACAAAAAAAGCAGAAGTTTCACACTTGCCTGGAACCCGAATTCATTATTAAATCTGAGAATCAAGATGCAGGGCATCCTAAACCTGGCTATGCTATATAGCAGTTCACTCAGCAATAACTAAGCACTAGGTTTAAAACCAGTCTCTTAATATATTCTAGCCAACCCACGAGACCATTGTAAATTAATGAGATCAAGTTTTACAAATGAATTCAGCTGAATTCATTTCAACACCCAGAAAGAAAAAAAATATTCATTTTCCCCTATCAGTTTAACTAAAAATCACCGCTTCTAATTTAACCTTAATCGCCTCTAGAAAGCTCTGTGGTAATGTACAATGTATCCTCTTTGGAGAGCCAGTTAGATTGCTGAGGTGCCTGCAGTATGTTTCCAGACAGGATCAGATAGAAAATAAATGTGAAAATGCTCTCTTTCTATATTATTTCATGTCTGTTCCTTAGATCATGTTTGCCTGAAACAACCACGTTCCTTAATTCCCAAGGAAGTGGCCCCCCATGAATGGTTTCAGCACGTGGAAACAAAGAAAGCCACTATCTAGGAACAGTATTCTAATGAAGGAAGTTTCCAGCAGCCTTGATCTGGACAACAGTTTATGCTGCTGATTTGCTTTTCAACTTCAAACATTTATAAAATGCATGGTATAGTTTGGCAGTGCTGTATTTCAATCAATCGCCTGAATGAAGGCTGCGATGTCATAAATAAGAGGCGAGGAGACCATAAATTTCTACAGAGACATAAAATCAAAGACAACACAAAACAGCCCACAAATTCATGCAAAAAATTCAAGCCAAATACTCCCAGTAGTGTTGATATTTACTATTTAAGACATTTGTTCATTGTTTAACTTTTCTTATCCACCCGGAGCTTGGGGTGACACCCAGACTTCAGAGAAGCTGGAATCCTTGCTTCAGAACTGGCATTTTGTTTTTCTGCCTCATGACAAATTGCAGATGCAGTGAAAAAATGTCTGTCATTTGCTGAGGGATATTAAACAAAAACCAAGAACTGAACTACTCAGAGCCCTGCAAATAAAAGCACTTTGTTCATTAGACAATATTCACTTGCTAAAATCATGCACCCTCAGCCCAGGATACCAGACTGTGCCAGACTGCAGATTCACAAAGCATAACCTGGATAAAACAGGATGGATGAACTTTGTCCTCTCACAAATCACTCCTGAAACAGCATTTTTAGACAAGATAAGGAATTTTCAGAAGTATCAATACATACTACTATTTTTTACAAATAAGGAATTCTTTGCACAGCTATGACATCTAAAACATCCAAGGGCATCATCTTCACATTGAGCTGGGCCACTTCAAATGATTTTAACCAAAACCTGCCTCCGTTCTACAAGCTGAAGCGTTAGTGAAATGTCTCCCGTTCTTCTAGAGTTGTGTGGTAAAGTACACAATGCTGCACTGTGAACTCCCCCTTTATTTCAGCCCCATTTGGTGCCCTTCCCTGGTGCCCCCTTTCCTGGTATTTAGGGGTATAGGTTGTTACTGTGGTGGTCTAAGGACATAGACTGACAAAGCTCTTTGGGTAAATCTGATCTCTCAAATAGTTGGAAAAAATTTTCTTTGCAAGTCTTTCCTGGTATTTAAAAAAAAAAAAAAAAAAAAGCTTCCATGTACTGCTTGCTCTTCAAGTACCTACACACACACCACCTTTCTAAAATACTCCCTGTTAACAACTATGACCTTCAGCATGACTCAGGAAGCTGCTATAACATACTGGAGATGAAGAATCACATGACGCACTAAAATCTCGGTCCTTGTGGCAAGTGAAAGACCTCATCATGGCACTGAATCATAAAATATCAGTTCAGTCAAAGAGCTTATGAATACAGGAGAATGAGAGCAGAACCACAAATCTGAATCAACTTGAAGAGCATGCCCCATGAAGTCTGGTGGGGGTTACTTCTACATTGCCAATTCTACTGAAACCCTTTGGAGGGAGTCTGCTCCCCAAAACCTGCCACAACCCTTATTTCTATAGGATTTAAATTCATTCATTTTCATTTAAAATTGGAACAAAATTAGCCTATAAAAATCCAGCATACCTTCTGATTTGATACAAGAGGACTAAAAAGAGACAAGGGATGGCTGTTAATACAGCGCACTGTTGGTAGATTCTGATGCTTCCCACCCAGCTGTCACTCTTACTTGTTGAAAGGGGAAAATTTGTTTTTTTAGCAGGTTTAGGGATTTTTTTAAAGCACTAGCATGAGTTATTTCACTTTTTAAAAGATATTATTATTTATTATGCTAATGATACTATCATGGAAGAGGGACTGATCAGTGCCTTGTAATGTTGATAAGATCTTTACAAAATACTTAATTCAGTACATTTGAAATGCTGAAAAAAATTACAGTGATTTTGTTTACTGCGATATCTATTTAATTTTCATGTAAAAATATGAAAGCATATTATCATTACAACAGAGAATTCAATACAAGAGGTTATGCATTACACTATAAATCCAAGCAGTTAAGAAACTGTTCTTAAGTAAGGTTTTTCAAGCATTTCACAGCACTGGTGAGACTTCAAAAAACAATACTTTGAGCAGTAAAAGGTGTCACACCTTATTCCTTTAGTCTCCACTTCAGCATATTCAAGTTAGATAATTACTTTACAACTGGAAAATAGCAAGTTTCTTTTTTTTTTTTTAAAGGTTTTACAGGCATAGAATGTAAAGGTGTTTACCGTAGTCTTTCCTTCTTACAAATTGAGACACTGTATTCAATTCCTGCCAAAATAAATGTATTACATTATACGAACAGCCACACCACATATTTCCCTTACTTCTGCCATCCCCTTTACACCCCACCAGAATCCTGCCCAAATCACTGTATCACTCTCCTAACTGCAAACTGTATTTTACTTGACAGATTAAAGTACAACTTTTTGAGTGACAAACTGGAAAAGCATAATAGGTGCTCTGGTTTTGTTTATGGGCCACAGCTCCTCCAATATATTCCATTTATTTATTTTCTCCTGGTGAAAAAATTCTCTCTACCTATAATACCCAGGAAGAAATGTGTATATTCAGGATGGCAACTTTAGTCTGATTTACCATTGTTAATAAAGTGTAAGAAATGGGCTCAATATAAAACTTTGGAGTTGAAACTGATGGGGCATGTCTACATGTGCAATTAATGCTACTGGATACACTCTGGCTCAAACTGAGCTGCAGTAAACCAATCCTGACGTCACTATCTACACATGCATTTAAATGCAGTAATTTACTGCGCTACTGAATACCACTTGTATCTGACAGGACTATCCAGCAGCACCATAAATCAGTCCACTGTGCCCCATTTGCTGCACACGTGTAGACGGTGACGCTTTACTGCACAAGAAATTAGTCTGCTGCACAGTAAAGTGTCTCATGTAGGTACACACCAGTACTTGTTGCTCAAGCCTGCCTCTAATAATCCAATCTTGAGGATCAAAACCAAGCTTTGGAAAAACTCAGGTCTGGATTTCTAACTTCTAGTCTTGCAATATTTGGATACCGACTTGCTGTTTGTTGTTATATAGATTTTAAGCTTGGTTCTGGACCAAACCTACAAATATAAAATACTAAGCAATTTAAGAATCAACCTATATCATTTGCAACTAGATTACATCAAGAATATCCAAATGGACAATAACCCATGAACACCATGAGCTATGCTGCAAATCTAGAAACTACTTTTCCTAATTTTTAGTCTCTTTGAATTGTGAATCTCCCTTATATATTTTAAATAAAAGCAAGTTAACATTTCAAATGCGAAGGAGAAATGTTACTTGAACAGTATGAAGCACACAGGGATGCAGACAGCTGAACCGTCAATGACTGGATGCCCATGTTATGAAATACTGCCCCCTGCCGTACCCTCTGCAAAAACACAGGCTGACAGCTATGCCAGACTAATTCCATTCATGTCATTCCCTCTAAGCTCTCTGTCCCTGCAGCTACAGTCTTAAAAGCAAATGAAGTTGCAAAAATAAGCTTGTTTTTGTTTTATGAGATAAGCTCTGCATCCTCAACTGGCATCTCTGAATTTGGTGCTCTATTCTACTCTGACACCACCACAAGAGTAGTAGTATTTTGTGTACGTTTCAATTACTCTGCCATGAAATGCATAAAAGCAATTTTTAAAACAGCAGAGAAGAGCAGTTACAAAAATACATGTACATTTATTCCCTTCAGAACTCAGCAATGGGGAAGTTCAAACATCACAAGAATCTAAGGGGTGGGGATACAAATCTATCTCTGCAAGTCTGGGAGTCCTCATCCTCTTTGAACTCAAGTTCCATTTTCTGGGTTTACCCAAGAGTTGTGTAGATATTACTGAGGCTCTAGTGACTGTTTTCTTATTATAGGGGTTTTCAGACTTTTTGGATCAGCGTACCCCCGGCGGCTGGATGTAGAGAAGTGTGCGGCAGCAGCTGCCACATGCGAGCTTCCCCCACCCCTCATGTCCGGGCGGTTGGCATCTGGGCAGCAGCACGGGAAGTTGCATGGTAGCACTCCATCCCCGCCCGCGCATATGCCCTACGGCACTCGTGTACCCCCAGTTGACAACCCCTGCCTTATAACTATGTTTACTCAAATATAAGACAACCCTGAATATAAGATGACCCCCAATTGTCAGATTCTATATAAGGAAAATGTATATATTTGTTATAATTTTCCAGGTATAGAATCTAATCATTGGAGATTTGCCTTGAATTTGTCCCACTCCCAATGCTACAGGGGAGAAAATTCAGGGGGGGGGGGGGGGAAGGGGAAGCTTTGCCCTCTGAACCCCAACTTCTTCCTGCAGCCCCTTTCCCCACTCACTACTCTCAGACGCAGCTCTCTCTGAACACACGGATGTGTGGAGCAAATTTGAAAACACTGACCTATACCCAGAGACCTACTTCATCCAGAATTGATGTGTTTTACCTTTTTCAGAACTTCTGCAAGTTTTAGCACAGGTCTTCTATAAACACACATTTAAGCACCATTTCTGTACCTACTTACATATAGCCTAAATGATGCACCATATTAATCCAAAGCCAAAAAGATCATGATTTATCATATAGTTCACTGAGCTGGGCCCCAGCAAAGTTAATACCATTTCAAGCCATGGTGACCCCATAGCTCAGGACTGTTCAGTACACGTGTACTCCAGATACCCCACCACAAAGGATTCATGCCCTAATTAGCCCCCAACTTATGACTGCAACCGAATAATTTTGTCATGAATCCTGGGATCCTACAAAAATGTATATGCAGATGAACCTGGCCCAGCTTCATCTCCTGGAGGGCAGGGGCACACTAATCATGAACAACAGGCTGAGAGGGTGTATCAGAGAGCAAGTGTTACTTTTGAGTGGAAAACAGTAGTAAACAGTGCTCAGGCAACCTAGTAAAAGTGACCTGCAAGGGCACAGGCAGCCAAAGTACCCATTGTTGTGCTAGTTGCATAGCAATCATATGATAGGACGTAGCCTGTCTAAGCAAGAGACAAATGGCTATAGGTGTGTCAGGGTAGCAACAGCAAGATGCCCATCAGAAGTGGATAGAGAGAGCTGGGCCAGGGCTAGAAAGTCACCAGAAGTGGGCAGGGCTTGAATGAAATATAAGCCAGGGCTGGAGCCAGGGCAGTCAGTGTGGTCCTGCAAGCTGCAAGGGAAGGAGCTCAGGAGCAGGAGGCTAAAGAAGACTACCTGGATGACAGAAGAGGCACCAAGACCTGCTAACTAGATACCTACAGCCTACAGGGAAGCAGGGAGACTGCGGGGTGGTCAAGTTGGGAAGTGGGTGTTTATGTTGAGACCCAGTGTGGGGGATAGTTCTCTGTTGTAGCCAGAGAGCTTTTTACATAGTCTTGTGGTTTGAACCAGTGGTTTTGCTGTGATTGTGAGGGGTGGTTTTGGAGGTCCCATTAGTGCCTAGAAGACATGTAATCACCTTGAGTCTTGGCTCAGGGTCAGGCTCAGGGTGCCATCAGAGGCCTGAGACCAGAGGGCCCAGGGAAGGGCAGAGCTTGGAGACCAGGGGGCCAGAGCCCAGAAAGGGGCAGAGCTTGGGGACTAGGAAGCCTGGAGAGCTGAAGCAGACTCAGTGCCCAAAGTGGGGCTGAGGCAGAGCCAATGCAGGGTCAGTGCTGAAAGACAAAAGGCAGAGACCCCAAGAGACTCAACTGATGGGGCTGGGACCCAGGAGCTTGGCCTGGTATGGTGGGACTAGGCAGCAAGGGGCCATTTAAAGGAATGGGGCAGAGGTCCTGATGAGTGTGTGAGGGCCTGGAGTGGCCAGACATTGGCTTGAGGGCAAAATGCCCCACCTAAGTGTGAGTTGGTAACATCTGTGAAGCATGGGCATGGCTGTCAGGGAGGTTTGCAGCCTGATTAGCCCATAAAGCATCAGGTGTCCTTGGGGACACATAGAGGCCAGGAGGGCATACCTAGCAGGAAGGCTGGTTGAGGATCAGGAGAGATTGAGAGAGATCTGCTGATAGAAGGCTGAGTTTGCTCTAGAAACCTGGGGCAGCTTCCTTTTTCAAAGGTAACAGAGCACATCAAGGCATGACAGGGTTAAAGGGGTAGGTAACCTAGAGCCAGAACGGAGCAGGAGCCAGGTCACTACCAAGGGGTGTAAAGGCCCCCATCTGGTGATGTTTGCCAGACACTTAAGACCGGGGAAGAAACAAGAACCACTGGAAATGGGAAAGAAAGTGCAACTCAGCTGCAGCAGTGAAGAGGAAATCGAAATATATTCAATGTAGTGATTCAACATGACTTGAAAAGGAGTTGGTGCCGAGGAGGACTGAATGCAACAGGCACTACCACATATCTTATTTAGATGGGCTGCACTAATTTTGTGGTAGGTGCCCATCAGTATGTTTGTCCAAAATGGGCCATGTGTTTTATAGTCATGCTCAGTGTTAGCTTCATTTAATCAACTTCATAGTTGGTTTTCATTACTGAGCACATGCTGATCTTTGGCAACAGTTTACTGATAGGCTGTGTATTTAATAAGGTTTCCTTGTATCTGGATATATGATGAGGGACTTTTTTCCATGTGCTGATTAGAGAAAAAAAGACCTCATGTTGTATTCATGTAAATATGGTATAGGGAAGAATTCAACTTTTTGTATTATTGGTAAAATTTTATTCACAAGCCACTGAATCACAAGGTTAATAAAAAATGGTAATTTAGTTAGTGACATTGAAGCTCCTCCACAAAGTCTCCACTGCAAGGACAGACAATTTTGCTTAAGTCTTAAATTTTCCTTTCAAATACTTCAGCATCAAACCCAAGCTGTGTAAATGTCATTCTCATTTCAAAAATGGATCCTGTAATGAAGATAAAGAAATGCAGCTCCTGTCGCCAGTAAGAAGTACATGCCAGTGTTCTGTGCCTGGTTGAGATTTTAGAGACCATAAGGAAATGCCCATAGGCAAGGCAAAAGGAAGGCTGGTTGAAGATCTGGGTAAAAATGAAGTTGGGAATCTAGGTAGAATAAATAGGAGCAACGGGACCAGGCAAATTTACAAACGTAAGACCTGGGACAAGAGGACTAAATGGCATGTTTGCACTGCCCCTGTGGCAAGCCAGGAGCACTGTCATCTACCCATTTCTGTTCAATATACATTAAATCCCGCAAGTCGTGCAGTGAGCTGGTGCAGAGCAGCCCTGGGCACACAACCCAGACATGCCTAAGCATGGCTTTGGGCACATGCTCAAGGACACAGGGCCAATTTTTTTGACAGACATCACAAATTAGCCCTGCACCTTCCCCAAGTGCCACTCTGATCTTCTTTCTCTGCCCAGTCTGCTGCTCTATTTTCTGCTACCTACTCTATGCCCCCTGCCTGATCTCCTCCTCTGCTTCCTGCCCTATCTATTGCTATGCTGCCGGTTCCCTCCCCAATTTGCCTCATGTTATACAGGTTGCCCATGCCACTTGTGGTAATTGTGCAACAGGTTAACCATCCCTGCCCTAGGCTATGCTAAATTGACTACACTGCCTAATTTCTGGGCTTTGGTGTGGGAGTCGCTGGGTAAGGCATGCTTGTTGGTGGCATTCAGAGGTAGCCCCCATATGCTCTTTTAGTCAGTGTGCCAAAGTTACAGTCAGTGGATACGCATGGAAGTTCTGAACTAAAGAGAGAGCTAAATGAATTCAAGTTGTTTTTTATTATTATTTTTACTGAATTGACTGTGCCGAGGCTTAGCATGTCAATATTCATGATATGGGGAAACAATAACTGGGAATACTTCCTTGTCCTATTTCTCTACAGAGGCATACATACTATAATTTGTGTCTATAATCTGCAGAAAATAACAATCCCTCACAAAATCTATACAGTTTATATCATGTGCACAGTATCAATTTCAGTGCTTCAGGTAAGCACTAAGGGGAACATGTGCCATCAAGGCAAAGGGACACCAAGAGCACCCACTGGGGGGCTAAAATGTCTTTACACGAATGCCAGGAGTATGGGGAACAAGTAGGAGGAGCTCACACTCCTGCTCACTAGCGCGCTGTACGACCTAGTCATCTTAACCGAAACATGGTGGGATTCTACACACGACTGGGCGGTAGACATTGAGGGGTACAGGTTATATAGATGAGACAGAGTGGGGAAAAAAGGCGGGGGTGTAGCTTTCTATGTTAATGAGCAGTACACATCTTCTATCAAGGCAGGAGTGCAGGAGGGGAATACCAAGGCATTGTGGGTCAGGATCCAGGGGGGGCCAGGGGAGAAGGACTTGGTAGTGGGGGTCTACTACAGACCTCCTCACCAGGATGACGAGCTAGACGAGGTATTCTCCAAGCAGCTCTCAGATGCCATACAGGTGAGGGAGGCAGTGGTCATGGGGGACCTAAATTACCCAGACATCAGCTGGGAGGAACAGGCAGTCAAAACAAGCCGCTCAAGGAGGTTCTTACACTGTGTGCAGGACCTCCACCTAACCCAGATGGTGTCCAGTACACCAGGGGTAGCCCCTTGCTAGACCTGGTCCTAGCAACAGGGGACGATTTCATGGGGGACCTGCGGGTACACAGTAACCTGGGTGATAGTGACCACCACTTGGTAGAGTTCACTACCCAGCAAAGGGGGACAGAAATATCCAGTGATGCTACAGTTTTAGACTTCAGAAGGGCCAACTTTACTAAACTTAGGAACCTAGTTAGTGAGGTGGCCGAACTCAAGAGCATTGGGCTAATGGGGGTCCAAGAGGGTTGGAAGTTTCTCAAGGGAGTGATCCTTGTCACACAAAAGGAGTCTATCCCCTTACACAGGAGAGGGACTAAGGGGATAAAAAGCCCCCTTGGCTGAACAGGGAGCTTCAGGAAAGACTGGGGGCAAAGAAAGTGATATATAGGCAGTGGAAGCAGGGGGCAGCCACCAACGAGGCATACACCACCCTGGCGCGCTATTGCAGGGAGTCAGTTAGGCAGGCCAAGGCAGGACTGGAGCTTAGGTTGGCTACAACAATCAAGGGCAATAAAAAGTCCTTCTACAGATATATAGAGAGCAAAAAGAAGGTGCAGAGTAGCATAGGGCCCCTGCAGGACAAATCAAATCAGTTGGTGGTTGACACAGACAAAAAGGTAAAGCTCTTCAATGAGTTCTTCGCTTCAGTATTCCTTAATACTGACCAAGACAATCCCCACACCATGAGCATAGGCAGATGTCCAAAAGGCACCAGACTGCCAAAGGTTAGTGCTGACTTAGTTAAGGAGCACTTGGAAGGGCTGGATGGGTACAAGTCAGCTGGCATGGATGACTTCCATCCACGGGTGCTGAAGGAATTGGCCAGCGTCATTGCTGAGCCGCTGGCACAGCTGTTTGAGCTCTCATGGTGCTCCAGACAGCTCCCTGAGGACTGGAAAAAGGCCAATGTGGTCGCCATTTTTAAGAAGGGGAGAAGGGAGGAGCTGGGTAACTTTAGGCCAGTCAGTCTTACCTCTATCCCTGGAAAAGTACTAGAAAAAAATCATCAAAGACCGTATTTGTGAAAGCCCAGCAGGAGAAGTGATGCTGAAAGGAAACCAGCATGGGTTTATCGCAGGTAGATCCTGCCTGACAAACCTTATAGCCTTTTATGATCAGGTCACACACTGCCTTGACACAGGAGTGGGGGCTGATGTCATCTACCTGGATTTTAGGAAGGCCTTCGACACAGTTTCGCATCCTATTCTATGGAAGCTAATGGGCTGTGGAGTGGACGCCTACACAGTCAGGTGGGTGGCTAACTGGCCTAGGGACCGTACCCAGAGAGTGATGGCTGACAGGTCATTTTCAACCTGGAAGGAGGTGGGCAGTGGGGTCCCACAGGGTTCGGTCCTTGGGCTGGTATTATTTAATAACTTAATTAGCGATTTGGACAAGGATGTGTTAAGCACCTTCTCCAAGTTTGCAGACGATACCAAATTATGGGGCAAAGTTAATACACCAGAGGGCAGGGAGCAGTTACAGGTCAACCTGGACAGGTTAGATCAATGGGCAGAATGTAATAGGATGCAATTCAACAAGATAAATGCAAGGTACGCCACCTAGGAAGGAGGAATCCCCAGCACATCTACAGGTCGGGGGATGTCCTCCTCAGCAGCTCAGAGGCTGAGAGAGAACTTGGAGTCATAGCTGACTCCAAGATGAACATGAGCCGGCGGTGCAACAAGGCCATCAACAAAGCCAATCACTTGTCATGTATTAGCAGATGCATGACCAACAGACTGAGGGAGGTGATGCTCCCTCTCTATGCAGCATTGGTCACGCCGCAGTTGGAGTACTGTGTCCAGTTTTGGGCGCCGCACTTGAAGAGGGATACGGAGGACCTGGAAAGGGTTCAGAGGAGGGCCACCCGCATGATCAGTGGTCTCCGTGAAAGACCCTACGAGGACAGGTTGAGAGATCTAGATCTCTTCAGCCTATACAAAAGACGGCTGAGGGGTGACCTTGTGGCCACCTATAAATTCATCAGGGGAGGACAGCAGGGAATTGGTGATGCGCTGTTTACCAAAGCGCCCCAGGGAATAATGGGTGCAAACTAGTGGAGAGTAGCTTTAGGTTAGACATTAGGAAGAATTTTTTTTCCAATAAGGGTGGCCAGAGTCTGGAATGGGCTTCCAAGAGAGGTGGTACTGTCACCTAACTTGGAGGTCTTCAAGAGGAGGCTTGACAATCACCTGGCTGGGGTCGTCTGACCTCGGACCTCTTTCCTGCCAGGGGCAGGGGGTAGAACACGATGATCCATTGGGTCCCTTCCGACTATAATCTATGAATCAACAATACTGGCACAAAAGAGGCCCCTTTTTTACCTCTCCCTATTCCTGCTCATAGCAGCATGCAACTGGAGACTGTGAAAGTTTTAAATGCTTCATCTTTGATTTTAAACCAACTGCATTTTAAATCTGAAGGGAATTTTTATGATGGCAAAATAAACTCCTGGGAGCAGAGGATGAAATTAAGAAGGGTATAACTCCACAAAACCAATTTGGGTATGTTTTGTGTCTCAAGTATTAAGAGAAATAAATACATAAACAAATATATAGATGTATGATGCCTTGCTCCCTACTCAACCACAGCCTCTCATGCCCTCTCAGCTCATAAAAACCCCAAACCTTGTCCCACAGCAACTGCCAACCTGTTCAACCAATGATATTACTGTTGTGTGTGGTTGTGTAGCAGAAAGCCCCTTTTCCTCTTGCCTGCAGTTGCTCCCCCCTACTTGGATAAGTTTTTCCTCTTCTACCTTTTCTTCCTTCCTTCCTCCTTCTTTCACTTTAAGATAAGGAATTGTGTTTTGAAATTTGTATGTGTGCATTTTGTATCTCCCCTTGTATTTTGGTATTTTTATCTATTTGTGCGCCATGGCATTTGTAGCTTATATTTTATACTCCTCACCTTTCAACTTTCAACTAAATGTGTTTTAGTAAGTTATACATTGTAACAGTGTTAACAAGGGTAGGAATCAAACTGTCCTTCACTGTATCAGGCTGGCCCCTGAAAGAGCCAGTGAATCAGTGATTGAATGTGTAACAAGGTAGCACACAGCAATTATCACCTGGAAGCTGCAGATCAACCAACCGAAGAACTCAATAGAAGACAATGTAACAACCGGGAAATCTCTAAACGTCACTGATCAAGGGCTAGAAGCCCTGGCCTGAGTTAATCAACACCAGAGACCAACTTTTGGGCTGAATATCTCCAGATCGACCACTCCCAGAGCCCTATTCTAAATTCATCAACAGACTCCCAAACCTGCACGTACATGCGGACGACCCCTGGGGCTGACAGATGCCGTCCAGTAGCCACCAAGGGGGGGGAAGTCCCACGAGGGTCAATGACCCCTGGGTTGGGCAAACCTGAAAACTGGGGAGTCACCAAAGTCTGCCAAGGACAGATAAAAGGCAGTGAAAAGTGACCCTCAGTGGCACCCTCTTGATCTCCAACTCGACCAGACCTGTCCAGCCAGAAGGACCAGCCGGTGACCCCCTTCTGGAAGATAACAAACACCACACTGAAAGAAGCCTCAACGACAGACTCCAGCGCTTGTAGGATAGGTATACCTGACTCTGTAGCCTGCTACTGTGTGTGTGTACGTGTATGCATGTGTGCATGTGTGGGGACCAGCCCCAAGGTTTATGATTACAGTGTTTCAATCTGCCTAAAAAACTAGAATTTTAAGGATCCCGAGCTGGACATTTGTAGCAGCTGCACCCTAAAACACGAAAAGCCTTACACAATAATGTGACAATAAATAGTACAGAAATAGAACATGGAAGTGGAGAAGGAGAAAAGAATGCATCTAGGGACTGATTAAATATATGGCTGTCTGGGATACAGATGGGCAAACCTTAGACACATACCAGTAACACCAACAGAAGGCAAAATTTCAGATGCTGCCAATGAAGCAGGAAGAAGAGAAGTGAAACAGTTTTTCTGAGATAGGAAGCAAGAACTGGATATGCAATACTATGGTGTCCAGGGAAATATTATGATAAGGTACATGAAACATTTATATTTAAAAGAATAAGCACATTTTAAGTTATTCCTTTGTGGTAAGTTACTACCTGAATAGGAGAAGAATATAGATAGACTTAAATGATGGAAGATATCACTGAAGCATGCAAGCAAAGTCAAGTTGGACGAAGAAATTATTTTCAAATTTACTAGAACCTTAACTTAAAGAGACTAAACAAAGAGAGCAAGGTGAAATGATGGATGCAATAGAGGCAGAAGATGAAGGGAAGTGGAGGAATCTGGCATTATATAGAACGGAGACAGGTATGGAGGGATTTAGCCTTGACATTAGTTGCAGGTATTCTGCTCGAAGAGAAAGCATAAAAAAATCCTGAAACCAAGGAAAGGGTAGAAGTCAAACTACTGATCATTAGCTAAGCAGTAAATAACCACTAAGACAGGGGCAGGGAAAATACGCCCCTGGCCAGGCCATTCTATCCAGCCCGCGGAGCCCCTAAAAAAAATCAGAAAAGTAATATTTATCTGCTCCTGGCTCCCTGTCAAAGATGACAGTTACCCAGGGTGGTAGGACCCAGGTGAAGCCAGCAGGACTCAGGAGCAAGGCCGGCCCAGCCCTCCCCCCCAACAAGAAGCCTCTGCCTGCCGTAGCTTTCACTGCTTCCTTGCCTGCTTGCCCACCTGCGGCTCCAGCACAACATGAACCCCCGCTGCACTGCCAGACCATGGAAGCACAGGGCTGGAAGCAGGAGGTTGGGGGGGGGGTGTGTGTGTGTGTGCGTGTGTGACCATGCAATAAGAGGGAGAGACAGAGAGACAGGCACAGGTGTGTGTGTGGGGGAGGGTATGAAAAGAGTAAGCACTCAAACAATAAAGAAATTATTTCAAATAATACAAATAAGATTCATGAGAAGTAACAGGATGAAATTATTAAGGGGAAAATATATGACCATACTGTCTCACATATAACACACACACACCTTTTCTCCAAAACCCAGTTCATAGAAATTAGTGTGTGCATTATATTCAAGGAAATATAGTAAGAGCAGGGTATGTCAGTAGTGCTCAAAAGGTCCTGAAGGCCACATCTGGCCTGCAGAGCCAAGCCATCCAGCCCATGGGGCTACCTCTGACCCAAGAAATTTGGAAGCAGGGGAGCAATTTCAGCATGAATTGCCATGGCTCTGGGAGCCACAGCAAGTAATGCTCTTACTGCTCCCACACTGTCAAACTTTTAGACATGTGGGAAGCCTCCTGGCATACAACTTGGCCTTGAACACTGCCTCAGACCTGGTATATGGAGCTGGCAGCAAGCACAGGAGCTGGCTCAGCTCCTTAGCTACTGCTACTCAGTTACTACAAGGAACAATCTATTTTTCTTCATGCTGCTTTTAAAAAAGCAAGATGTGCATTATATACAGGGGCATGCTGCACGTGAGAAAATATGGTAATACCAAGGTATCTTATTAACAACAGATGCCTGAAGTTAAGAAGTAGTTTTGCAAAGGACATTTAAAACCCAGTAGCACATTCTAATTATGTTTTTAAAGTACTAGCAATTTTAATCCATTCCAAAGAGCTAAATCTGTCAAGTTACTAACAAGAGCCCCACTTTTTATTCTCAAAAAATCCCACCAGGCACATAACTACTGTTTTATTCATAATCTACTGACTGCATGGGGGTAAAAAAACAAACAAACAAACAAAACACATAAGAAAATCCTAAAACGTCATGACCCAGTAGTAGATCAGGTAAAGAAAGAGATAGCAACAGAGCACCCAGGAGTGTCCCCACAAATCTTTTCTTTAAATTCAATTTAAAATGTGAAGACTACAATGACTTACCTTTTACTATCATTTTACGACAAGTATACCTTAGTTATTATAATGAATACAGCTCCCTCTTGTGGCTGCAAGATAGTGGAACTCATGCAATTAAATGAAAGTAGAGATAATACAAAATCACAATCATAGAAGTTTAAAAAGACAAATACTGTAGGTAGTTTTTCTTTACCATTGTTTTTACATTGGCTCTGCTCTTGCACAAAGGGCTCCAGAACTAGATTACCTTCTCCTTTTCAGCAGTTGGTGTGTGCTCTTCCTGGATGGAATGGAAAGTAAAGAAGCCAGAGGCTGGGCTGGTGTGCATACAAGACAGGTAGTCAGTGAAAATGTAGACTGAGGAGTCAATGGGTGAGAGACAGGCTGGAAGAGTACACACCAACTGCCGAAACTTCCTTAGCCTGACAAAGGGTTTTTGAACCCAAAAGCTTGCTTAATAATTGTTTTCCAACTATTTATGTTGGTCTAATAAAGGATATCAGATTCACCCAAAGAAGCTTGTCTGCCTATGTCCTTAGACCAACACAGCTACAACCTACACCCCCGTAACCTCTTTCAGTACATTTCTAGCTCTCTTGCAGAACAAGGATTCTAGTTAAGGTCTGAAATTTGGAGTCTAAGCTCTGGAGACTGCACATCAAACAAGACAACTTTTATTATTATCCTTATATACTTTTCATCACTATTACAGTTGGAACATTGGAAACATGCAGAAAAGTTGCTTGCCATTATCTTTAAACCTTTGAGAAAAAGAGTGTACATCTACGCAAATGAAAATCCATACAAGACCTCCTGAAATGTGATGTTAAATATTCTGTAGGGGAAAATTCTTAATTCCTCAAACAGACACTTCCTGTGGTTTCATATACAAGAACAATAAAACCTGCTGGTAACAAGTATTCCCTTCTGAATGGAGATGACACACAAGGACATTTAAGGCCCTGCTGACTGAACACTGACTCCCTTTTTGGCTTGATCCATGTGTGCAGGCACACACGGTTTGTGGTGCTGCAAACCTCTTTGCAGTGCTATAAACCGTATGAGTTGCACATTAATCAGTGTGAAGCACTGCTAATTTTGCAGCACCAGTGCAAAATTTGCTACTGGGATTTCCGCATGCTGCGGAGCCCCCCTGCTGAGGCACCCCTACACCCCAGCCAGTCGCTCCCTGGCTAGCTGGGGCGCAGCGTGCCTTGAGACAGAAGGCAGCTCTGGGCTGGCTCTATGTACCTCAGCATGGGGGCTCTACTGCTCCCCTGTCTCAAGGTACAATGCGCCCAAGCCAGCCCCCTGCTACAGCACACTGAGCAGCAGAACAAGTGTCCCTCTGCAAAGCACACGGGCAGGGGTGTGCACTGTGGCACAAAGTAGCGGCACAAATTTGTACTGCTACTATTTGTGACGCTGCAAAGACATACCCCTGCTCGTGCGGACCTGGCCTTACAGTCTATCCAGAATCCCAGAAACAAATATTTCTTGGACTAAAAATATAATACAAAAATAAAGGGGGAAAAAAAGAGTCATTGAGTATGAAACCCACAACAAGCAAGCTAGTGTGTCTGATATTGCTGCTGCTGATATTGCTCTGAACTACTATGCTAGAGCTCTCAAAGTTGCACGGAATTTACAAACAAAAATGTTATAAATTAAAGACTAAAATTTGACTGGGCATCGATCTCAGCTCACTTCCCTATAGAAAAAAAGTGTCCACATTGCAGAAATTGCCCCCAATATTTAATAGCTCTAGAAGCACTAAGGTTTGAATGAACTTGGAGATTGAACATCCTATTACGGTCAAAAAGTTGAATAAGGGAGGATGCCTGGCTTCTGTATGTATTGTGAACCAAAGAATTCAACGCCTAGGGAGACCCATTCCACACTAAGTTCATAAGCTTTTTTAAAAACATTTTTTGAACTAAAACAGAAGAAAAGATAATGATCAACTCCTCAAGGTAAGAACACTGATTTGGCACAGTCCAGGTAAATCTATTTTCAGGCCTATCACTTTTGACAGTGCCTCTGTTTCTTTAGCTTGTAAACTCTGCAATCCTCTTACAACTGAATTAGCACGAGACCATCTGTTGGCCTACTTATCTACCTTCCAATGAAGTCAATGGGACAGGTGAAGGACATAAACACTCAATGTCTGATGAGAAGTGTACTAGAGTGTGCTGCCTAATTTGCTGTGTGGTTCCATTTTTTAAATATGAAACAAGTTTTGAAAAGCAAAATAGATTCTTGAATTTATGTCCTAATTTCTTATTTCAGAGAATAAATACCCATATTTGAACTTGTCACCTCCAGACAGCAGATATGGACAGATCCCATTTCAAGTTACAGATAGGAACTGCATGAAATGATGCATCCATAAGGGTGAAGAAAATGTATATCCCATTTGATGAGTACTTGATGAACTTCAGGCATCAAGGCATTTTCATGTATTCATTCTTTTTCTGGATTTTTTTCTAGCAAGTCACAGACTTTTTTGCATGTTAACTGGATTGAACAACACGGTCATTTCTTCATTGGTACTATATATGTGATACATACATACACTTTTCATCCTCTCAACATTTTGCAAATATAAACTTATGCTGCAAGAGTCTACTATGGCAGAAGTACTAATATCCTTGTTTTACAGATGAGGAAACTAAGGTAGAGAAGTTTCATGAGTAACCAAAGGCCATATAAGATATCAAAACTGGAAATGGATATCAAATTCTCGTGCTGAAATGAAGTCTCTCTTTTCTAAGCTGAAGTAGCCATAGAACTGCAAATATGCTTACTGTTAGATAGTCAACATGAATTTATTTCACAGAAATAAGTATTTTTTAAATCATACATGAGACAGATGTTCCACAGTGTCCTTGTAATTCTACAAACACTTGGTAAGTACCATATCTTGTTGTTATAATGCAGCCCAGTTAAAAGGAAAGAAGTTACATAAACACATTCCTAAAAGGAGGCAGTGCTTAAACACTAGTTACATAGAGAGACTACCTCTCAAAATAAAAAGGTGGGCAAAACATGCTTTGTGGGTTATTTAAAACTAATATGCCTGAAGTTAAGCTTCCTAGTCACTGAATTATAATTTCATTAATAACCCGGAGCTCTCTTAGATGAAGACCCATCAAATACTTACCCATGCAATAAAAAAAAAACAACACCTCTTTAATTGTTATTTTATTTAATGTTATTTTAATTTATCCTACCTGAGGATTCCAGCTGGGATCCAGTTTTCTCACTGTGGCAATGTACTCCTGCATAGCCTGGTGAGGACTTGAATCTCCCAGTGCTTTCCACGCTTCCCTGGGGTACAAAGCAAAAGATAAATGACTAATTCAAAATAACTAATAAAACCATTCTTATTCTCTGTTACCGAAGTGAAACATTCTGATCAGGAACAGCAAACAGATCTTTTACCCAACTTAAAATCCTCAATCCTTTAGTCAGGCCTAAAATCAATATGCCGCACAGCATCACCACGGAAATTCTTAGTAATTACAGCTGCCTAGGACATGTACAGTTTTATTAAAGCCAAAATGTTCCACAGAGATGTCCTTCTTTCCACAAAAAATGTCATTAGAAAAGTTTTGGGATCCAGCAGACAAGAGAAATTCTATAGCTGGGTAGACAAGATACTAGCCTGGGAAGTGAGAGACCTACATTCAAGTCACTGCTCTGACCAATACAGAATGACCTGGGATGTAAAGCTCTGCTCAAAATTGAGTTACAGTGATTTAAACCTCAACTGTCCATATTCCAAGATTAGCATGTTATTGATGACAACACAACCTATCTCTTTAGACATTCCAGCAATGAAATGACAACAAATTTCAAAACCTGTTTTGCAGCAACTTTTGAGAGCTGTTATCCTGTGGTCAGCTCTATCAATTGTTAAGAAAGGGAACAAGAGAGAGTAAATGTAGAGCAACATTCTAGGTCCCCCCGACTGCAAACCATCTAAAAGAAATGACAAAAACTACCAAACATTTTTAGGAATTGCAAGGATTTCCTCTTACCATTTCTGCTTCCCCTCAAAATCAAAGAAGCTGGGCTTTGGAGTGTTACAGGTCCCAAATTTGACCTAAAGAGGATAAAATGTCCTTTGTTAGAACAAATAGTTGAGAGAGGCAAGTTTAACATAGGATTATAATTAGTTAGCCAATTCATGTCAGCAGGTTTAAAGATCTGTTAGCCTCTTGATCTCAGAGTAAATTTATACTCTTATCAGATTAAGAGTTGTACACCTCAGGTCTTTCCTGAAAAACCTTCAACCCCCTTTTATATTTAAACCATCTCCCACAGACAATGGCACCTCTGCTTCCTGTTGTTTTCTGTAAAGGATGTAAGGGAAAATTCTGATATGCAGCTCATTTTTTCTGCATACATTTTTACTCAACATTACCTTGATTACCAATCTGAATATTTCATCCTCCACCAGACTAGAAAGAAATCCCATTGTTTGGAGTAGCTACACAGCTAAAACAGTGGAGGATGAAATTTACTTCCTCCTGCACAAAGCCTAATGGAACAGGCTTTATTTAATTACCTTTGATGGTCATGTTGAATAAAAGAGGACAAACTTGTAGTGGAGAAAGGCCACTTGCTTTCTCAATTTCCTCCAGAGGCATCCAGCAGCACAGGAGCAGGAAGAGAAGCACCAGACATTGAAAAGTGAGTCCAGGCTGCAGCATGGTGGGATGAACCAATTGGTCAGAAACAAAGTGTTAAAGTAGGAGTAGATAGGAACAACAAACTCCATTCAGGAAGGGAGGCAAGAAAAAAAAGAAAAGAAAAGGAAACTAGCAACCAGAAAAATGTTAATGGATGGGTGCTAATCAGAACAACATGTTGGGGTGGAGAGAACAAATACTGAAGATGAGATGGTGGTGATCTCACATTTTGGAGAGGGTTAGCAAATTCTACATGTAGACACAAGGGCTCAATGCTCATTTGCATTAAGACCCTCTTAAATAGACCACTCATGTAAAAAAAGACCTAAGCCTACTCAACACTACAAAGTTTTGCTAGCAGAACTCATAACTCTTCTCTAGCAGAACCCTCTCTTTTGCAGGCAGTTATACCACCTCTGCCAAGCAGACTACAGGTTCTGCCACTGTCCAGAAGGACACAGATACAGACACTGCTACGTTCTCTACCAGCTGCTATCGTCCCTTCAGTTGTTGGTGTCTTTCTGGAAAGGAAGAAGGTTCTACTGAAGTCAGCAGGTAAATATGAACAAGACGGTAGTGTAAATAGAGACCGGACCCAGGATATTTTTCCAGACAATAGCATATTCACTAATGTAAGGAAAGCCAAGTCCTTCACTTTCTTGCCTTTATTGGAAGAAATCCAATAGCCACTCTTCTGTTCACCTGCAATGGTATAAATGGGATGCCTAAAGACCATCCCAGCACGAGCTAGCCATGCTGCTTCTCTGCCTAGAGCTCACACCCCAATGGTAGGAGTGGTAATTAGTGTTCCAAGCATAGAACAATGCTAGAACTGGGACCTGAGTCAGGAACAAAGGTTGAGAGGCCAACGTTCTTTGAAGAGCAGCTCAGGAAGAGTTCAATGCTGAATTTTACCTTAAAGGATCAAGTAAGTACCATAGAAAATAAAGACAGATAGTAAACAACTTAGCACCTGTTGGCTACTTCTCTGTAAATTATTTAAAGGCACATATTAGTATGTTGCAGTAGGATTTACAGCCCCCACAGTTATGGAGTCATGACACTAGACAGAGCGCATCAGTGCCCCTTCCTCCGGATTCATCTTACCTGCATGCACATACAGGACTCATTTCACATACTTTAAAGATAATCTTGATGGACAATGGATTTACAAAAAAAAAAAAAAAAAAGGCACATGAAATTATTTTTAAAGAAAGTGCATAAGTATGCCTGCACAGGTAACTGACTGGAGTCCTTAAATGTGTGACTGAGAGGCCATTCTTTAGTCATTCATAAATTACTATATATCCGACTCAGATTCCCAGTTAGTACCCACTAACATGCCAGAGGCCCACTTAGAGCAAGACTGCTGCTGACATTGCTCCAAATGAAATAATCCTCTTGAAAGCAATGTTATAGTAAGTCTCCCATAATGCATGGTTCAAATAGCACACAAGAACTATGGCAGCAACTGTGAGGTTTAAATGAATCTGAAAAAATACACATGGGCATTTGTTTTGTAGAGAAAAGTGACAGTTTGTTACTCTGACATCACTAGCTGAGAAGAATCAAGACATATCCAAACTACAAGAAAGTGTTCTTGGCTGTTCAAACAGTTAAACTGCTTGATTACCTAACATCACTTCAAGGAGATGTTTTTATTTTTAGCATAATCATTTAAACCATTTCAGCTCTTCTAAAAGGATGCAAATTTGGAGGATATGCTATTTTTTATTCAGAATTTTACCAGAGGAATGAGCTACTTTTACTTTAAATGAAAAAAGTTTTACATTTACTCTTTCACAGTAAATGTTTTACCTGTTTAAATCATGACATTTCTCAGTTGGCCCCAGTGCCCTCTTAAAGCAGATTTTTTTCTCCGATGCGGAGCAGGCTCCAAAGCTTAAATATTACTATGCTTTTCTAGTCATTTTGATTCTTTTTATGTCACTTTAAATATTTTCTTTTGCACTCAGAAACTGAGCATAATGCATTTTAACAAAGTGATAAATGTAAATGAAACATGATCTACTATCATCACAGAACAACTTGGCCTAGCAATTTTCTAATTCAGTTTCCAAAACGCATACAAAATGCCCAATAATCGCAGGAGTCGTTTATCTTTCTTACAAATTATCCTTGATCCTCTGCAAAACCTGACTCTATCCTCCCCAACCCCTCTGCAATTGACATTCACCAATTTTCTCATACTGACCAATAGCATAACCACCACTGATACCAGCACAGATTTAGAAATAATGCCTTACCATGATCTATAGAAAAAAAACACAGTGTGAACACCCTGCTTTCCATTTTATGATGCATCGAGAAGAAGTATTAACACCACTAGTAATTAGTAAGAGGCTTAGCTGTAAATGACCAGAGAGGAATAGGTTAGCTTCCCTATTCACTCATAGGAAAAATATCACTCTTACCAAGCCTTATCCAATGTGGCAACAATGGTCTGTGGTACAGTAAGCTGCAAAACAAAATACCCGTACTTATCTTCTAGACTGATGGATTAATGCTCATATATTTATATATATAAGGCATATAGAAACCTAGGATTAAACAAAATTAAACACCTACAGGTCGAAAGCCCTCTTTCACTAATAGTGTTGGAGTTCTAGATTTGCCTTGACTCATCATTTAGATCAACATTTTTCAACTCATGGGTCACAATAATATTTCAAAGGACCACAAGCAGGGGAAGGGGCTGGGGGAGCTGTGTGGGCAGGCTGGTAATACAAGGGCTGGTGCCTGTGCTCACAGGGGTGGGATGGCCAGGAGATGCTCTTCAGGGGGTGAGAGGGGCTGTCACCAGACTGCCTGGCGCGGGATAGGAGCCCCAGCTCAGCGCGCCGGGGGGGGGGGGGGGGGGGGGGAGGGGGGAGGGTGCCACAGGCCTCCCCTCCTCCTCCCTCCAGCCTATACTAGGCCAGACTTCTCCACTGCCACCCAGGTTGGCTGGGGGCAGCTGAGCCTTTGGTGGGGTGGGGGGCAGCAGGGGACTGTGGGTCAGGACAAGCCATTGATCTTGGCAAATGGGTTCTGGTACGAAAAAGGTTGAGAACCACTGATTTAGATAGATACTATGAACTCCTCCAAATATTACAGATCATGCACAATAAAGTACTGGTCTCTTCTTTGATCTCCTCTATATGCACCATGGTAACTTGTATAGCCCCATCACTGCAGTATCTGAGAGTCACATAATCTAAGGTGTTTATCACCCCAGTAACCATATGACATAAGAAAGTATGACTGTCCTTATTTTATTGATGGGGCCTTGAAGCAGGGGATTTAATGACCTACCAAAAGTCAAACAAAGTCTATGGCAAGGCAGAGATTTCAACTCAGGTCTCTAGAGCCCTAGGATAGCAATCTCACCACTAAACCGTTTATCTTTCCTTACTGAGGCTGAGCCCTAATGATCCTTAGTAACAAGCTCTGAAAAGCTCATTAAAGACGGCAACTAAGTAACTTCACTCTCTTACTGTCAGGTCTCCCACACAAACAAACTCACAGCTAAGGGCAATAAAAATCTGAAATGGTTTCCAATAAAACACTGTGAAAATTAAAAAAAAAAAAAATGTACATACCTAAATAGTTTTAGATAAATCAAGTACAGCATTTGAACAGATTTCTCTTTATTTACTGTTACCTCTTTTATGATTTTGTTTCATCTTAAATCAAAGCCTTTAGCAACAAGAAACATTAAACTGAGGAATGCCAGGGATACCAAATGGTGAACAGATCTGAGTCGGCACCTATGCACTAGCAGTACCACTGTCCACTGGAGTAATATATGTGTATCCTATTATGTACATGGATACAACTTCTATAATTAGTGAGAGTAACACTGGGTTAAGTCCTACCCATTTTGATTTAAATCCGCAAATGCCACAAAATTTAAAATTAACGGAGCCCAATCCTGCAGCACCCATCCATGCAAAAACCTCTCTAACAGAAGTGATGTTCCCATAGGGATCACAGGATGCAGGCTCTGTCCGTAACCAGTGTGTTTAGGCAGTGCAAATAGAGTCTTCTGCAAGGCTAAATAATCATCACAAAAGGGTGATGCAAAAACAGAGTGGGACATCCTTGCTTTTGCAGCAGTAACCTAAAAACTTCAGTTACTGAAACGTCTGATGCCTTAATGAGCTTAACAAACCTTTTTTGCTTGGAACAAACAGGTTTTGTGAAAAAAAACAAACAAACAGCTCCTAGTTATTTCAAGGCAATCATTAAGCTCTTCATTTCCCCTCTCACAACTAGCAACCCCCTGGAATCTGATATCAAATGTCAATGCAATCATAAAGTTGATAAATTATGCTACCACGCTTTTCCCCTGTCACTTTAGCCATGAGACACCTAAAGATATAGAGAAAAGGCTAGGTTGTAGGCAAAAGAAATCTTTTGAGACACTAAAAGATAAAAGGACTACGTGACAGGCAACAGAAACTTCCTAGGCATAAAAAAGGCTTGTCAAACATTTGATGCAGTAGCTATTCTGTCATATATATATCGAAAGATGTATATAAACCTTTTAAAGATACAGTATATATATTTTATATAGATATAGATAGAGTGATAGATCAAGTGATAGACAGATAAACCTCTCTCCTCCAAAGTTCCTTTGGTCACAATTCTCTGCCTCCCAATCATCTTCTACCTCCCCCAGCAAAATTCCTGGCACTTGGGGCTGAATCCACAAAGGGGTTTGGGAATGAGAACACTGATTTTTTGCAATATCCAATTACGAACTTGGCTCCTGAGTGAAAACCACTGAGGCAGGCACACAAACTCCCTATACAATGCATGAGGAGAGTCAAGCGCAGATTTACACCTTACAGACTAACCAAAGTAGATCACACGCACGCACATTCTATACATAATCTCACACACAAACACATGCAGCACAAGCTTTTGTGAGCTGAAGCTCACTTCTTTGGATGCTGATCAGTTAGGTGGCTCATAACAGAATGCAAAGCAATCAGCACGGAGGAGGGAACCACCTAGGTTACTCAACAGGAAATGCTGTAGAGAGAGGCATGTCCTAAATTCTGGTTGTGCTTAAGGTCCTTTTTTCCTCTGAATACAGTTAATGGTGGCCTTGGTCCCTTCCCCCTCCCCACCCTAGACATTCATCTCCTGCTGGCAGATGGCAGCTTTGGCCCTGCAAAAAGTTCCAGAGAAGAGATCCTCTCATTCTCTAACACTGTAGCTTCTTTGTTTGCTTCCCTTTCTACAATTCTCCATGTACTTCTTTACATTAAAGAAAAAGAAAGACATTTTTAGAAACAGCAGAGAACATGAAAACCAAGCATCATGTGGCATCCAGCTCACTACAAACTACAATTAATGATCCACAAGATATAATTTGGGAAAAATTGACCTATGACCTAGTAAAACACCTTCCCTTTTATCAAAGAATTCAAGGGCTAGCAGCGAGACAAGTGTTTTCACTTTGGAAGGAAAATCAGTGGGAAAGTGTATGTGGCTAAGCCAAAATGACTGAGGCCATGGAAAGACATAACTTTTAAAATGCATCAAATGCCACTGTACTTCAAAGTGCTTCAAAAATGAAGCACTTCAGCTAACACACCTCCCAAAGAGAACATTTCAAAATCACTGCAAAGGCTTGCATCACCCTACTCTCCAGCTAGCACAATAGGGGGTTGCTCAGTCCTGTAGCTTCACTCCCCACCACACCCCCAACACATATTGGAGAGCACTACTGATTTACTCTACACTTCGCTTTGCCTCTTCATGGAGTGAAGGGGAAAGAGTTGAGCCCTGTGGGACACTGGGAAACCATGCAACCCCCTGTTGCACTCCATACAGTATTCACACGTAACATTTTGAAGAACTTCAAAAAAGTTGCTTCTTGATCAAGGGTTGCTGCTTTCTGTTTTCAAAGAAGTTGCTGTTCTCTGAAGCGCATTTTCGGAGCACTTCATAGGGTGTGTACTTCTGTCTGCTCACCATCTGAAGAGTGCTCTAAATGTTATGTCTGTCCATGACCCAAGCATAGCCATTTTCACTTACAACTTTTAGGTCAAGCCACGCATCTCTAGCCAAACCTTGAAAAATAATCTGACAGATACATGACTGGAATAAGTTGAACTGAAAGAATAACAAAAAAGACATTTCCAATTCACCGACTTTAAGCACCTGTGTCCAGTCAATTTCTGTGTTACATTTTTGTACATGTAGGTTCTTAACACAACAGAGAAGGGAAAATCACGTACGAAGATGGGAAAACAGGACTTTAGAACTGGAAAATATCAGCAGGAGTATCCCAGAGCAGGCATACTACCTGAAGCCACTATTAAAGGGACTAGGTTTCAAACTGATGAACATTTAATAAGGAAAATATTGGGATATGTAGTTCAACTAATTATTCCGATCAAATGGAAGATACTTCAGGGTCTTGCCATAAATGGTACAAAGTACTCAGTTACAAAATAGCTGCAAATCATCCCAGGGTCAGATACATAACTGGAGTATCAGAGACTGGGGCCGTATCTCCAACTTCATACCTATTAAAATTTCCCTTGTGTGGTTTTTAATTTAATTTTAATTTAATTTTCCCTGGAGTGACCACAGTCTATTCTCCCCTTGCGTCTTTTTAAGACCCTGCATGTACAAAAAAAAAGCAACACAGAAATTAACGACACAACGTGTTGTCAGGTGCACAAAGTCAGCAAATTGGAAATGTCTTTTTCGTTAATCTTCCAGTCAGACTTATTCCAGTCACATATCTGTCTGATTATTGCTTTTTATAATAAAAAGCTGTTGATTTTAGGAAAAGTGTCTTGAAAATAATACTATCAAATGTTTAAGAGGCTCCTTTAAACGTTTTTTAGATGAAAGGAATCCAGTTGCACGTACCTGGGGTCAGCACATGCAAACTGATTGTGAAACGGATCAGAAAGTCTGAACCTGACATGAAACTCTCCAATCTGTTTTCAGAGACCGATCTATGCCCCGGCCCTGCAATCAGCCAAGCAGGGACAGGTCCTTGAGGGCAGCCCCACTAAACTACGCAGCGCTGTACGGGGCAGGACCCCCTTGCAGGATGGGGGCCTCCCCAGGGAAGAGCAGAAGCAGCATTAGCCCAGTGGCACAGAAGCGTTTCTCAACAGGTTGCGGGAGTTACCCAGGAGGAGGAGGCTGCACCCCCATACTTACCGCCCGTGCTCTGGAGCAAGGGGAGGAAGAAGGCACGGGTGAAACAGCAGTTGTCATGAGAGGGAGCCCTGCCTCCTGGCCCAGGGGCACCTCAGCTCAGCCCTGCGCCCGCCACCCTCTGCACTGGCAGCGCCAGCGGCACAAGTGCTTGAGGCAGAGGTGCAGCCCGGTCCTGCCCGACGCGGAGCGGGGGGAGGGGATCGCTCATCCGGGGGCGCCCGTCACTCAGAGCCCCGAGCCGCCGTAAGTAGCCTAAGAGCCGCGCAGCCACCCGGCTCCCGGGGGGCTCGCGTGTCCCAGAGCCGCCCCCACCCCGGCGGCGGGAACCCGCTCTCACCTGCTTGTATCGCGCGTACAGGTAGAGCAGCTGCTCCTTGCTGGCCGCCCCCACCAGCCCCAGCAGGCGCGCCGCCGCCCGCTCGAACAGCTCCGCCAGCGCTTCCACCTCCTCCGCGCCCGAGCTGAGCTCCCCGCCGCTGTCGCCCAGCCCCGCCGCCGGCTCCGGGGATGCCATGGCCGCGCCGCGCCGCTCACTCCCGCCCCATCCCGCGCCCGCCGGGCTGTGACGTGAGGCCCCCTCCCCACCCACGTGGGAGGCGCGGCGCGAAATCCGGTCCCCGCTCCCGGCAGCAGCCGTTGGCAGCCGCTCCGTGCCGCGCGGTGCAGCGCTGTTGGCGGCGCGGGCGAAACACGGGCAGAGGCAGGAAGGTTCCGGCCGAGAAAGGTTCCCCCGCCCCCCGCGGGGCTGCCTGGTAGAGGGGCGTGGAGCGGGGCTGCGGGGTAGCGGGCGGCGGCGGCGGCGCAGTAGGGGGCTCTGAGCCCGGGGGGGAATGTGGGCATAGGCTGGGCTTGCTCAGGGTCAGGGCAGCGCCGCGTTGTGTGCGCTTCTTCCAATGCTTCCACCTGCCTTGGCTGTCCTAGCGAGACAATTCCCCCCAGTACCCAACCTAAGTTTCCGGTGCTGTAATTTAAGACCATTGATCCCCTAAGATCAATGATCAATGGCTGTTAATCAAATAATTTAATTAACTAACTAATTAATATATTATTAATTATACTATATTGTTAGTCGTAATGTAATTATTAATACAATACTTTAATAGTACATTTAATTAATTAAATGCTTTAAAATCGCTTACAGCCACAGAAAATGGTGCATCTTCAGCTCCCACATCACTATCCTTCAGGTATTTGAAGCCCTCAACACCCGCCTCCCTCTCAGTCTTTCTTTCTTCCTACTAAATAATCCTAGCTCTTTCAGCCTGTTCTCCTAAATTATGCTGGGGATTTATGCTTATATTTAAGCCTCAATAACCAGAAGCTCTAGCTTATGGGCTGCTGGGCTAGATGTCTTAACAACAAACCCAATTCCAACTGAATCAAAAATGTTGACTTTGCTTGGCTTCTTTGGTGATTTTTTTGTGTATGTGGTTTTTCTTTGATTGTCCGTTGAGGCATCTGCAAAATACAGTTACTTATGTACACTAAAAAATAGGCATTTCACATATAGCAGCTCTTTTTGGTGCAAAAATTTCAGATTCCCAGCCACAAAGCAAAGTAAATATTTTGCCAGTGAAGTTTGCTTGCTGAGGAAAATGGCACTGAGTCTGCCTAGATTAAATTCCTGAACCATGTTTGCACACAAAACTTTTAATAGTTTTGTACTATTAAAGCAGTACTTTTCTATGTCAGTACTCTTCTACAGTGCTAATGGCACAAACCTCTCAGCATCTCACCTTATCTACAGAAGCAGAATTCAGTCCACTAATCCACACTGGGTTCAGTGTTCCCTCTCTTATCCATCCCACTGAAATCAGTGAGAGTTTTGAATAAAAAAGGCAGGCAGGATTGAGTCCTTAATAACAATGATGCAGTTACCTTATTATCCTCAGTCAGATAGTAATGCAGAGTGGTGCATTTGCAGATTGCAAATGGTTGGCTCAAAAATGTGTTCTCTGCATAGGATCTCCTTTGTGTGAATAACATCTATATGTTTTTTAGCCTGCTCTGAAACCAGAAAGGGACAAGTTTTGAAATAATAAGCAAGTGCAAATCTATTGACTTGAGTGGAACAGCTCACACTTCTGCAATGTCTCATTTTGCCCCAGGACGTTTACAAATGGGAAGTGAACTGGCTAGAGAGCTCTACATCTCTTCAAAAAAGAATCAAATAATTTTAATATGAAAACTACCTCAGGCTATTCCTGCTAATGCTAATCAGTGTGGGGAGCTGGTTGGAAGGTAATTTTTGAGGCAAGATGGGGAAAAGAAAAGCATTTATATCACAGTAGAAACATAATTTGATGTGGATATTCACTTGAGTAAAGAAATTGAATTTATCTAATTTAAATACACCATGCTCTTTCTGTTTGCTTTCCATTCATATTCTAGCAAAGGGATATTCTGGCAGGAATAATCCCCAGAAGAACTTTAGAGAGTATTCATAGGAAGCAATTTCCATCTTTAAATTTTAGCATTTTGCCTTGAAACCTCAGTTCTAACATTTATGCTCATTCAGTCAGGGAATAAAGCAATGTCATGCGAGACAGGTTTATGACACACATTTCAGATTCTGAATATCCAATACCAAGTCAACCCAAGGATTACTCACAGAAAATATGCAGCAAATCATAGTTAACAAACACAAAAACTGCTAAAACTATCCAATACATTATTGACAAGGAATCAGTTGCTCGCACAGCTTTGCTTATGTAAGGTCCTCAATAGAGATGCTCTCCTGAATAGTGTCTTAGATGACTGCCGGACAAAAAGGATTTAAAGCCCCAGTGAAATACTCAGATAATACCACCACTAAAAATTTAGTTTTCAGGCCACACTTTTCCAGTTGCCTAGAAGAACAAAGTTGTCATTTAGCTAAATTAGTGAATCCAATTTTGAACAGAAAAAATCTCCAGCTATAGAACAAAAAGTCTATAGATCAGACATATGTGCATACATAGTTATTAGAGCAAGGCTGTAAGTGTTCAATCATGATACTATGCAGTATTATTTATTGACATAGCACCTATGAAGCCTATGCTCTTTACACTATAAATATATAATAAAAAAGACAGCCCCTACACCAAACCCTGAAAGATTTTGTAGGATCCCCCAAAAGTGGTGCACATCATCTTACTACAGCTACTTATAGTTAAAGCACACCTTACAAAGGAAGGAGACTCAAAGACTTACAAGTCTACCATAATCTCCTGAATCTAAAATCTTCTGGGACTTGATACTCTGTTCTCCTCTGGTTCATCATATCACTTAAATTCCTAAATATTTTACTGGGGAAGCCTAACAGCCACAAACATTAATATCTGTGGCTATGAGAACCCTATAATATGTCTTTATGTAATTACATTTTTCATTTCTATTAAATGGACAAATACCTATTCAAGGGGGATGTATTTGAAGGCAGGCATGTATGTGTATTTTTTGTATAAAAACAAATAAAGGATATTTTTAATGTAAAAATAACTAGTTCCCAGAAACAATCTTACATTTATATTGCACCTTTCAACCCAAAAGAATTTCAGAAGTACATAATCAGAAATCACCTCTGCCATTATAGAATCATAGAGAAGTAGGTCTGGAAGAGACCTCCAGAGGTCATCTAGTGCAACCCCCTGCCTGAAGCAGGATCATCTCTATCCAAACTATTCTATACAAATCCATTATCTAACCTATTAGGAAAACTATACAGTAAACTCTGACACAACTACAAGACATAACACCTTATTCTGCCACAGGTAAAGCAGGAGTACCATGGCAGCAAAGTCCTGCTGATGTAAAGGTTATTAAAAAACCTTTAAGAGATCCAAAGAAGAGGGTCATGTCTCCTGCTATGAAGGAATGCAACCCCCTGCTCCTCCCCCACCACAGTCCACACCAATCTGATCATGTTTTTGCCATATACAGAACAGTTATAAACAATAGCAAGACTCATACTGAAGAAGCAGCTACAGGACAGATCTTCATTTGGCTAGAATTCAGAATAGTAACCCCTAGCACCCACTAAATAAAAGCCGACTAACAAAAAAACAAATTATTCCAGTTTCTTATATAAGAAGGTTAAATCCTAACTGAAACAAAAAAGATCATGGCCATATGCTTTTCTGTGGCCCTCCAGCTGGCAAGCAGTTAACAGACAACCCTTAGACTGAGCAGCAATAGTACAGTTTCTCAACATAGCACATCCTCCCCTTTAAATTTCTTAAATAATTACTCTTCCCCACACTCTGTTATTTTCTGATCCCACTTCTTTCTCCTCTGTCCAACGAGAACAGCAACCATTTTTATTACCTTCACAGGCCACATCAGGTATCTGTCCTGATCTTTTATATACTAATGTTATCTCCCCTTTCATCTCTATTGGGTGTGTCTGCAAGCACATTTGATGTGGCACCAGTTTAGTCACAAGTAAATTACTTGCAAATAAATGGTGCCCAGCACATGTCTACACATGCAGAGAAGCAGGAACAGATTTGCTGCTAATTTACTGCTGCTTCCTGGGGCACTGCAATGGACCCCTGCTACCATCAGGGGGAGCTCCAGACTCTGGCAGCCTTCTTTCAGGGCCAGGGGCTTCTGGAGGCAGCAAAGGACTTCCTCCTCCTCTAGCTTCTGCTATAGCTTTGAACTTACAAGCTGTTGGTTGTCAACCACATGCCTTAGCACCTGTGCCACCCCAGTCCTCAAAAGTATATTCAGTTTTGAATGATGAGGAAGAGAGTCAAACTGATGTGCACAGATCACAAAGTAGTAACACTCCATTGCCTTAGCTACTTGGCCACCTTGTCACCGAAGTCAAATGCTCCAGGTGAGGCTTGAAATCACAACCTTAGCATCACTTCTCCAGTACTGCCCTGTAAGTACCACATGCTAAAACATTGCAATCAAAGATCCCTTTGAGGTTAAGATAGGAATTAAACAAGGCTGCATCATCATTCCAACACTCTTCTCAATATTCCTTGTTGCGATGCTACATTTGACCACCAACAAGCTTCCAGCTGGAGTGGAGCTAAACTAGGGAATGGTAGTGGAGCTAAACTACTGAATGGTATGATGTTTAACCTCAGCCAACTCCAAGCCAAAACCAAGACCACCCGACCTCAATCACCAAGCTCCAGTACACTGATGATGCTCTTCTAGTGTGTGCTCACTCAGAAGCAGACCTTCAGGCAATCGTCAATGTCTTTTCCAAGGCATACAAGAAAATGGAACTGGCACTTAACTTTCAGAGGAATAAGGTCCTTCATCAACAAGCTCTTAATGAGTTATCCCCAGCTCTGGTCATTCAGATTCAAGGTGAGGCTGGAAAACATTTGAGTATTTCCCATACCTCAGAAGCCATCTTTCACAGAAGGCTGACATTGACTAAGAAATTCAACATCGCCTCAAATGTGCAAGTGCAGCCTTCAGTTGCCTGAAGAAATGGGTGTTCAAAGATTGCAACATCAGATCCAAAACCAAGCTCATGGTTTATCTTGCAGTTGTGATCCCCACTTTATTGTACGGAGGTGATATGTGGACAATATACAGGAGACACCTCAAGTTGCTGGAGAAGTACCATCAACACTGTCTGCGAAAGATCCTTTGAATCCAGTGGGAAAATAGATGCACCAACATTAGCATTCTCTTGCAAGCTAACACTACAAAGATCAAGGTGGTGATCATCTGACATCAGCTTCACTGACTCAGCCACATCATCCAGATGTCTGACTCCAAACTCCGGAAGCAAGTTTTGCTTGCCCAGCTCAGTCAAGGTATATGCTCATGTTACCTGTCAGCTCTGTGTTCCTGAGGGAAGCCTGGCACCCACCTTGCTGGACTTACAAAGGACTTTTTCTTCCCCACCCCCACCCCAAACAGAACCAAGTAGAAGAAAAGTTTAATAGGCATCTCGGGCCGTACATTCCCCGGTCTCAGTATGGGAGGCCTATTTAAACTTAATTTACTAAAACTCGGTTGCCAGGCTAAGGAAAGCTGAGGCAAGAGACCGAGTCAGAGCACGTATGGGCGACATTTGAACAATGGTTAAGGGGGCATCACAACTTCCGGCCCATTGGAGCCCTGATCACAAATGCTGTCATACTTTTCCCAGGATGACTGGTGGAAGTCTTCCCCATTAAGTTTATGAACACTCCAAGTAATCCCCTTAAGTATGTCAAAAGCCTACAGTAAGATCTGAAAGTCATGCTAAGCTGAGGCTTATTCACAACAGGTAAAATACAAAACACTGATGCTGACTTCACAGTGCAAGCATAGCTAGGCCATCTGAAAAGAAACACTGTGGTATCCCTCCCAGTATATCTTCTATATTCATAATAATTTCAGCTGGCTCCTAGGTGTCTGGTTACTCCTTAAAATTTTATGTTTTTCCTGGTTGTTAATCAGTTTCTTGAGATATCAGATAACCCCTTGTCACTGAAAACGGTAATTCATTTACATTGAAACTGTTTAAATGACATGATTTGCCCTATCAATTACGGCTTGGGACCCTCTTGATTTACACAAAAGAATGCTTTGAAGAGGTCGAACTAAGGGTATAAGAAAACTGTAAAGCAGCAAACAGCATGCTTTAAGAGGGAGAAATCTCTCTGACATCATCCGCTGTTGTTCTTGAGAAGCTGAGACAAACAGATCGTCTCTTTCCGTCGCCTGTTTAATCTTCAACAATTGTGCTAGGAACTTTGCCTGTCAACAGAATACCTGAGTGCTTTGGAACAGTGAGATCTCAGCTTTCGCGCTCTCTCTCTCTCTCTCTCTCTCTTTTCTCTTTAGGCATAGCTTTCTGAACCTGAATTTTATTAGTTAAGTTTGAGCTAGGTTTCCCCAAATACTCAATTGAACCGGGCTAATATTGTAATTGTTTTTGTTTGTTTTTTCCTTGCATGGCTATTACTACTAGTGCCATCATAAATTTCATATACTTAGCAATAAATAACTTTTATTGTCAAACTGGTGGTAACTGAATGAATTTTTCCTTCTCTACTTCCCCTTCCCCACTTGCTCTGCAGCAATGCTTCTTTTACCTAAGTCAAAGATTCCTGTAAAGCCCCAAAATACTGTGGGGTCCACTCATCAAGAGGCTACCACTACTAGGACAGTTAGGGCAAAAGATTGGGACGTGCTGAGTTTGAGACACATAAGGGGATCAACTTGTATAGGCTGATTGACCCAGTTTGGCTCAGATGAGCCCTAATGAACTGAATGCTGGCCTGTGAGGGTGTCAGCTGAACACCCAGCCTGATTCCGAGGTATTCTGTTCACCTGTGTGCTTGTGTCTGACTGCATTTTATTGTTACCTTAATGAACTGATTCCTGGCATATGAGTGTCAGCCTGTACATGCTGATCAACCTAGCCGTGTCAGGCATGTCACATTAATGTGTGTGTGTGTGTGTGTGTGTGTGTGTGTGTGTATTTGACTGATTTGGTGGCTGGAGGAACCCAGCCCCATTGAAACTGAGTCCTTCAAGATAGCTCCATTGGGGGTGAGGATTTGCAGAAGGGAGAAATACAGCTTCCGTATAGAAACACAAGCAGCACATTCATAGAAATACTGAAACCCCAGAAACATACTCGTAATAAATGAGCGCACCCCCAAAGTGATGGGCAAATCTGGTAACACTCAAGAGGAGGGCAGAGAAAAGACTTCAAGGATGTCCTCAAGGCCAAATGAAAAAATGCAACATTGGCATCAACTCATGGGAGACTATCTTGCCCAGGACTAGTCCAAATGGAGGAAGTCTGCTGCAGGGATCTCAGTACTTTGCAACCTTATGATGACAACAGGAGATGGAAAAGTGAGAGTGGTAAAAACAGCATGTCATGGACTGAATCAAGAATCCAGAGCCACCCAGGGCTCATCAGCCATGAGCCATCTTCAGACCCATAGATTAGACAATTATGGAAAATGATCGTACTCAACTGAGAGGGATTGCTGAAGAAGAAGACTAATGGGGTCTAATCCTTTTTTCACTAAATCAGTGGAAAAGTTCCACTTACTTAAGTGGGAGGAAGGCAGACTATATAGACAAACTTAACAAAAAAAGAAAAATCTTCCCACCCAGACAGAGGACATGGGTGCTAATCTGTTTGCTTCAGTGCCACATGGTAAAACCTATGTTGATTAGGTTTAATCTAGTATTAACAGAGAGCAAAGAAGAATGCTTGAGTCAAGGGACAAAATTGCGTTTGGAGATTTATGTAAAAGTAATTGTAAAGAAGAACACTAACAATAAAGAAGAAAACATCTAAACAGATAACAATGCAGCTGTTAAATATCTGTCCTCAGGTTTTAATTTGTTCTTCAGCATAACTGTTCAGCCTTTTGTTAATGGGGCAAACCTAGTTTACATGTGTTGTATGCATGATTAAAACAGAAGTCCCAAATTGCCTTATAATCAGAAGCAAAACACTACTTAATTATGGCTATTATTAACATTACAGTGGTGCCTCCAGGCCCCATTGTGCCAGGTGCTGAACAAACACATAATAAGAGACGTCCTTCCCCTGAAGAGTTTACAGCTGAACTAGTCAAAACTGACAAAGGATGGGAGAAAGGAAGATTTATCTCCATTTTATAGATAGGGATTCTGTACCCAGGAAGATTAAGCAGGTGACTGTAGGTCACAAGGAAAGATGGTTATAGTTTTAAGGAGAAAACAATAGAAGGGGTGTTACAGCCTAGATCTTATGATTTAACGTGAAGATTTTTTTTCCCTTTCCAAGAGATTGGACCCAACCTACTTATGTGTGAATGGAATAAAAATACATTCTAGGTAAGAATAAATAGATAGGTCCTGATTCTCTGTTCCTTACTCACCCCGAATGTCTGTTGGCTGTTGGGAGCCACAAGCCATGGTTTTAAAGCAATTGATGAGACCTGGGTATTGTCTTTTTTAAATTCCTGTAACAGCCTTTATTTTAGGTGAATATATACCTTGGAAATAAAGTTTCAATTTTAATGGAAAACAAAAAGAACTAGAGACACCAGTGCAGCAAGCAGCCTGCTCTCAACCTGTTGGTCTGAGTTTATTCACATCAAAGTCTCTGAGAATTCTACCCAGTACTTCGGAAAAATATCTCACATTTAATTTGAATTTAGAGAATTACTGTATTTTCTTGCATACAACATGTCCCGAATAAGGTAGTTTACCATATTTTCTTGAATATAAGATGACCCTGAATATAAGCCAACTGCCCCCAATAATTAGATTCTATATATGGGAAATTTATACATGTATTATAATTTTCCAGGTATAGAATCGAATTATTGGAGGCTTGCTTTGAATTTGTCCCCCTCCCCCTGCTACAGCAGGAAAAATAAATCTGGGGAGTCAAATAGCCCCCTTGCCCCATGGACTTTTTCCCACTGCAACCACCCCCTCCCCCTCACCCTTTAGTACCAGAACATGCTCTCTCTAAGCACATGGAAGTGAGGGGCACATTTGAAAACACAGATTTTGAAATAAACATGCTTGTAATAATTTGTATCTAGGCAAATTACTGTGGGTATTCATAGTATTCATGACTTAGTTCACCCAGAACTGATGCATTTTATATTTTTTGAAACTGCTGCAGGAAGCACAGGTACTTCATAAACACACTTTTAAGCACCATTTCTGTACCTAATTACTCGGGGGGGGGGGGGGGGGGGGTTGGAAATTTTTTCATGTTCCAGGTCAAATTGGCCAGATCAGTTCCAAATGCTTTCAATCATTCAAAAGCCATATGTTGCCCTGCTACCAGCAAGTATCCTCCATCCTGAACTTTTCAGCTTGGGGCTTCAGATACTTCTATATCCATTGGCAGGCATTCTACGTGCAGGCCCAAGCCCAGAAGCTTGGGGTTCAGACCCCCCTACCCCGAGTTTTGCTTGCCCTCAGCCGACAGCCACAGGAGTAAGCTAGGGAGGAGTCCCTCGTTTCCATAAAGTCAGCGTGTAGTCAAGATCCTCCCACTGGAAGCTGGCTAGAGGGAAGCTAACTATGAAGCGCTTATAGGGAGTCCTGTCTGCATTTGAACTGGGGTGTACCCTCCACTACATAGTGCCATTTTAAATCCATGTTGGCTCGGGTATCAGACCAGTGCATAATAATCCAAAGCCAAAAGACTCATCATTTACCATATAGTTCGAATGGGCCCCAGCAGAATCAACAGCATTTCAGCCATGGGGACCCTACAGCTCAGCACTGCTCAGTATGTGCATGTACTTCAAATACCCCTCACAAAGGATCCGTGGGCTAACTAGCTCCTGACTCATGGCTGGAACTGGGTGTTCCTGTCCTGAGTCCTGGGATCATCGGAAAATTTATATGCAGATGAGGTGCAGGGAAACCTGGTCTGGCTCCAACTCATGGATGGCTGGGCCATACTATGTTTACATCCCCTTGGTTATGCTCCCCTCTGTACTTCTGCCAGAACTGGCTGGGAAATGCTTTTTGTTCTATGAAATGTTGCTGTGAAATTTCAATAAACACCCAAAGCAGGATTTGTTAGGTAATTTTTTACTAGTTTAGCTATATAGCTGGGAGTCATGTTACACACGTTTTTGGGCACAAGATGCATAGACTATTCTTGTATATTCCCTGGCCCCTTGTGGTTACAAAAACATTACTACAAATTGAAAATGTAGACTTTTTTTTTCTTTAAAAATGTTGGAGTTTTCTCAAGGGGAAAAAAAGGAAAACACAAAACTTTTCTTGATTTCCAGCCACTATAATTTGAAACCATTCCTATTTTCTTCCTTTTTGTTTTTTCTGATTGAAAAAAAGTAGAATATTTGTGCACTGAGACATTGCCTAGGAAAATTTCCAGTTTTACAGTTATTTTTCACCATCAAAAATGTTTTAAACAAGAAACTCTAACCTGCACTGCTTTATTTTTCTGTTGTATAAGATTTTACCTTAGTATTTATCTTCCTCTTCTTTCCTGCAGCTTCCAGCTCTGCGATCTCTCCAGACAGTGTTGCAGTTTGGTCCTGTCCTTCCCATTTTCTGTCCATTCCAATTCTTCATTTCAATTTTGATCCTGTTTAAATCTACAATAAGGAACCAAACTCACATCTGCAATTCTAACTGTGTATAAGGCAGTAAAGCACTTCGTGTCCAGACTTCTCACATAGACCACACAGGACCCAGCCTGCATTCAGTAGATCTCTCCAAATGGTCCATCCAAATGGTCCATGATTTAGTCTCAACAGACTACCCTGGAGGGACTTCTAGGCTGCTCTCAGGGGCTATTAATGATGGTCTGAGAGACTTTTCTCCTTACAGCACAATTCCAGATTGCCATGTTGTTTCCATCAGAATTTCAGACCACTTCTAGCTCTGCTTGAAGATTGAAGGAAAGGTTATTTTTAAACTTAAAAGTACTAAAAATTTCCAGGGCAAAGAAACCTCTGCCCTGGAGCCTTAAGTGAGGAAGCCAGGCATGGTCACTCTGTGAGCCAGCTGGGAGTAATGGGACTTCCGGGGCTGAAGGAACCAGAGTGCAGCTGTAGGAAAAAACTTATGAATATATTATAAAGCTGCAATAAAATGATTGGTGCTTTATAACATATTTATGAGGGCACCCCAGGCTCTTTCTGCTCATATGAAGTGCCCTCGTTCTGTATTTGGTGATATGGAGAATGAATCCATGCATTCCCTCAAGCACTTCATAGGGGTACTTTATAGTGACACAAGGAGATACCTGGGGAGCCCTTATAACTGTATAATCAAGGGTAACAAATGATAATATTTTTCTTCTGTTATCATTTATGGCTCCCAACTACTGTCTGCCTCTGTGCTTCTTAGCTCTATTTTCTCTTTCCCTTTTCTTTCTCCTTCCTGCTGCTGGCTTGTCTCTTTCTTTTCTTTCTACTTCTGAGTCTGTCCATCTGGTAGTGGGGTCCAGTCATAGTTATCAGCACTACCACTTATTTATCCATCTGCTATTCAAGTGCTAAATGGACCCAAATCCAGACATGACCCTTGAGTGCATAATGCTCTGATCTTTGTGTTTGTGTAGCTGTAATTTCAACACTTCTTTTCTTGTTATAGAATCATAAGCGTGGATGGGACCTCAAGGTTTATCCAACGGTAACTAAACTAATAACAACAGTTACTGACTGTTCTTCTGGCAGCATACAATGCCAACATGGAGTGGTAGGCAGTGCTGGATTATGATATGCTGAGGCCCTAGGCTATGCCCAGTTTAAGAGGCCCCATACAATAAAAATTATCCAGTGTATGTATATTTTTGTCATATTAGAACAAAAATGTCCATATTTAGAGAGTCATTTTCCCATATCTCCTTTATCTCCTTTATTTACCAACTGATTATTATAGAACTTTATATTAAATCAGGTTTTTTTTCTTATTTAGAGGCCCCTCATGTTGTGAGGCCCTAAATTATAGCTTAAGTAGTTTAAGGGAATGGGAGAGTCTCTGAACAGGAGGAACGGGAGAGTCCCTGTTCCCCTGAGCACTACCAGGAGTAACTAGGAATAACGGCCACAAGTTGACTGAGAGTAGGTTCAGGCTAGACATCAGGAAACACTACTTCACAGTCAGGGCAGCTAGGATCTGGAACGAACTTCCAAGGGAAGTGGTGCTCGCTCCTACCCTGGGGGTCTTCAAAAGGAGGCTGGATGAACACCTTGCCGGGGTCGTTTGACCCCAGCATTCTTTCCTGCCCATGGCAGGGGGTTGGACTTGGTGATCTGCTCAGGTCCCTTCCAACCCTACTAACTATGAAACTATGAAACTGTAAGGCTAAGTCTGGCACTGGTGGTAGGATTATACTACCTTCGGGTCAGCAGGAAATGCAGCTTCTACACAAAAATGAGCCTGAAAACTCCAGGGCTAAGTACAAACAGTCAAAAAGCCTGAGGCTGAATCAATTCAATCTTTGCATGTTAACCTAAACTGTGTAGATTAAACCGGTAAGCAAATGAACAGACATTCACTTCTGATTCTGGAAATGCAGCCACACGCTTGCAGTGGCACTGGCCAAAAGCCATCCAGCGTTAGATCACGCCTCCCTGCTCGACTGAAGCAGACAGCTTGGGCCAAAGCTAAACCACCCACCCTGCAAGGAGTGATAAGCATGAGGAGTGCAAGGAGGATCTGTAAGCAAGATGCGAAGCATCTTGGGGTGCTGGGGGACTGTGAGTTAACTTAAATCTGGAGAGGATCTGGGACAAAAGTTCAATACACCGATTTAACCTAAATCAGTTAAGTCTGATACTACATCCAACCAGGTTTACCTTAAGTGGGTTTCAGCCATTTTGAAAGTGATTTATGTGCACTGAACTTTTGTTGTGTTACAGATTTGAACTGGTTTCTGATCACTTATACTAGTTTATGTGTGATTTCTGTCCCTAGCCCAGATCTGGCTAGCACCCGTCTGTTTAACAGGCCACGCCAAAACCCCCATTTGACCTCAGCCTATGATTCAAGGATCAAACTTTGCAGTTTAGGTTTTTTTTCTCCTTTTATCATCATAGTGATTTATTTCATTTTATGCAAAAAAACCTAATAAACAGGTAAGAAACTTCCAGGCTATTGGTATGTAGAAATCCAATACCTCTTCCCATTTCACTGAGCAGCCCACATAGCTCCCAAAATGTTGGTGCAATGTGACCACCCACAAGTTAACCTACTCCACAAGTAAGAGGCTACCATTCATAGCTGCTTCAATTGCCCAGTAGGTCTGAGTGCATCTCCACCAAGAGAAATCTCAGCTTGTGACAGCTAAATTAGAGGGAACAGTAACAAGGGCTGTCTCAGAAAGGAATAGGGACACAGGAAAGAAGGTGGTCCGGTGGTCAGGTCATAAGGTGAAGAGCTGAGTGACCAGATATCAAGTTTGCCACTGACTTTCTGGATGTCCTTAGGCAAGTCACTTGGGGCACGTTGACACATGCTCTGGGGGATGGAGTGCTTTAACTAGAGCAGCTTGAAGCTGCGCTAATCAAAGTGCTGCATATCTTGTGTATTATCATCCTTGCACTTCAAAATGACGATGGGGGCACTTGAACTAAAGCTGAAAGATTGGAGCATAGTTACCATGCTCCAGCAGACTCAACTGAGTCTGATCCAACACACTGTAATTACAGCACATCAGAGCATCTCTGAAGCACATCTACAGGAACCTTGCTTTTTTCTGGGCCTCACTTTCCCACTTCTAAAATGTGGATAGTGGCACCTCCATACTTTACAGGGGCATCATAAGGATAAACAGGTTAAAGATTTTGAGATGCTCAGACACTATGGTTATAGGAGCCATGGAGTACCTCACACAAAATTCCAGCCAGAGGCAGATGAGAAATTATGGGTTGTTCACTAATTGTCTAATACAATGATTCTCATCCAGGGTGCCAAGACATCCTGGGGCATTGTGAGATCTTTTGAAGGGTGCCACAGAGTGTGAGGAAACAAGCAGGTGTGAAGAGATAAGTCAGGCATGAGGAGTTAAGTGCCTCCCTGCCTGGCAGCTGCCTCACCCCCACTGCCGGACCCTTCTGCAAGGAGGTAAGCACTGTAATAAATAAATTAGTGTTTTGAAATGGTGTGCTGCTCAATTCAGACAAGGGGTAGCGGGGTGCTTGGGGGCAAACAAGCTTGAGAACCTCTGGTCTAATAACTGCTGAGGAACAAATGATAAGCATTGCTCTTGCATCTGGGTGACAAACTTTAACTGAAACTGGAATATTTGAGATAATAACAATTTTTATTATGATATATTATGATTCCACCTAGAAGCCCCAACTGAGCTGAGGGTGTCCTTCAAATATGTAATGCAGCACAGTCCCAACCCTGAAGAACTTACAGTTTACACAGATGGAAGCAAAACAGGCACAAGGAGGTAAAGTGATTTGCCCAAGTTTACACACCTGGTTGGAGCACAACCTGGACTAAAACCCAGGTCTTTTGAGGGACAAGCCCGGTCTACGACCCAGGCAATGTTGCCTCCCTAAATTACTGCAGATTAGCTATATCAAGCAGTGATTTATTGAGCAGTAGCCACATCAGTGCTTTTTGCTGCATACTCCGTCATCCCTAAGGGAACCGCTGACAGCCTACTGTGTTGGAGGCAACACTTACTCATTTACCTAACCAAGAAGGAAATGAGTCCATATCACAAGTTCGCTCATTACTTCCTGTACCACAGCAAGCAAAACCAGCCAAAAGTCCAGCAGAGAAGACTCAGCCTCTGTTCTCTGAAGCTATTGTTTTGTTTCATCTGACACACGTAGCTCAGTATGAACCCAAGCCCTTTACTCTGCAGAATAGCTCTGCTAGCTATGAGGTTCAGCTATGTTGCTGCTACCAAGTTACTGACTGTTTGGTACCCAGCCCCCAGTTGAGATTTTGTGGATGCTACAATGGAGGCAAAGAATCTTCTCTGCTTTTCTACGACAATGTCATAAGATCTTAATGGATCTTTAAAGCCCAGGTTTGGCTGCGCCTACACAGAAGTTCCCTGCATTCTCACCTCGGTTGTAGCAGGTCTGGCTGGGTTGACTGCAAAGTGGCTTGAAGACGACCTTTGGTTGCAAAAACACAAACTGCTGTGGCTAGAAAACAGGGTCTTAAATTACTGCTGAAAACAGCCAGCTCTCTTACTTCAGGGACAAACAGTGGTCTGTTTGAGTCTACAAGTCCCATAAGGCTAGCATGCTTAAGATACACTAGTTTCTGTAGCCAATACCACATAAGAGAATCATGTGCCTGGCATCACATCCAACTGCCTCTGGCTCCCAAGCCTAAATGACCAGGTATTCATTTACAGCTGGATGAATTGGGGGAAGCAACTTTCACTATGGGTTTGGAGCATGGCTCAAAGTTGCACCATGGGAGACATAGTAATACATCTTAATTGCTCTGCTACCATACCTCTACCCATAGCCCAGAGTAGACCTACAAACCTCCAGTCACAAGGGATGCAAGGATCTGTAAATGGTGTTTCAATATTTTATTTTTATTCTGAGACTTGGAATTCTTCCCAGAGGCAAGTAAAGCCTGTAAAAGCCTGTGCTGGTTGCAGCACTTCTAGCTGTATCTGTTCACAAGGCTCTCAGATTCTGGCATTTCTCAAGCAGCTTGCCACTGGAGGGCAGTCTAAGGCTTTCTTTTTCTTGTACAGTGATTGCTATACAATGGCAGACGTACTCAGAGCTTCTTTAAAAAAGTCTGTCAAGGTGTTCAGGTCCACTTCCTTTTTAAAGATGTCATATCATAAGAAATGGGTTTCCTCTTCCACTTTCACAGGGTGCATTCAATTTTTCAATGATGGCTTAGGCAATAAAGTTGAATACTGTAGAGCCATTGAAAACAGTAGAGAGGACCTTTGCTAACTGTGCCCTAGGCCCACACTCAAAGGGGTGAGGATACTTCTTATCATCATTACATATTCAGTCTAGCCAGCTCACACAGTTGCAGTGTGTCTCATGCAATATTGGTGTTTTTCAGTGTCCGAGGATGCAATTCTTTAGGAATCTCAGCTTTTGATTTTCTTTGAAGAAAAGAGGTTTCTACAGAAAAACACTTGAAAATGTGAACCTTAAGGCTAGGGACAGACATTCAAACAGCCTGAGCCTGAATTGATTCAATCGTTGCAGGTTAGTCTAACCTGGCTAGGCTGAATCAGTTTGTAACTGTACAGACATCCCAGACATGCAGGCACATGCCTGCAGTGGCTCAGGCTAGAAGCCAGGGGGCATTAGAGCAGCCCTCCCTTCCCTTCCACAGTGTTGAGCTGAGGGAAGCGTGGCCAGGCCCCAGCAGGACCTCTGATTAGGGAGGGGTTTAAACCCCCACCCTGCCTGCCATGGTCCCAGGATTTTCCCTGCTCGCTGCTCATGGGGCAGGAGTGTTGCCAGCCCCCAGCCCCTGGCTAGCACTCTGAGGCAAAGCAGGTATGTGCAGTGCGTGCATCTGTTGATGATACTGAGCTTTTCAGTCTCCCTCTCCCTGCTTCTTCATACTGTCTGCAAACCTGACAGGCAAGGGAGCCAGCAGGGAGCTGATAACACAGCTTTTATCAGCACTATCAACAAAACAAAAGCCTCTCTCATTAGTTCAAGCTCGTCTTAAACATCTTTTTCCAAGGAAGGACTGAAGGGACATTACCAACTGACCTATCGATTAACTCCAAAAGCCCTAAGTGGACACTGTGCTGTTTGCCTATCCCAGTGAAATTGGAGACACATGCACACAGACACCTCTCAGCATTAGCTAGCATACCACATGCCTAGGGTCCATGGGGCTGGGGTCCGTGCTGTGGGAGATGGGAGGGAGGGAGGAATCCCTGCTTGAGCAGCGAGTGGTGAAGGGGGAGGGGGAACAGGGGGAAGCCAGACAGACTCTGCTGTGCCTCCAGTCTCTTTTGGAGCTCTGACTAGGGAGCAGAGGGGCAGGACCAGCCCTGTTCTCTGGAGCAGACAACCCAGCCCAGCCCAGTCCAGGGCTGCAAAGCATCTGGGATGCTGGGGGCCTCTGGTTTAACTTAAACCAGGAAGGGGTCTGGGACAGACATTGCATAAACCAGTTTGACCCAAATCAGTTAAGTCTGATGTTATATTTAACCACGTTTATCTTAAACCAGTTTCAGCCATTTTGAAACTGGTTTATGGGCACTAAACTTATGTTCTGTTATATGTCTAAACCAGTTTCTGATCACTTCAACTGGTTTATGTGTAATGTCTGTCTGTAACCAAAAGGTTTAAATCTGGAGCACAAATGAAAGAATCCAACATTTGCTATTTTAAAAATCCCATGATTTTTAAACCAGTTGTGATCTCTATAGCCCAAATCCTAATTTAGAAATGCTAGAGGTCAGCAGCACTGTAAAGTTAAAAGCACACAACCTTCAGGGACTAAACAACATGGGCAAAATTCTGCTGTTAATTACACTACTGTCAACACTGTGAAGCCAGTGAAGTTATTCCCAATTTACACCGGTGTAAGTAAGAGAAGAAATGAGCCTCATGAATAATTCATTAACAGGGACCAGTCCAGTGTAAATCATCCATGTTGATATTTGTCTCTAATGTGTTACTAAGTACCAGCAAGCTCAACTTTGCGGCTGTCTTCTTAGTCTCTCTCTTTGGCCCAGTTTCAAGGCTAGACTTGCTCTCCTGAGGTTTCTGGAAGAGGTTTCCCTGCTGGGCTGCACTTCCTATTTCAATAAGTTTTAGAAAATACACAACTGTACAGGTTTGCATGCAACATCGGCAATGAGGCACTGCACCAGCCTGGCAGAGGGGAAGGTAAGGTGCACCAGAGGGATGCCCTTTCTGCTTTCCCCTCAAGTCACCCTTCACTGGTACCCATTCCCCATCCCCTCTTCCAAAGATGGAACTGAAAGCACTAAGTAAGTGTGGACCTTGTTTGCCCTCAGATGGCAGGAATGTCCCTTGGAAGATTCCCCTACCCCCATTTCAAGCTCTAAAGGGGGTCCCGGCCAAATGTGAACCAAAAGTCGGTTTATATTTAGCATGCTATCTGCTTAACTTGGAAAGTTTTCTGTCTGTGCAGCTGTTGACTCAATCTTCCTTTCCACCTCCACCCTCAGCAAATGGCAGAGCTGAGATAACTAAAGAAATCTTGGCTACTTCTTATAGTTGAAGTGTTGTGTTAAATATTTCTAGGATCCCCTGTAAAATTCCCTCTACTTCCTATATGTCATATGTCTCAGGAACAGCACAGAACACTTACCTAGCACTTTGCAGTCACTACCAGACGAACCCTCACAGCACCCCTAAAAACAAATAAACGTATATCCCCACATTATAGAGAAGCTGAGGCAGAGAGGTTCAGTATCAAGCCTATGCTGGTTTTTTTGTATTAGGATAACTGCAATGCTTTGAGTAATGGCAAAAAGTGATGGTTGCCAGTCACTTTTTACACTAGGCAGTGTTACACACTCCCCTCTTTATTTGCTCTGCAGAGGTTGAAAGCCTGTTACAACAGAAGGTGGTTCTTTAGCTCAAGTGAATAGACTTTTTTAACTCTGGAGGTTCCCAATTCACTCCCTGGTAGTGGCTATCACATAGGCTAAGTACAGACTTTCAAAAAGCCAGAGCCTGAATTGATTCAATTTTAGTCTGGACTGGGATGCTTCTGCCTCAGGCAGGGGCTGGGCTAGATGTAACTCCTGTAGGTCCCTCCCAGCCCCGCTCCTGTAGGATTCCATGACCTGATCCAAAGAGGAACCCCCTGCGCTGCTCCTCCAAGGACAGAGCGTTTCAGGCCCCCGTTCTACTGCAGAAAGAAGAGGGGGAAAGGTCCAGGCCCTGTTTCCCTGCCAGGACAGTCACCTTTGTGCTGGGACATGCAGGAGTTGCTGCATGAAGCTGAGGGTGACGCACACACCCCACCCCCTATGAAATGAAGCAGGGCCTGGTGTTGCACAGTAGGGGGGTGTGAAACGGGCCATATTCAATTTGGATTCGGCCCAAATCAGGGACAGCGATTCGATTAATTGATTCAGATCACTGTCCCTGATTTGATTCAGCTGAATCCCAATCTAAAGATTCGATGCTGATTTGGAGAATCAGCGATTCAGCCATAGACACAGCTTTAAATGTTTTTTCTACATACCTCAAAGTACCAGCATGGCTCATGAATCCTGCGATGCTGGGGCGGATGGAGCATCCCACAGGAGTGCAGGGGGGGCCCCAGCATGTTCAGTGGCAAACCCGGATGTGGACCAGAAGTACTTCCAGTCTACTTCCAGGTCCACCGGGGAGCACGTGGGGGCCCCCCATGCTCCTCCAGCTCAGCGATCAGTGGCAGGGGGACCCCAGGTGCCCCCACAGGCCCAGAAGGCACCAGTTGCCAAGCTGGAAGGGCGTGGGGGATCCCCCCATGCACTCTCTGGCAGACCCGGAAGTGGACTGGAAGTGCTTCTGGCCCACTTCCAGGTCTGCTGCTGAGCACGCTGGGAGCCCCCTATGCTTCATGTGCCCCAGCATCACAGCATTCACGAGCTGCCTGCTACCTTGAGGTATGCAGAAAAAAACATTTAAAGCTGTGTCTATGTCTGAATCTCCAAATCTTTCTCAATCTCTCCGAATTGATTCAGAGGGTTCCGATTCCATTCGAAGAGACTAAAGGGTCCTCTGATTTGATTCGGATTCAGAGATTTGGCCACCAAATCGGGCCACATCTCGACAGAATTGAATCAGGGACTAAGCTTTGCAGAACCCTACAATGCAATTATATCAATGTAGTGATTGTTGTTGCAAAAAGCCCTGGGTGCCGATAGACATGTGGGGAGGCTGCTCAGCGCATTGGAGCAGACTCGATTCATTGAGTCTGCTGGAGCATGCTAATTAGTGCACCTCCAGCAGCCTCCACATCTCATGTATCAGCATCCCCATACTTCAAAATGGCACCAGGGCACTTTAACTAAAGCTTGTTCAACTAGCTTTAGTTAAAGCTCCCCTGCCACCATTTTGAAGTGCGGGAATGCTGATATACAAAATGCTGTGGGCACTTTAATTAGAGCAGCTCTCAAAGCCACTCTAATTAAAGTGGTCCCCCCTAGCCCTGAAGCAGGTGTAAAAACGCCCCCTGTGTCAGAACTAGGAATAGACCCAAGAGTCCTTGGCTCCGATTCTCATTTTTAATTTACTGCAGCATCCACACCCTGAATATAAATAGAAAACCTTCCTTAGACAGCACAAACCACAGGTGTCAAAGCACTTTATAAAATAATCAACTCAATAGCAAGATAGTAAGTTCCCTTTTTGCATCTGGTTCACAAGGAAGGGGAGTGGGGGGATAGAGACTTCTCTTGTTATGTAAACAACAGAGCAAGATTCCCCCCTCCCCCCGCATATTACATAGGACTAGCCCTGGAATAACTCTGGACAACAGGGTAACTTTTCCAGCATATCCCCAAGGATAGTACATGGATGAAGGAGTGTGCCTGGCCCCCAACTCAGCCACTGCATACTGGTAACAAGACCATGTGCAAGTTTCTCTTAAGAGAATTCATGATATTCCACAAGTCAGTGCCCCAGCCTTGCTTTGGGACCCTCCCTAGCAAGCTAAGTCCATCTGGCAAAGTATGATGGGGATGTGTCTCTACTCTCTAGCACTGCTTTAGCCATCTCAGCTCTTGATCCCAAGTGAAAAACATGGTGCTCTAGTCATGCTTGTAGAATACTCATGGTGTCAGCTGCTTAAGTTACATGGGCTAAAGGCCTCTCCAAAATATGGAAGAGTGGTGACAAAATGAAGATGGAGTGGGTATTTGGCAGAGGTGGAGTTTGAGGAGTTCAGTAGGTCTGCCTAATCTCCTGAAGTGCCCCTGTCATTTAATATGTTGTGTCCTTGAAGCCATGAGGTCAACTCTCTACCACAACTCTGCTGTAGAGTGTCACACTGATGAACTGGGAAGGGGCTGGTGCAGCTCTTTGATGAGCAGTCACTGGAACAACTTCTGAGCCGCATGCTTGGAAGCCCAAGATCCATATGGAGCTGAGGGCTAGGACAAAGCTGCAGGCTCTTTTGAAAGGATAAGCATGATGAGAAAGCAGTTTCTAGCCCACATTCAGAGCATGGGTGAATGTAGATGGGTATCTGACCTCCCCCAGGAGAGTGGCCAAAGGTAGGGCCAGAGACTTTTCTGCCCTCTATATGAAAGGTAAATGAGACTAGAGCTTGTTCTGAGAGGTAGTGGAGGCCTCTGCTAGTTTATGGGTCAGCTTTGGTGCCATTGTTCACTTCTGTTTGTCAGAGGTTCATTGTCCACATCTTACATTCTGTATCATGAGATTTGGGAGTCTCTGACTCATTGAGCAGGTCCGTGTCATGAAGTAGGTCTGTGTGCTGTATAGAGTGTAGGGAAGGGGTTCAGGGATGTTGCCTAGCACATAAGGGAAGTCTTGGATCAGTGAATTCCTAGCCTAATTGAAAAGAGAGGATGGTCCCTGCTCAGTACTAGGATAGTACATGGGTTAAGTGTAGAATCAGAATAGGGTGGGGGAAGTGAAGGCTTATGCTGGCACCTCTCCCAAGAATGCACCAACTGTCTGCACAGACATGTGCATTAGGTATTATCACCACAAACAATGACAATGCAATGCAAACAAAGTGCAATCGTGTAAGAAAATCAGTCTAACCTGAATCTCTGATCAAAACAGGAAGAAATCCTCTGACTCAGATTGGAGAAAACTCTGCTTGGCTCTGTCACTTACAAATATAAAATAATAGCTCTTCTGAGCACATGATTAATACCTAAAGCCATAAATAGACAGTAATATTTACAGAGAATGCTTACTGTGCCGAACATGTACGAGAAATCAATTTACTCCATCCAGCTAGCATAGAGGCTGTCTCAGCATTGGACTGAGACACTAATGGCCTGATTCTGTGAGATCCTGAGGTTTTTTCCACTCCCATTCATTTCAGCAGAGGTGAATTCTCAGCAAGGCCCTCACAGAATTAGGTCCTTGAAGTTTTAAAGGTGAGACTTTCTAAAGTGTGTGGCAAGCCAGTGCAAAAATCCTTATTGATTTCAACAGAAACAGAATCAGGCCAGTGCTGAATGTTTTTGAAAATGTCTTTCAAAGGTTCAAAATAGCATTAGCCCTGCAATTCCCCTTCAGGTCTACTTCTGCCAGAAGCCAATGCAAGGTGTGTGCAGAGGGACTGCAGAATCAGATCCTACTTGAATAGTGTAAAAACTACTAGTAGCAAATTAATGGAAGTACACAGCCTTCACACAATTTCTCGTCTCTATGGTTTCAGAGCTTTTGTTGCCTTGCTACATTTCTTTGTTAAAGCATTTATAGTTTACACCAGATTTCTCTCTTGTTAGAGAAGAAAAAAAGAAAAAAGAAACAACTATGCTAAGGGCCCACTAGCCTGCTCCTTTCTCCAACTGAAATCCATGTTCATGTTCCTCTGAACTCCATCAAAAATGAAAGCAGATCCTATACAAACTACAAGTGAAGTCCAGAGGAGTCTTGCCTGAGTAAAGATGTTAGTATCAGGTTTGGAAATAACTATTTTCCAGTATCCAGCGCTCTGGTAAAGGAACTGGCAAAGTTATAGCCCTGAACTTGCACCATTGTGCAGCCAGCCAGTCAAGCATAAACCACAATAGTACAAAGGATTCAGGCTATCACTTTGAGAGAATCAAGTCCTTTACAATAAGAGCAACATAAAATAAAGTCTACATTCTGATCTGTTGCAGCAGAGTAATTCTTGATTAACACCACTACTATTATAAGAGTGCACGTGAGCAAAAACACACACAAAAATATCTTGAGCCAGTTAGTGGGTTCTGAGTCATCAGTGCACAGCTTGAGAAGACCACCAGGAAGTCCAACATAAAATTAATAGCCAAACAACATGCATGCTATACCCTTCACAGCACCTCAGGTGCTCAGTGGGCTGCCCTGGGTGCCCCATGTGCGATCAGTCTTGGCACAACAGATCATACCATACCTAAACCTGTTTAGCTGGCTCTGGAGGAAGCATAGGAGCTCAGAGCTAGCTGCTCATCTAATGATGATGTGGGAATCACTGGTAGTGGCGAAGGCGCTCTCCTTTTCTTTCTGGTGCAGTGAGCTGGAGACATCCTCAGTGAAGTAGAAAGTGTGCAGCACTATTCAGGAAGGACTTGATCTCTGTAGTCAGTAGCAAAGTGACTCCCTTACATCCTTGAAGAATAGGAAGTGTGGTACTTGAAGTATCAGAGTGATCAGTTTGTTGGCTGCATTCTAATACAGGATATTAGGTGGAAGGATGTGGCTGGGACTGGTAACCACACATATTTTATTGGCCTCCAAGGTATGTGCAATATTTAACTTCATTGGCTTTATTGCTGTTTACTAAAAGATAAATTAATGCAGGATTTAGCCCCAAACTACTAATCACACCAGATTAAAGTGATTATGAGCATTGAACTGCAAATAAAATCAATGTCTCTTGCCAAGAGGCCTTCAGAAAGAAGGCATTTACTCCCACTAATTCTGTAATTGCCCTCAAGGCAAAAAGCCTGAACAGCCCTAAGTCCAAAGAAGCAGACATCACTCCTCCTTGTTCCTTGCAACTCAGATTCTAACATCATTTTCACTTCTGATCTCAGAGGCTCAAGAGGGGGTTTATACAGGAGGTCCAAAGCTCTAAGCTGTGGGCATCCACTCTGTTTCAGGGTGTTGAAACAAGAGGAGACTGCTACCACCCAACGATTCTATTGAACATCTTAAACTATTCTGTCACTCCAGAAATCCCTCAGGTTAAAACACAGAAGTTGACTCTTCAATGTAGGCCAAAGGCAGGGTAGATATACACCTTATAGATTAATTAAATTAGAGACGTGTACATAAGCTTTCCTAAGCAGAGTTTACTACAGAAGCTGTGAAGGGATTAGAGAGCTTCTAAGTAGAAAGCAGTGATAGGGTAGGATAAAAAGGGTTGGGAAGGAGGGAGGAAAAAATCAGAGAGGGGGCGCTGCTGAGAGTGGCAAGGTGGGTAAGAGAAAGAAAAAAGCAGTTAACCCATTGAGGGACATAGAGTTATAAAAGCTAATCTGGGAAATGGGATAAGAATCTGTAGTCTCAGTTTGGACTGTACTTACCACATCCAATCTTTGGATGATTTCTTGTTCTACAATTTCCCATTCAAGTTGGTTTTTAAAGTGTTGTTTAAGAACAGCCCCTCTGACGTCTGTGACAGAGGGTCCAGGGAGGTTAAAGTGTTCTGCGACAGGCTTGTCTGTCTTTCTGGAATCATGGACTGGATTGTGTTAAATATGGTCTAACCCAGTGGCACTCCATTTTTTGGCCCTGACAGTCAGATGAGGGGTGTGGGGCTGGTCCACAGCCAGATTGGACCCTGCACACCAGAATTGGCTCCCTGTGTTACCCCTGGTTTCTGGGATCAGGCCTCAGTGCCCATGCCACCCTTGCCAAGTCCTGCACACTGGGATCAGACTTCAGGAGCCCTGTGCCACCTCCATCCAGTGGGACTGGGCTCCAGGGGTCCCTGTACCACCCAGCATGTGCTGGGATCAGGCCCTGGGCTACCCTGCATACATGACCTAGTGCACAGGGCCACAGACCGTGGGGCTCCCCATGGACCCCATGGACCTGTGGGGAGAACTGCAGGCTGGTTAACAGAGATCTGAAAGCCAGATCTGACCTGCAGGCTGGGGGTTGAGCACCCCGGTCTAAACTAAGACAATAGATTCTTAAACCATTACTTAGATTAGCTTTAATAACCCCTGTGTACCTCACTGGGTTAACTGCTTTTTTCTCTCTCCTACTCACCTTGCATTTCTCAGCAGTGCCTGTACTCCCCTCCCTTTCCTTATCCTTTGTTTTCTAATCACAGCTTTCCTAGAAGCTCTGCTTCCTGCAGCCCCTTCATAGCATCTAATGAAGGAAGCCACTACTTATAAAAACTTATGCTATACATCAGTGGCACCCAGCCTCCTAGCCCTGTGAGACAGATGGGTGGTGTGGGGTCAGTCTGGGGGCCCAGTCCCATGCCACCCCAATCGAGCTGTGTGCTGCCTGTTGCCCTGATCCATCCCTGAGCTGTTCAGCTGTGCACCACCGACCTACCAGATCTGGCCATGTGCTGCCCACTGCCTCAATCTGGCCCTGTACTGGTCTGATCTGGCCACACACTGCCCACAGTCCTAATCCAGTCCCACACCACCTGCTGCCCAGATCCATGCTCATACCACTCCAATCCAGCCACATGCTACTCACCTACTAAATTCAGATGTGTGCTGGTGTGATGCTGTGACATGCAGGGCCATGTTATCCAACTCATGGGGCTCCCCACAGGTCCAGAAATTTAACACAGCCACAGCTCCCCACACCAAACTTTTAGATCTATATGTATACCAGAGGCTGGATGATATGGCTTTGGAGGTTGGGGTTGAGCACCCCTGCTACAGATCTCTGATTTAGTTAGTTTAATAAGGTTCAAATCTATCTAGCCTTCTGCCTGCCTTCAGACTAACATGGCTAACTACTTCTGTCTCCTATTCAGCACATTCAGGGCCTTCCAGTGTAGTTCATTTCAGGCAAGACCTTCCAATGAACTCAGGGAGAGGTCTTTATGTAGGGTCAGGCCCTCAGTGGCACAACAAAGAGCTATAAGTACAGATGATGAGCGGAGAACAAAATGTCCTGGCATAATTACCATATCAGCCATATCACTCAGCCTGAAAACCTATCATTGCCTAGTTCCAAAAAGGAGAGAAGACCGATTTCATTTGGAACCCAGGACTGTTTGGAAAGAGAATCTAAAAGGTTTCCATGACCTAAGCTATCATTACATTTTTTCCACAACAAAAGAAGAGGTTGTTAGGAGCACAGAATTATTTTGTTTAAAACCCTGTTTGTTTTATTGCGTGGAACACATATCTGTGAAGAAAAGCAGGTCATGGAATGGGAGATTCCTACGTGCTCATTCATGTGAATGTCTGGCAGAAGCCTGAAGGAAATGGTTCAGGTACATGGAGCAAAAATTCTTATACTTGTGTTCACACTTATCTACCTTCGTTAAAAAACACTGAAGAGTCCTTGACTTGCAGTTCTCAAATCTGCACTGCTTTCAGACTTGCTGATCTAGTTAATAAATGCCCTATTAATTCTTTACTGTTGCCTAACTTGCCTACCAACTGCTGACTTTGCCTCCTTCTTCTGTGGACTATTTCTCTCTCTTTCTTTTATTGAATATCACTTGTTGCTCCCTCTCTCTGTCTTGGTTCTCGGGTTCTTGCCCATTCTTTTCTTTACATTATGCTTCTGGCTTCCTCCATAGTGTTCCCTGCTTTTTACACTTTTCTCAGACTTCAGGGAAGTTTGAATCCAGACCTGAACTTCACAGGAAACCCACCATCCAATAGCAAATCTAGCTGGCACCAGAGCTTTCTTTGTGAAACCAGAACGGGCAGGTTTTGGTCAGTGGCGTGGGATTCACTGGGCTGGAGCAGAGGTAGAAGAGAACCCACATGGTAACCACAGAGTCTATATATACTTATTAAATGAGGGCTTAAAGCAGAGGGTATTGCAATGTGAGTAAGAGTTCTGGGCCAACATAACGGGCCTAGGGAGTTAGCTGTAGCCCTTAGGCTTTTCTTTTCTTTTATGTCAATACATGAGCATGGTGTTTTTTCCCAAATACAAGGCATTTGTGGTTTCGTGCTCTCAAGGAATTGTGAGTGCTTGTGAGATAGAAAGAAATTTGGAAAGTTGGCCAAAAATTGTAAATTTAAAGGGTTAAATCCTGGCCTTTTTAAGCCAATAGCAATGCTCTCATTAAATTCAATGAGGCCAGATTTCACCATAAATTTATAAAATCAGGGAGGCGATAAGGCTTAATGGGAGACAGTTTATGTCATAGGTTTTATTTTAGAGAGATACAGGTTGGAACTCAGCCCTGGTTACTGCTATTGATTAGCTTTAGAAACATCTACACCTGCTTCAGGCTTCTTTACACAGCAGCTCTGGGGGCTCCACAGTAAACTTGAACAGTTTATTGATAACATGCTGACAAAAATGTTTGCCTCGCTAGCTGTTTCTTGGCTAAAGATGAAACATGCTGGGTTCCCCGTGAGAATTGCTTTGACTTGTGGGCCCTCACTAATGGATGCAATTATCCAGCACAGATCTGAGTGTTTGAAGGTTAATCTAGGCATTGTCAACCAGCTTCAACCTAAAATGTAACCTGTGCATGAAAACTGCTAGGATGCACTGAGGAATGCTGTGTGGAGTCTAGAGAATGACTCAGTGTATAGACCCAGACTGAAACACCCAGGAATTGTGGGAGCAGAGCCATCAGCCTGATGTTAGTTGTGTAAAGGGTCTTTCCTTTATAGTGGGATAAATAGAAAGCTCAAGTAAGAACATCCTGAAATTAAAACTGAATGACGAAGTTAAAATTTGGATCCAAATCTATGTCTGTAGTTTGGGACTATTTTGAGATTTTATTTATTTTTTGTTTGAAAGCATCAGCTCTGAGAATATTTTTTCAAAGTGGACTGAAAAGAGCTAGGTGTGATCTCTTTTGTTTGGCCTACTGCAATAAATTAATTAACATTATTTTTCAGCATTACCTTCACTGAACATTTCTGGGAAACATACAGTCTCAAGAGTTTCTCTGTACTGTCAGCAAGAGAAGGCAATGAAGCTGGCTGAGACAACGGATCCAAAATATGTGAGGTGCTGACATCTAGTTTTGCTGAAGGTTCAGAATGGCATGTACAAAGGTGTTATGTTGGTGACAGCTACACATCAAAGACTTTCCTTGACAGAGCAAGAAGCTTGTGTCGAATTACTTTATTCTGGCTTCCAGGATCACATATTATGTATTATGAGAAATAAGGCCATGGTGCGTGTTCCCCTAATGATGTACTTCAAGAACAAAATGCTGGTGGATTGTTACCTACTGATGACAATTACACATGCAAAAAGCCATCATTCAACAAAAAGGGGGGCCCAAATAAAATCCTGGGTCTCAATGCCCTGGAGTTTGTGGAAGTTCCTCATCAGAGTCATGAAGTTGCTATTAAATTGCTCCTTAAAACCTATCTATGTGGTGATATTTACAAATCATGGCAGTCAGACATGGGTTAGATGAGTGGAGAGTTAACACTCATTTTTCTGCTAAACTTAGTTTGTTTGCCTCCTTCCTACCCCCTTTCCACATATCTGTTTTCCATGTAATGTCTGTACAGTGCCTACAACTGGTCTGTCACTGAAGGTTCTAGATACTGCTATAATTCAAAGCATTAGAAATAGTCCTATGGAAAGTCAATGGGGCTTAATCTACTGAGTATCTTTTCGCTTCTGAGCATGGCATTCAGTTTCCTATACCACTTAACCATGTTTGAAAATTCAATCCTAGACCTGAACTTCAGCTGGCTCCATCTCAACAATGGATCAAATCAAAGCCTTATATCCACTAATGTAACTAGGAGGGGGTAAGTGGAGCATCAGCCTGACTGTAAGGGATTGACAGAATGCCCCCTGGGAGTGTTTGCTGTGGCAGAGGCAGCCCTGTGTTGCCCAGCCATAGGACCCGGGCAGGCACAGCCCTGCACCCAGCAGCACTCTGCACCCAGTAGCATATCTGGAGGGCAGGGGAGTGGGGCAAGTGGGGCAAATGGAATGGGGCTGTCTCCTCTGGGGAGTCTTTACCATAGCAGATGCAGCCCTGCACCCAATAGCACGTTGAGGTGGGAGAATGAATGGGGCACCAGGGGTACCTCACAGGGAGGCTATGCCGTGGGTCTGCTGCCAGCCAAGCTGACACTGCTATAGCAGCAGCACTGGCAGCAGTTATAGGTGCCTTTGCTATGTGGAGAGCTGAGGCAAGTAATGCCCCCTCCGCCCTGCCCTCATCAACAGTGGTTGACCTACCCCCTGCAACCACCACCCCAGGCACTGAAGGAGCTAGCTATGCCTCTGTTTATATCCAAAGGCATTAGATCCAAACTTCCCCCAAACTAGGGGAAGTTCAAATCCAGATCTACTGCTGCTCTCATCTCTGCTTCTGATGAAGTGAACTTGGGTTCACAAAAGCTTGTGCTTGCTTTAGTTATTCTATAAAGGTGCATATCTACCCTGCCTTCTGACTGACTTCACACTAACACAGTTAACAGGCTCTCTCATCTCTGCAGCCACTATCCCGTGAAACATTCCCTTCCATTACTAACAACCCCTTTTTCATTCTGAAAGCTTTGGGGAATTTTTGATGGTTAGTGCAATCATGGCAATTACTATCTTAGCTATGAGCTGGGTTTCAGCCTTCAGACACAAATGCATGAACCATGTTCTAAAGGTGAAAGCCTCCTTCTTCCTATGTGGATCATGCACAGAAAAGATGCATAAAACACATTGGACAGTAGGTTACTCAAGCTAATTAGAAATAAGGTGCAGGACCCTAGGTCAGGGACAGGCAATTATTTTGGGTGGAGGGCCGTTTGCCAAGTTTTGGCAAGCCATAGAGGGCTGCATGACAGGCAGCCCAGGGCAGATAAATATTTATTTTCTACATTTTTAGGGGCCCTGTGGGCCAGATAGACTGGCCTGGCAGGCCGCATTTGGCCCGTGGGCCACATTTTGCCCACCCCTGCTCTAGATGATATCTTCTTGTCATAGGAGCTTTCTTATGTTCTAGCTGCATCTACATGTGATGCTAACTGTGCAGTTGTTACTGTGCAGTGATTTAGTATTTGCATACACAAGGACTAAATGACTGCACAGTAACCGGTGTTGCTGCGCAATAGCGTCCCCAAATGGCTTTTTGGTGACAGTGACTGTGCAGTAGCTTGTTACTACTGCACAGTAGTGTCACACCATGGTTCATGCCATGCAATGCTACTACACAGTAGTAATGAGCTACTGCACAGTCAGCGTCTTGGGTAGATGTGGCCTCTGAGTTCTTAAGCAGTAGCCTGTGGGATACCTGCAACCTGCAAAACTTTTAGATGGGAGGGAGCTTTCTGGCACAGGACACCAGAATTGTGAAGTAATTAATGAAAGGTTCTTTTTATCCCTTTCAGCAAAATGTATCAGCAGAATAGCCCAAGGATCACAGCATGTGTTGAATTAAAGGGGAAGGAATCTTCCCTTTCCCCACTCCTACTGCTGCTAGGGCCCCTGACCTTTTTTCTATCTTCTGCTTCACCCCAAATCCAAATAGTACCCAAGGAACCTTCAGGGGGGAGCACACAAAAGCACTGTGGGAGCTCCCCAAATCCTGAATCCCCCATGCAGCAAATCTGCATTGATTCTGCTGTGCCTGCAGCCCACCACGGGGGCAAGATTGACTTCAGAAGATACAAAGCCCATTAATCCAGTCTCTGTATTACAGAGACTCCAGGACAATCTCTCTAGCACCATCACATGCTGCTGAGAATCAGTGAGTGAAGAGGTGCCCTTCTGCAGTAGCATCCATAACCTGAACCAGAACTGTGCATTAAAGGCTGCTCAAGCAGTAAGAAAATCTAATAAACAAAAGACAGGTACTTTTTGGAATCACAATTCATTACAAGCCAGGCTAATGTTCAGTGCAAAGTACTGCACTGATGCTGCGTGCACAAAGACCTGAAGATCTGTAGAGAACAGATGCTTAGAAGCGTTTGTCTATCACCACCAGACTTGTTAGTCAAGGACAGGTCTGTGCATGCTTCCCTCTGATTTGCATTTGGAATTTTTTTATGCATATGGTTGTGCCCTGTAGCTACTCCATCTCTTGACTGTCACAACACACTTCTCATCTCTGCCACATTAACTTTGCAATAAAGGGGGGCTGGATTTTGAGTGGCTCCATTCTGTTCCACACATTCACAATTTTAACTGTGAAAATAATGTGCATATTTTTCACATTAGCTGGCATCCATTAGCATCGCATAGAAAAATGTCCTCCCCATCATCTGTTCAATATTTTGGAATATGATTAAAGCTTTAACAGTTAAGAACCTGTGAATGCATTACTGCTGATCAAGATATTTGATCTCATCACCTAGGAGCAAGTCTGGATTATGTGAGCTTTATCCTGAGCAACTGAAAATATAGCTAAAGCCTACCTTTTCCTGCAACATCATGTCTGAAAAGGAAAATCATTTCCATTAAATATAAATTGAGTCCCGTGCAGTGAAAAGTCACAGCTAGAAAATTCAATATTGGCCAGAGAAAATCTAAACAAAACCACTGAACTCTTTACCCTGCCGTAAATAAGGTCAAAACCAGTCAGATGAAAGGTCTCACAGCCAGACTGGGACATTCTCTGCAGTCCTTCCCTCGTACTGCATGGATTTCAAACCTACTTTCCTTTCCAAGAATGTCAGGTTTTCAGAGACGTGCACCCAGGCAATAGCCATAACGATTTTTGTGAACAGATTTAAATGGGGTCCATGTTACATTTTTTGACTGCTATATGAAAAGAATTTGCCATAGTTCAAGTGTACTGCACGCTTGCCTATTTGAATATGGCAAACATGTTTGTAAGGATTGCGCCTTGTAATCCCTGTGCTTGCTGTGTGCAGAGTCCAGCCCTGGCAGCAGGAAATGAGCATGGGGGTGGGGAGGCGTGATGTAACAGTGGGAGCAATCACTCCCTCCCTCCCCACCCCCTTCCCCCTCTCCCCCTTCTCATGGAAATTCAGACATCCTTATTCAGCAGGGTCTCTCTGTGCATGGATCAATGCAAACGCGTCAAGGTCCTTGCCAAGGGATGTGTTTTTATCCAGTTTTATAAGGCTCTGCGTAAATTTATTATGCTCTAGGAATACTTTGTAATAAAAATAATGGAGCAAATTCTCTCTGCACTATGCAGTGGAAGAGGAGGGCTTCTTTTGCCTGTGTAAGAGCCAGAAAGAATCACAGCACAACTGGCACAGAGGCCCAGGAGTGGAATGGATCATAAATCATAGAATCATAAAAAATTAGGGTTGGAACAGACCTCAGGAGGTCACCTAGTCCACCCCACTGCTCAAACCAGGACCAGCCCCAACTAGATCATCCCAGCCAAGGCTTTGCCGAGCCAGGCCTTAAAAACGTCCAAGGATGGAGATTCAACCACCTCTCTAGGTAACCCAATCCAGTGCTTCACCACCCGCCTAGCAAGAAAGTTTTTCCTAATATCCAACCTAAACCCCCCTTGCTGCAACTTGAGACCATTGCTCCTTGTGCTGTCATCTGCCATCATTGAGAACAGTCTAGCTCCATCCTCTTTGGAACCACCCTTCAGGCAGTTAAAGACTGCTATCAAATCTCCCCTCATGCAGGGATAAAATTAGAGCCTCTCTAATTAAAGCACCACAGCATCTTGTGTATCAGTGTCTCTGTGCTTCAAAATGGCGATGTGGGTGGTTGAATTAAAGCTCATTCAATGAGCTTTCATTAAAGTGCCCCTGCTGCCATTTTGAAGCGCAAGGACACTGATACACAAGACACGGAGGCTGGCTGGAGCGTCATAATCACCACTAACCAGCAGACTTCATTAATTAAATCTGCTCTGACGCACTGTAATTACAGTATATCAGAGCAGCCTCCAAGCTCATGTATAGCCCCCCCACCATTTCATTCCTGAATGCCCAAGCAATATTCTTATATGCCTCCCTAGTCATCTGTCGAAGCTCCCATGTCTTGTAAGCTTCCTTTTTGTGTTTAAGCTCACTGAAGAGTTCTCTGCTAAGCCAAGCTGGTCTCCTGCCATATTTGCTAGTCTTCTTGCACATCAGGATGGTTGTGCCCTCAGTAAGGTTTCTTTAAAATACAACCAACTGACATCCAGCAAAGGCAAAGCTGACCTTTTTCCCTGAGTTTATATAAACATGTGAATGGGAACTCAGCCCAAATGTACCAATTGTGGAGCACAAAAGGAGGGACAAATCTGAAAGACTGGACTCGTCCAGGCAGGAGGATAGAGAAACAGCACCAAACTATATCTGGACTGGTTGGGAAATGAGACTGAACAGCAGACAGTACCAGCCTGAGATTTTCAGTAACCTTCAGACATAAATTCTTAAACTGTCGCTACCTCTTTATGGGATCAGGCAAAAAAAATGAAATCCCAAGGAGATGCACTGCATTAACTCTGCAGTTGCGTGTTGCTTAGATCTGCTATTGCAGCTGGGCTGCATGTTTGTTTGTGTATAATAAAGGAAGATCTAGGAGGAAAGTGTATAATTAGCACATCAATCATATTGCCTTTCAATATCAACAAAACAATTCACTGTCTCTCACTATGGTGAATACACATCAATAGCCATGAAGAAGAAGGAACACATAAAGTACATAAATGCAACTACCAACATATTAAATCTCCTTTTTAAATAATTGAAGCAAAACTCATCTCCCAGTTTGCAAGCATCATTCAGAAGTGTTTGCACACAGGATCTCTGATGTGGACAGTATGCTGACAGCAGGCTGAGATGGTATATAAGTAACTACATCAGTTGCAACACCGTCTGCCCAGCTCTGCAAAGGTCACTACTAAACCTGTACAAATAATGGATTTTTCAATTCAGTGTTTCAGTGGCCAAACTGAAAAATAAATAATTCTGGGCAAGCTGAGCTGAAAGAAAATGTTTGTGGGGGGGAGGTCAGCAAACAAAAAAAGAATGAAAAAAACAAAAATTTAGGTTGCCCAAAAAACCTGTTTGACCTGAGATTAATTTATTGTGGCTTTTTTAGACTTAAAAAAATCAGATCAATTGCTTTGAAACAAGAAGTAAAAATATTTTGTTCAGATAATATTACAATAAAGTATTTAGTCTTTTCTAAAAATATTCTCACCTTTTTTGTGGCTGAAACCAGTAACCAAATTCTGCTTAAATTAATGAATTAATTTATACCCCTGAAACTGAGTTTTTGAAAAATGTACTGTTTGCTGAAAAAAAATCCCCACTGTTAGCTACTTTTGCTGTCTCTGCTGCTGCTTCATTCCATAATTTGGTAAAGGACTTCTCTTTTTTCTGTGCATGTATATATCAGACAGACAAATATTATTGGTTATGTTAGTAACTGAACTGGCACTGCAAGTAAAAAAAAAACAACCCCTCATCTTGCTTGCAGTCTCCAAAAGCACATTTCAGTGTCAACACCTAGTTGTTGTCATTATACCTGATTCACTGTCAGTATGGATCTATACTGGCTAGGAATGATTTCAGGAGCTACAGCAAAAGTCATCCAGCATGATAAGCAAGTACCTGCAGAACAGCTTCATCAGCAAGAGATACCTAAGTTAGGCTGTGCCCTTCCATATACAACCACATTCCTTCTTTTGGGTCAGACATGAGAAGATTTCTGGCAAGTGTCTGCTCCACATATCTTTCTTGGACCTGGAATGATCCAACAAAGGCCTGATCTTGCCTCCAGTGCTTGATTTAGTTCCTGCAAAGCCAAACAGTCCAGTTCCAAGACACTCGTGTGGATCCTTGGCTCCTAAACTTTAGTTTGCTTTTCAAACTTCAGTTCTGGTAGAGACCCTCAACAGCAACCCTACTCTAACCAAGCAGTTCTCAACCTTTTTAGACTCAAGGAACCCCTTGATAGACTCTAGTCACCCTTGATAGACTCAAGGTATCCCTCAGAAAATGTCAGCTCTTAATTTTCATTTGATTTTTGACTACAGAAAGATAATAGAGCAATTCTTCTGTTGCCAAGAACTCAGAAAAAACACAGCAAGTCAGAATGCAGCACTCTGGTTAAGAATCACTGCTTTAGCTATTTTCCTAGACTGCATACACCCTTGTCATGAGTGGCTCTGAGATCCTTTTATGACCTCTGATACATTGACCACCATGGTCCAATGCTTTTGCAATACACTCACTGGCAAACAACAGACCATGGACTCCTCAAGCCCAAAATTGTGCCCAACTAACTATGAGTCCTCTGGTTGCATAGCACAATCACCAGTTCTTTCCAGAGACAACAGGTTTCACCCCAACAATTGTCTACTTCTGTGCTGAGGGTAGCACTCTGCAGAAGTACAGAATAATTTCTCCTCTGATGTAAAATTTTATAAGAGTGGCTGCTCTTTTCATGTCTCAAAAACAAGCCAGTCTCACTAAATAGTCTCCTAAATACTACTTGTGGCTGAGCTATTCAGGGCTGGCTCACAATTTTTTGGGCCCCCAGGCAAGATATAGTTTTGGGGCCCCCTGGTCCATCAAAAAAATCAAAATTGCATTTAATTGTGTTATAAACTCACTGAAACAAAATAGTCGGGGCCAGGCTACACATACATGGGCTGCGCTGCGGAGAGCACGGGGTGGGGGCAGCATGTGTTGGTTCCTTCTCTGGGGGCAGGAGCAGAGCCAGGAACTCCTCCCCTGCTTGGTTGAGAAGGGCTCCCTGCTTGTATCGAGCCCTTTAAACATGGCTCAGGTGGCAGCGGACGAGTGGGGCACAGCCCCTTGACTGTGGGGCTGCAGGTTCTGCAGGATAGGACAGGCCGGCGCTGGAGCTATTTCAGGTGTAAAAGGTTCAAAACAACTGTTTCTGGCCTCTTCACTGGCTACTGAGTACAACTACAGCAATTAGTATGGACTTTGCCTTCTTCTGGCAGGAGAAAAGGTACATTGATGATCACAATTGTGGTCATCAATACTAATAATCACATAGCTGCTGCTATAAATTGCTTTATCCTGAGTCTTACAAATTTTCATCAGAAGATATTACAAGTCCAGTCAGCTAAATGCTCCTCTAAAGAAAAGTGTTCACATAGTTCAGATACAGAGTAAGATTGGTCAAGTGTATGCCATCACAAGCCATATTATGCTAGTCAGGAATATTATGGTTAAATGTTCCCCCATCTGTTCTTCCTGGAATATCTAGATGCAGATGAGGCGGGAGAGCAAAGGAAATTGATAACACATTACCAAACAGGAGTGAATTGGAACTAGTAATGGATGAGCATCATTACCATCAAGTGGCTATTCCGAGACCTATGTGAAATGAGCAGTCTTTGTCTAGTTCCTTGTGGACAGGCAGCCATAGAATAAAAATCATCATGACAGCTGGAACTTTTGGTGGAACCTCAGCAAAAAGTCCACAGCATCTTGCTGCCAGAGGGAGTCCCTTCAGAACCTGCTGGAAAAAAAATCCACTTTACATCGCAAGTCTTTTCCTCATGGAAGTGATTTTCAGCATGGAAAGTAGTTTTTATAAAGAAAATGCCATGGTACCATAGTGCGCAAAGAGCAGGCTGTTCTTGAAGAGTCTCACACAGTTTTCTATATAACTGTATAACAGTAAATGTAAATTCTATAATGTTAAATTTTAAGTGTCATTGACTTTAATTTGGGGAAAGTTAGTAGGACTTTTGTTTGTAAGTCTGTTAGGTATCTTTGCTAATCCTGGAAAAATCCTGGAAAAATCTGCTTACAGCAGTCAGGAACCTTTGGAACAGAGCCAACATATAGAGGTGAACAGGAAGAAGAACAGCTTGTATTTCAAGCTAACGTCATGCTCAGAGAACAAAATCCTCTTTTCATAAAGTCCCTAGTCTAGCTACACCCTGCACAAGCTGGTTCTCTCTGACGTGTTTTCTCCCTGCATAGTTGCTCTATGTTGTTACTTTGCTCCGTAACCTATCTCTAAGTAATTTCCTTATCTTTTTTCTTGGAAAATAAACCTGAATGACATCATTAGTATTAATGGCATTCAGTTTTGCCTTTTATTTCAGTTTATTGCAGCTTAATCACAAAAATATTTACAGCACTCTTGATAAACTAGGTTAGATGCACTGATTTTGATACGTATTCTATGACCTGCAATAACTTATAGGTAATTGAAGTCTGGATAGCATGTGTACTGGTTTTCTTCTCTCTGCATCAGGTGACTGTAGAAAGTACACTGACATGCCATGGACAGTTTGTCTGGTGTGTTCTATCAGCTCCCAGAGCTCTGCACCCACAAATCTTCATCTTCACCCAGAAGAAAAACATCCTTGTGCTAGTTACTGTTTACCTGTGCTTGCAGCCTTCCTTGCTACCTAAAATCCAGCATGTGGACCCATCTATCCTACTTGAAAAATGACCATCCATTCAGGACGTCAATAAGAACTTATCTGAGCATGTCTAAAAATTCAAGCAATGTTCACATAAATAAGCGGGGAAATGTCCCAAAGGGCTGGCTGCCACCAAACTGACTGGTAATCTTAAGAAAAAGGTCTTGAAGGACAACAGGTCTTGGCTGCTATAGAATCCAACTCTGGATTTTGATGGAGTTGCACTGATTTAACTGAGTGCAGAAGTTGCAGGTACTCCCACAAAACACTTGTAAAATGAAAAGTGGGACATTGATCATCTGAGACGTTCACAGAAAGAAATGAAATCTTGTGTAGCCTGGGAATCATACACTGAAAATCAAAGAAGTAGTGTGAACAGTCTGGCCAAGGACAAACACTAGTTTAGGCATATTTGGCTGTCAGCTCTTATTAAATCATTCCGAGGGAGTGCTTGGCCGTTCATATACCTGTAAACCAGGTGAAAACCTCGGAAGGAGGATGAGAGTGCAAAAGTTTAGCATGAAGTCTTTACCCTTGCTCCACTCTCAGGGGTAGGTATGCTCCTAGAACACATTACAATGGTTCTGGGGCTCAGGGAGGACTACAATATCTTTTTGTTTCTTTGATAATTTTCAAGATTTTCTCCCCTGTCTTAATGTTTTAACAGTGAGTTTATACCTTATATATTTAAGGGCTCCTCACACAAGGAAATTTTACATCTCACTTTGCATATGATGAAAGCAGTAAAACATATGTCTTTTCAAAATAGTTATCTTACTGGTGAAAAAAAGACCAAAACCATTTTCATTACTCATTGTAAGAAAGCATGATCAAGCTCTACCAGTAACAATGGTGGGGACTACTGTGTAGAAAAGGTTCAGGTCTCTTTGCCATCGTGTTGTTTAGTCCTGCTTGGAGCAGAGTGAGACGTCACTTTGTGTACTACCGCACGCAGCATTACTACATCTGTTAGTGCACTGGGGGCCAACCTTTTGGGCAGGTATGCCACAAGTTAAATCCCATACCTTCCCTGAGTGCCACTCTGATCTGCTTCCCTGACTGATCTGCCACTCTGTTCTCTGCTCCTTGCCCTTTTTTCTGACATTCTCTCATTCTCTCTGCTTCCTCCCCAATCTGCTGCATGCCACACACAAAGGCTACCCATGCCACTTGTGGCACATGTGCTGCATATTGACCCTGCTGTGTTAGTGAATTTTGGTTCCTAGTGTAAACACGACTGTGGAATTTGACTGCATTGAATTCAAGTGTTTTTTTTTAATTCATTTGGTTCTGTCTGTAGTAGAATGACACTTTCCAGTACCAGTTGGTGGTGAGGAAAAAAATAAGTATTAGGTACTTGCTGTGAAATTTCTCTGCTTCCTAATCCAGACAGAGTCTTACTGGAAGAGGAGACAGAAGTCACCAGTGAGGTCTGGGTAAAAGGTTTGAATGAAGTATTAGCTTTAAGAACTCCAAGTGCAGGGAAGGAGGATCAGACTTTGTGCGAGGCATTATAGACATATGATGTATCAGCTGATAGGTTATGGGTATGCATGAGAGAAGGGAAATGACTCGTTTTGTGGTAACATACTGGCTGAAATGAGACAGCCGAGTGTCTTACAGCAAACTTCCCTATTTTTGTCAACTAAATCTTTCTGATCAGCAATTATTCCATGGTTGGATTTCCAGGCAGGATGCCCATGTGATTTCAGGCAGACATTAGGGAAAGAATGTGAGTAATGAGGAGATGATGAGTGCCGTGACCTTGCTGCTGTGGCTGTGCATATGCTTGTTGTGAGTCACCCACTGCTGAAGATCAGCCTGTTCACTGTCATAGTGTCAAGATTAAAGGCAGACACCCTTTCCTAAAGCATAAGCTGTAGGGACATCCTTGAAAGGAATTCAAAGGACTCTGATAGTTTGGCCTTCTATAAGTATGTCTTTGTATGTCTGCTGAGTAATGATATTTCTTTATACAATCATAGAAAATTAGGGCTGGAAGGGACCTCAGGAGATCATCTAGTACAACTCCCTGTGCAAACCAGGACTGTCCCCAGTGATATCATCCCAGTCAAGGCTTTGTCTAGCTGGGTCTTAAAAACCTCAAAGGATGGAGATTCCACCACCACTCTGGGTAACCTGTTCCAGTGTTTTATTACCCTTCTAGTAAGAAAGTTCTTCCTAATAACTAACCTAAATTTATCTTGTTGCATTGCTTCTTGTTCTATCATCTGCCACCTCTGAGAACAGTCTGGCTCCATCCTCTTTGGAACCACCCTTCAGGTAGCTGGAGGCTGCTATTAAATCCCCCCTCAGTCTTCTTTTCTGCAAATTAAGCACAGTTCCCTCACCCTCTCCTCATAACATAAGTCATGTGCCCCAGCCCCCTAACCCTTTTTGTTTCCTCTCCTGGACTGTCTCCTATTGGTCCACATCCTTTCTGTAGTATCAGCCCCAAAAGCTGAAGACTGTGTGTACATGTATTTTGTGGGATAATTTGTTGCTTGCCCTCCTTGCCTTTCTATAGGGCAGAGATTCTCACTCAGGGTGCCATAGCACCTGGGAGTGCCTTGAGCTCTTTCCAAGGTTGCCATAGCATGCTGCTCCATTAGGGGAGCTAAATGTGCAGACATGTTTCACAAGACCAACCCAAATATTTCAAATGGGAGTCAATAGTGTCAAAAACATTCTGATCTGTTGTGGTCTTTCTGAGTTCCCGGCAACAAAAGAATGACTATTATTTCTCTGTAGCCAAAAATGAATGAAAACTAAAAACTGGCATTTTCCAAGGGATGTATTGAGTCTATCGAGAGGTATCTTGAGTCTAAGGATGTTTCGAACTATTCCTGCAGAGTGTATTTTGTCACTGCCTGAGCAAATCCTAACCCAGAGAATACAGAGAAGGGGATCATGGACAATGATGCCCTGTGCATTTTTCACTGCTAGAATCCTACTGGTGAGGGCAAGTTTCTACTAGAAGAGCTTGGGTATTGCATGCAAGCCACATTGTACTGCTGCAAAAGTCCCCGCTATCAAATGAATGCTTCTGGCTCCAAACACTAAGGCTAAATACAGGCATTCAAGAAGCCAGCAGTGGAAGTATTTTAACTTTTGGGCTTTATTCTAAGCACCCCTGTTTAGGTCAGGAGAAAGCAGAACACACACTAGCCCCTGTGTGGGGGCAGGGGTCTCGGACCCTGCTTGCACATCCTAAGTGCAGCAGGCAGCGGGATCTCTCACATGCTTCCCAGCATGCCCTGGGTGTTCCCTAAGCTGCCAAAGGCTCGAGAGCAGAGCTGAATGGCTGAGCTACCCCTTATTGGCTGACAGGGACATCACAGCTGCCCACCTGGACCTGATGTGGCAACAGCTTCTCATGGCCACAAGCCATCAGCCAGTCATCCTGTGCATGCCCACCCAACAGGCCCTGTGCCCACCAAGTATGTGTATGTGTGTTTTGGATGCCCGAGTTCCACATACATTTGCGTGTGGGCATGAGCACGCATCCTGGACACCTGAGTTGCATGTGTGCCTCTGTGTGTGTGTGTGTGTGTGTGTGTGTGTGTGTGTGTGTGTGTGTGTGTGGACCTGGAGCCTACCCCAGATGAGTAGGGCCAGAGGCATAGGTGGCAGAAGGGGGATGCTAATGGGGCTTAGGCCCCCTAAATGCAGGGCAGTGGTAGGGCTGCAAGATAGCCTGGCAGCGGGCTTCCGGCAGCTGCAGCAGGGGTGGAGGGGGAGTGGAAGTGGGGCTTGGGCAGGTGCTGTACAGCTGTGGTGGGGCGGGGTGTAGGACAGAGCCGTGAGCACCTCATCTGGGAGGAACGGAGGGCGAGGGGTGGCTCCTGCTGCTATGCACATCCCAGGAGGGCATAAGGGGGCATGTGCCCCCAGATCTGCATGGGGGGAGGCAGGCTGGGGCCAGAGCTGTGCCAGTTCTTCCCTGTGGTGGGGAGGAGGAGTAGGTCTGGGCCACACTGCACTGGGGCAGGTGGCAGCAGCGCCATATAATTCACTGTAGTCCCCCCAGAACTCCCTCCCAATTCCACCACCACCCGCACTGAGTGCAACATGGCCCAGCCCCCTCCCCCCACAATGGGAAGAGCCCAGCACAGCCCCAGCCCACAGCACCAGCCTGCCTCCCCCCACGCAGATACAGAGGCATATGCCCCCCACGCTTTCTGGGGTGTGCACAGTGGCAGGAGCCGCCACCCCTTCCCTGTGCCTGGTGCCCCCAAGACAAGCTGCTCATGAATGTCCCTTGTGCCTCTTGGGGGGCTGAGTGTGCGTGCCTATGCGTGTGCACTCAGCCCCCGTCAAATAATTTTTTCTCCCTCCACCTATGGCCAGAGGGCTTTGAGTGCCCATGCCCTGGCACTGAGCCATGGGTCTGCAGCCCCAGGCTCCTCTGGCCTGCATCCCAGGCACCGCTGCCTACAACCCACACCATCCCCCTTCCCCATGTCCTCCACGACCTCACTCAGGGGCTCACAATGGGATGAAGGGGAACATAGTGCAAGGAAAAGATGTGCTTCATTTTAATCAAATGTTTAATCAAGCTGCCAAACTTTTAGTGTGTTTATTAAACAAAAACTGTTCAAAGTTGTAGCTCTGGAACTTGGAAACTTCTTTGCAGTTAACACAGAGAGTGGTGAAAGACCCTGGCTGCACAGAGTGGTTATGACACTGTGGAGGGGAGGGAGTGGGCAGCCCCAGGGGGCTCAACTTAACAAACACAAAACCTTGGGGCAGGAGGGAGAATGCAACGTCTGAAACTACCGCCCCTCAATTTAATTAACATCTGTTTACCAGGGCACCCCAAGGGAAGACAAGGTCTAATGGTCACAAACTTTGGGAAGACTGTTTTAGGCTGGACATAAGAAAAAACTTCTTTGCCATCTGAGTCCCCAGAGTCTGGATTAGACTCCCTCCAGAAGTGGTGCCAGCACCTGCTCTGGACACCTTTAAAACCCACTGGGATGTTTATCTTGCTGGGATCATTTGACCCCAGCAGACTTCCTGCTTCTTGGGCAGGGGGCTGGACCCAATGATCTTACGAGGTCCTTTCCAGCCCTAATGTCTATGAAATCTATAACATCTGTGAAGACAGGCAGCCCCCTGGGCTGTGGTCTAAGTTCCAGAGTGGGTAACCTTTTCTTTATTACGCACACACATAATTTGGCAGCTGGAACTAAATGTTTGTGACCATTAGACCTTGTCTCCCCTTGGGGTGCCCTGGTAAACAGATGTTCTCCTAGTTCCTGGTGCACACCCCTTATATATTTATAGGTTCCCACCAAGTCCCCCCTGAGCACTGAGGCTGTGCTGCTTTCCTGCCACAGGACCCAGGCCTGGAGTGGCATGGCCCAGTGGTCTGGTGGGCCACCGCACCCACTAATTCTCTTTGGGGCCCTGTGCCTACACCAGCAATCACCAGCAGCTGCGGGTAGCCAGTTGGTTCTGGAAGGTGAGCGGAGTGTATGCTGGCCCTAGCATCAGGCCTTTGACAGCCTGCTTTCCCTCCCCACTGCACTGCTGCTCCCCAGTGCGGGACCCACCGGACACCTTCTTGGTTACTTGGACCACAGATTGGCAGCTCCCACATGCCATATGTCCTGTTCCAGGGTCCCCCTCCCCGCTGCATCTCCCAATCAATGCACAGTGGGGAGTGTTCCCCTTTGGGCGCCATCCAGGGCCCTCCCCCATGGGACTCTCAGGCATGTTTTCCCAGGGAGGTGGCCCTGGAGCAGGGATTTCCATGCTAGGGAGTGGTGGATGACAGCCTACCCCACCACTCCAGCTTAGGAGAGTAATGGTCTCCCCACGGGATGTGGCACTGATGCCACTCAGGGGTGTCATACCTAGATCCCAAGCAGTCTTTGACCTTCTGCATAAACTCCTTATCCTGGCACTATGACTCTCAGCTCCATAGCAGCATTCCTCAGAGTGAAGCTGGCCATCCATAGACCTTATTCTTGGACCTTTGCAATGCAGCTTGTTCAAGTGCTGTGGCACCATGGATGTAAGCAGTCATCAGCCTGTCCAGTCTAACATCCCCCTCAGTCCTCATGTTACCAGTGCCGTCTATGCATATATCCCTGGTGCCCTGGAGGTGTTTGGGCAACAATCCTGATTCTAGCATCTCAGGCTCCATGACTGGGCCTCCTATGCACAAATGTGGAGCCTGCAGACAAGGGAGACACCAAGGGAACTCTGGTGAAGCCCCCTGTCTAGAACCTTTCCCCTGCTCAGGGCTGGAAGCCACGCTACTCCTCATGACATGGCACTGACTATGGTACAGAACACTCATGTTCCACCTCCCACCTAGGACAATCCAGACACCTGAATTCCTTGCTGTGGGAGCTGGGTGGGCTGGGAAACTCAAATATCAGGGCCTGGAGGGATGAGCCTTCTTTGGTTCTCCCTGACAAGAGGGAAGAGGGAGTCGGGGGGCGGGGTTGCTAGGGAAAATTCCCATTTCCTGCTGTCCCTTACCTGCAGCAGTGCTCATTCATAGCTGCTCTGCCAAACAGCACCTGAAGGATCGCCAGTAAAAATGTGCAGTTTCACCTATTGGTTATGTCTTGGATGTGGGGCTCAAAAAAAAGCTTTTAGTGTATATTGGGGTCTGTTTGAGTTAGGGTTTTTGTCAAGTGAATCCACACTGGCCTCTCTGAGGAAAACAACACAACCTTGAGTGATGAGGAGGTCAGTTCTCAATTACCCAGATTTATGGCCCCACTCAATGCAACAAACTGATAAGCCCCCAACAACAGTAGGAAGGACTGAGCCTGGCACCATATCATCATTCCACACCAATGGCACAGGAGTTGGGAGGAGGTGTTGTTTGAAAGGCACAAGGTCAGTGAGGAACATCAATAAATCAGTATCATCAGTCTTCTATGTTGACAATTGTTGAGACAAGAGCACGCTGAATATCAGAGTATGCAACCACAGCTTTCCCCATGAGCATACCCCAGCTTATGAAGGGGTCACATTAGAGTACTCCCTCACCTATAAACATAATATTCAGAAAGTCAGCAGTAAAGCCTATGCACAGGTAGTTGCCTTAAGGTGTTTAGCCAGCACAACTTGGTGTGCCAACTTCAAAGTGGTCAGAACTACTGCACTTGCAAAGGTATACACCCCAGCAGATTATTGTTCTCCTGTATGGTACAGAAGTTGTTGCACTAAAAAACTCAACGCTGTGCTTAACAGTATGCAGAGACAGGCTGTAAACTTACATGCATGCAAAAATGTGTGCTAAGTCCTGCACTTAGGACAGAACAATCTCATGCACTGGTACAGGCTGGGAACCTATTGGCTAAGCAGTATTTCTGCAGAAAAGGACCTGGGGCTTACAGTGAACAATAAACTGAATATGAGCCAACAATGTGCCCTTGTTGCCAAGAAGGCTAACGGCAACTGGGCTGCATTAGTAGGAGCATTGCCAGAAGATCAAGGGAAGTTATTCTTCTCCTCTATTCAGCACTGGCGAGGCCACATCTGGAGTACTGTGTCCAGTTTTGGACCCCTCACTACAGAAAGGATGTAGACATGTAGACAAACTGGAGAGAGTCCAGCAGAGGACAATGAAAATGGTTAGGGGGCTGGGGCACATGACTTCTGAGGACAGGCTGAGGGAACTGGGCTTATACAGTCTGCAGAAGAGAAGACTGAGGAGATTTGATAGCAGCCTTCAACTACCTGACCGTGGTTCCAAAGAGGATGGAGCTAGACTGTTCTCAGTGGTGGCAAATGACAGAACAAGGAGCACTGGTCCCAAGTTGCAGCAAGGGAAGTTTAGGATAGATATTAGGAAAAACTCTCTCACTAGGAGGGTAGTAGAGCACTGGAACAAGCCACCCAGAGAGGTCGTGGAAACTCCATCTTTCAGGGGTTTTAAGACCGACCTAGAAAAAGCCTTGGCAGGGATGATATCATTGGAGATAGTCCTGTTTTGAGCAGGGAGTTGGACTAAATGACCTCCTGAGGTCCCTTCCAATGTTTATTTTCCATGATTCTATGTATTCCCTGTACTCTCAGGCATTAGACCAAGTGACATAAGAAAACAGACCCTAACCACTCCCCTGCTGCCAGGCTTCTCGGCCCATAGAGAGCCCACTAGGCCAGGTACTGTAGCCTTGTGTGTTGCACTAAATTTAGATAAGGGATGGGGTGAATGGAAATAAAATGATCATTCAGAGCAATCTGGTCTAAAATCTATTCCTACAGAATTTTATGCCAACACCAATGGTATAAGTCCCTGCATTGGGCATGACCTTGACGTAGAAGTATGGGTCAAGCTAAACAGACTGAGCTCTGGATACAGATGCTTCAAAACAACACTGTACAAGATGAACATCTTTGGCAGCCCCCTAGGTGAATGCTGTGTCCAGCAGACAGCAGAGCACTTAATCAAAAGCTTCAGTCTTTGCAAATGCCCACACAGGGTAGATAGAATCTACACACTGAGCGATAATAACAGACAGTGCCTTATAGCTGGTCGGAAGGAACACGAAGGAAGTGGGGTTGGAAACAGGGGTTGTGCAGGGCAGGGCTGGCCCAGTGCTTGGGCAGACCACACACGCTCTGGCCAAGGCTAGAGTGCCGCCCTGGGACAGGATGGTGAGTGGGGTACCACAATGCTCCATAGGTTGCTAGTGGAAAGTGACCTACTGTGAGCTGTGATCGGATCTGATACAGGTGTTCATTATCAGTGGTGATGCATAGGGGGTGCACAGGAGTGCACATGCATCCCCTGAGAGTGCTGGTGCACCCCCTGATCAGCTGCACTTGCCACACCCTGATCGGGTGCCCCCCCTGCAAGCGCTGGCCAGGGAGTGGAGTGCCATTGCTCTCCCAGAAGCGGCCAGAGCCACTTCCAGAGGCAGCTGCAGCAATCACCTGTCTTGCAATCGGCCGCAGGGGGAACCCCCTCCCAGTTGGCAGGATCAGCCATGGGGGGATCCCTGTTCCCTGGTCACCAACTGGTTACTGGGGGGGGGGGGGGGGGCACATGCCCCACTGACTAAGGCGACACCAGTCGCCCATGTTCGTTATGGTGCTATAACCTATAATGCTGAAATCTGATACCACATCACCACAGGTGATACTTCCCCTCTATCAGGCACTGGTCAGACTGCAGTTGGAATACTGCACCCAGTTTTGGGCGCCGCACTTTAAGAGGGATGTGAATAACCTGGAGGGGGTCCAGAGAAGGGCCACTTGTATGGTTAAGGGCTTGCAGGCCAAGCCCTACAAGGAGAGACTAGGGCACCTGGACCTCTTCAGCCTCCACAAGAGAAGGTTGAGAGGCGACCTTGTGGCTGCCTATAAATTTATCAGGAGGTGTAGAAGGGAATTGGTGAGGCTCTACTCACCAAGGCGCCCCTGGGGGTTACAAGAAATAATGGCCATAAGCTAGCAGAGAGCAGATTTAGACTGGACATTAGGAAGAACTTCTTCACAGTTAGAGTGGCCAAAATCTGGAATGGGCTCCCAAGGGAGGTGGTGCTCTCCCCTACCCTGGGGGTCTTCGAGAGGAGGTTAGATAGGCATCTGGCTGGAGTAATCTGAAACCAGAACTCTTTCCTGCCTATGCAAGGGGTTGGACTTGATGATCTATTGAGGTCCCTTCCAACCCTAACATCTATGAATCTATGAATCCATCCAGGGTTATCTTAGAGTGGGATCTGCCATTTTTACAGCACTCTATGTGCCCTGACCATCTGCTCAGTTATGACTGTAGAACGCTTTCTGCACATGTACTGTGCAATAAGTGTAACTTCTGTACCTGGCCTAAAGCACTAGAGGCTTGGGGATGCCTCTTGGACAGTGGGAGAGGTCCTTGAGGGCTGTAATGCATGGACCATTATGGTAGCCAATGCCTTTCCCCAGTGTTTTGTTGTAGAAATGATCCTCTTGTCCTTGCTGAAGGAGGACCACACCCTCCCTTTGCCCTCTTTCATACTAGCCTGCATACCCAGCAGAAGGAAGGATCTAAGTCTAGCGATGCATCTAGGTACAGATTCCAAAGCCAGGAGGGACCATTACAATCAGGTAACTTGACCTCCTGCATAGCACAAGTCAGAGACTCTCACGCACAGACTCCAGTGTATCTGTCTTCTTACATAGCCCTCATATTCATGATTTCTGAACATCTTGCTATCTTTAGACTGCACCATGCACTGTTTCCTGAGAAATTACCGAATTGGATGTTGTGCCTCAGATGCATACTTCTGTGATAACTTACTAAAGTGAGATCATAGGACTCCTCCTTAGCCTCCACTTATGTCTCCTGGACTTGCTGTCTGGCATACTTTCAGAGGGAATGTGGGATTTGCCAAGGGGTACTTGGTAACCCTTGAACTTTGTGCTAACTAGCACCTGATGCTCACTCCCAGCCCCATTCACACTGCTTTCACCTCTCTCAGACCCTCCATTTTCTCCTTATTTAAACAATGAGTATATTATTTTATTGCCATAATTATCAGCCCCAGCACTTCTGCTGCTGCTGTGTAGTTCTCCCCCACTTCATTTAAAGATATTTTGTATGTTATGGCTACAAGTAGATTCTATTCCCTGCCATGCAAGAAAAAAAATCTCAGCCTATGGCAGCATTACTTTTTAAAGGTGCAGAAAGCTAAAATTCTAAAAGTCTGTATTGTGCTGATATTGGTATAAAGCTTATTGTAATTTAGCTCTGTAGCAGTAAGGAGATTTGAAATGACAGACGTGATTATCATAAGACAAGACTTCTGATTTTCTCATTACCATACCTCCTCTAGGGCATGCAGACAGAGATTAGTATGTGTCCACACATGAGATCCTAATGAAAATTCAAAGAGCGAATATGGGAACAGGGCTGTATTCTTATGTTGCACAGAGGTGATTTTTCATTGTTTCCCATCCCTGACTCTCCTTGCTGTCTGCCTATCATGGGAAGATCAGGCAGGAGCACTTCAGTTCTGAATCTGGATCAGCAACTAAATAGGTAACAGGGCAAGTCAAAAAGGTATGAGTGTATATAATTGCAATAATGACAGTGAATTAGACCCACTTATATTATGTATGTATATTATGAGGAAAAGGCTGAAGTACTCAATGCCTTTTTTTACCTTGGTCTTCACAGGCAAGGTCAGCTCCCAGACTACTGCACCGAGCAGCACAATTTGGGGAGAAGGTGAGCAGCCAACAAGGGTGAAAGAACAGGTTAGAGACTATTTGGAAAAGCTGGACATGTACAAGTCCATGGGTCCAGATGCAATGCATCCAAGGGTGCTGAAGAAATTGACTGATGTGACTTTAGAGCTGCTGGCCATTATCCTTGAAAACTCGTGGCAATCGGGAGAGGTTCCAGACAATTAGAAAAGGGAAAATATAGTGCCCATCTTTAAGAAAGAGAAGAAGGAGGATCCAGGGAACTACAGACCAGTCAGCCTCACTCAGTCCCCAGAAAAAGTCATGGAACAGATCCTCAAGGAATCCATTTCTAAGCACTTGGAGGAGAAGGTGATTAGGAACAGTCAGCATGGATTCACCAAAGGCAAGTCATACTTGACCAACCTGATTGCCTTCTATGGTGAGATGACTGGCTCTGTGGATGAAGGAAAAGCAGGGGACACAATATACCCTGACTTTAGTAAAGCTTTTAATACCATCCTGCACAGCATTCTTGCAAGCAAGATGAGGAAGTATGGGTTAGATTAAAAGATTGTAAGATGGATAGAAAGCCGACTGAATTGTCAGGCTCAACAGGTAGTAATCAATGGCTTAATGTCTAGTTGGCAGGTGGTATCAAGCAGAGTGCACCAGGAGTCCTGGGGCTGGTTTTGTTCAGTATCTTCATTAATGACCTGGAAGATGGGATGGAGCACACCCTCAGCAAGTTCAATGATGACACCAAGCTGGGCAGAGTAGTAGATACACTGTACAGTAGGGCTAGGATTCAGAGTGACCTGGACAAATTGGAAGATTGAGCCAAAATAAATCTCATGAGGTTCAATAAGGACATGTCCAAAGTCCTGCACTTAGGACGGAAGAATCCCTTGCATCACTACAGCCTGGGGACTGACTGGATAAGCAGCAGCTCTGCCAGAAAGGACCTGGGGGTTACAGTGAACTCATAGATATGAGTCAGCAATGTACCCTTGTTGCCAAGAAGGCTAACAGCATACTGAACTGTATTAGTAGAAGCGCTGCCAGCAGATAAAGGGAAGTAATTATTCCATCCCATTCTACACCGGTGAGGCCACATCTGGAGTACTGTGTTCAGTTTTGGGCTCTCTACTATAGAAAGGATGTGAACAAGTTGGTAAGAGTCCAGCACAGAGCAACAGAAATGGTTCAGTGCTGGGGCACATGACTTCTGAAGAGAGGCTGATGGAACTGGGCTTATTTAGTCTGCAGAAGAAAAGACTGAGAGGGATTTTGATAGCAACCTTTAAGTACCTGAAGGGTGGTTCCAAAGAGGATGAAACTAGACTGTTCTCAGTGGTGACAGATGACAGAACAAAGAACAATGGTCTCAAGTTGCAGCAAGGGAGGTTTAGGTTGGATATTAGGAAAAAATTTCTGACTAGGAGGGTGGTGAACCACTGGAACAGGTTACCTAAAGGGGGTGGAATCTTTGTTCTTCAGTGTTTTTGAGGCCCAACTCAACAAAGCCTTGGCTGGAATGATCTAGTTGGGGATGATCCTGCTTTGAGCAGGAACATAGGTGATACGTAGGGCGGGGCACAGGGTAGCACGTGCTCCCCCTGAGATTGGCCACTGCCGAAGCTGCTGCCGGCTTCTGCAGGCGGTTGCTGTCCCCCCATTGCCGCCAATGCGGCCACCGGCCGCTGCGGGCGGTCCCTGCTCGCCACCACCAACAGCATAGACGGCAGCTGCGGGCAGTCCCTGCTCATCACCTGTCAAATCCCCTCCCTCCTCGCCACTGACACCACCACAGCTGCCTGTGGGCAGTCCCCATTCGCCGCTGCCATGCCCCCCCCCCCCCACCACTGCCACTGCCTACAGGCAGTCTCCATGCCCCCCCCCCAGCCTCCAGGGGCACGCGTCATTCATGAGCAGAAGGTTGGACTAGGTGACCTCCTGAGGTCCCTTTCAACCCTATTTTTTATGATTCTATGTCTACTTTTCACTTTCCATGTCTGTCCACCCCCATTCTTTCTCTGATTATATAATACAGATTATGGCATCTACTTCCCCAGATTAGGGGACTGTTGTGCAGTTTACTCCTTGTAAAGCATTTTGAAGGAGCAGGACTTGTACTGACATTGTTGGCTATTGGACCAAGCCCATGATGTGCATTCATGATTGCCTAGTACTCATTGTTTACCTTGGCCCTAAAGAGCTGCCACAGGGCAGATTGCCTGAGCATGTACCATATTTATGCATCATTCCAATTGTCAGAGAACTGTATTATGGCATTCCTGATCTGCCATTGTGCAGAGCCTGGGTACTGGGGAATTAAAGACCTCCTGTTTATGATGTCTTTAATCACACTCTCATCCTCTGCATGTGCCCAATGGGGAGGGAAGATTTATGTAAAATCAATGGTTCCATTTTAGACTGGAAGAGGATTTGTGCATGTTGTGCTGCTGTCCTTAGGAAATCTAATATATTGATCACATTTCTTAAGAATACTATTGATAAAGTATATAATGGCAGGGTTAGCAGCAGACTGGCTAACAGAGTCTCACGTAGTGGCCTGCATAGCTTATACAGCAAGAGACCCACAGCCCAAAGCAGCTGTCATATTGATCTTTACAGGCAGGGCAGTTCCTTCTGGAATGATTTTCTAAATCCTGTCATAATTCCAAATCAACAGCTAGAATAACCCGCTTTCATTTTTTTGCCCCTTTCAGATCTGTCTCTCCGGAACACCTGCTCCTTACTTGAGTTGAGAAATTATTGTCTCAGCAGGTGAGGTCTTTCTGAGGGCATGGAGAATAGCTCTTACTTCTTCTCTGATCCCCCTGTCACTTCCTCCACAGCTTCTCTGTATATCTCTCCACAATCAGCAGCTACAAGTGTGGTTTCACACGTGCCGCTTTATAAATCGGTGGGTAATTGCTTAGTTGTATCCCTTTGACTATGGCTTGGGCTGTGCTGCCTTGACTCTTTCATTAGGAACAGCAGGTATTCAAGCTTTCAGGGTCAGGTCTTTTTAAAAATTCTTAATTAACCACTCAAATTTTGATGGGGAGAATAGAAGGTTGCAGGCCTTTCACTTGTACATCTGTCTTCTGATCCTGGGATTTCGACAGAGGAGTGAAAAGCTGCTTGAGCAATAATCTTTGTAGCCTTGGAGCATTCAATTGCACTCTGCTTGTGGGGCTCGAGGATCAGTGCATAAACATTTGTGCTTCTGAAATATCCTGTTTTCTGACAGACAAATCCTTTAAACTTGTGTCAGAGGTCTTTAATGTATTCATATGTCTTTAATGGTCCAGTCCATGGAAAAGAGGTGGACTGTTCACTAGAATGCTCCAAATTTAGGTTTCTGTGTATGTGTTCTATGATCCCATTTTGAAAATCTGCTCCTTAATGATTTTATATATTTCATCAAGGCAGAAAATAAATTGCTTCTTCTGAAAGACTCCTCCAAAGCAGCTCTTTTGAAGTGTTTTCTCCCCAGCAGCGCAGGATCTCTGAAAGTGTAATTATTTTAAAAACCCATTCTATTTATAAATTATTCTATACGCTCTCAACAAAGCAAGTGCCAGGCTCTGTGCTGGCAGAAAGCCTACTCCTGACTTGTCCTTGTTCAGTTTTCAAATGCAAATGTGTTTTAGCAAAAAAAGTACAGATGAAAATTACAATGGAAATCATTTAAGGGGAATATAACAAGAGGAAAGAATTACCACCCTGAGAAAAAAAATTCTGTGCAGAAAACCTCCTTGGCTTGTGCAGACACGATCAATATATACTGCACTATGGCTATTCTAAGTACCCATAGAAATGCATATCATAAAATAAAGATAAGGAGCACAAGGTAACTTAAAGCCACCTTTGAGCCACCTCCCAACCTGCTATTCTCCCATCTGTGGGAATGGAGACATTGAGAATCAGGACCCCGGTGTGCAAATAGGAAAAACTATGGGATGAGCCAAGGTGCAAGTTGCAGAACTAGGTCCAAAGTCTTTCAAAGTCCAAGGTTCTTGGATCTGGAATTCTAGTTCAGACTTACCCTAACCTCCCCCACCCCCCCTCCCCCTCTACACTATATAATAAAACCATTTAAATGTGATCTCCTGTTAAGAAAGTTGACAAGGAATTGCAGGTTATGTTCAATTCTGTTTTTCTTACATAGCTTCCTGCCCCCTTTCCACACTGACCTGACCCTACTTCTGGTCAGACCTTTGCAGAGCTATACCCTATTTCTCTGCTGCAGAAGAAGATTGCTGGGACCAAAGCATTTGGCTCTTAATATTTTGATTGCTTCATTTTATTTATCATGTTTATTAGGTGTGTGAAGCTGCATTGGGATTCACTTCTGAACTACAAAAAGGCTATTTAATCTCTCCAGGCTATGAACTGGGTACTAAGGTTGCCACATTAACTGCACAGGAGTTCTTGTAATGTCCAGTGAGTGTGATGGTGGCCCATTCCATGGAAGACTGTTAGCTCTGGACAAACCATTTCACTATGTCTGAAGAAAGCTTTGGGCTAGCTATCAGTTAAAGAAAATCAAGGTTATATGTCAACCATTGCCTGGAAGAAAGCATGCTATTCCTTTTATATCCATCAGGAGAACTGGACTTCTAGTTGTTTATGAGCTCATTTCTCTTGAAAGTAATTTGAACAATACTGATGGCATTGACAGGAGATCGTTTCCAACAATGCAAAAGCAAGCCTGGCCTTCAGCAAAATTAAAAAATAGATATGAAGTCAGTGTGGGACCAAGCTATCATGCTTACTGTGCTGCTCTACAAGTGTGAGACACTCATGTTGTTTAGAAGGCACACCTGTCTACTGGAGAAATTCCAAAAGAGGCACTGTTGTACCTAATTGGGAGTAAGATAGTATAGCAAGATGACTAATGATAAAGTCCTAGAGCCCAATGACTATGGCTAGGGACAGATATTCAAAAAGCCCGAGCCTGAATTGATTCAATCTTTGCAGGTTAGTTTACCCTGCAGAGAGTGAATCAATTTCCAGGTGGATAGGCATTTCCTTTCCATTCAGAGAATGCAGGCAAATGCCAGCAGTGGCTCAAGCCAGAAGCCCAGGGTGCCAAAGAGCCCATGAATGCCATGTGCCCCCAGAGGCTGGGAAGGCACAGTGAGTGCCTGCAGGCAGTGGAGGCAGTGGCAGCGGCAGCGGCAGGGGCGTGGCAGCGGTGAGTGGGGATTCTTGTAGGTAGTTGCAGTGGTGTTAGTGGAGGGGGGTGGGGGTGGTGGTGAGCACTAAACAGCGGTCAGTGACCACCCACGGTGGCAGCGGCAGCCAGTGGCAATCAGGGACCACCCACAGACACCGCCGGCAGTGTTGGCAGCAAAGGGGTGGGGGTGGCGAGTGGTGACCGCATGCAGGTGCCACCAGCAGCATTGGCAGCATTTTTTGCAGGGGGTGCAACACCAAGCTAGGGGGTTGTACATGCACCTGCGTGCACCCCCTATGTGTCGCCAATGAAGCAGACCTTGCTTCCACAGGGAAGCTGAGCTGAGGGGTGAGGAGTGTGGTCAGACCCTGGGAGCCTCCCCAGCTGCTCCCTGACAGCCAGGAGCAATCTGGCACACAGGGCTGCCTGGTCCCAGGGTGGAACTCTTCCCACTCTCCCCCACTGCCATAGGGCTGGGAGGGGGGCCCTGTTCAGTGTTGGGGGGCTCTACTCCTCCTCCTCCCCCCGCCGCTGTCAGGTGGGAAGGGAGGATCTGTGAGGCTGCCTGGCGACAGAGGGGAATTCTTCCCCCAGCTTCTCCCCCGTTGCTGCGGGGTGGGGAGGGAGGCCTCTATGGGATGCTGCCCAGCCTCAGAGGGGAACTCTTCCCCTCACTCCTCCCCTCTCCAGGGCAGGGAGGGGCTCTGTTCCATATTGGGGGGAACTCTTCCCCCTTCTCCTCCTCCCCCCAGAGGGGCAGCAGGAATGCAGAGCTCAGCTGGGCAGGGTATGGGTGTGAGGGTGGGGGATGTAGGGACCCCCACACACTCCCCCCCATTGCATGCAGCCCCTGCTGCCTGGCAGCAGCAGTAGGTGGGAAGGTCAGAGCACTCATGCCTGGTGTAGGTGCAGTTCTGGCCACTGCTGTGCAAGGGGAAGGAGCAGAGCCTGTCCTATCGCCTTGGGCTCTGCTCCCTGTCCCTGCAGCTCCAGCATTTGCAGTGGGAGAGGCCTCACACTGGAGCCAGCTGCTTCCCCCATTTCTTGCTGTGCAGGTTCCCACACTCTGCCAGGATTGGAGGGAGCCCCAACCCCTGCTTCCCCACAGAGTCCAGCGCAAAGCTTCCCCTCTGCGAGTGCAGAGCTGCAGGTGCACGGCATGGAGCCCTGGGGATAGAAGTGGGTGGGCAGGCTGTTTGGGGCTGAGCTCCTTTCCCCCAGCACAGTGCTGGCTGCTTTTATCAAGGAGCTCCGTGTTGCATGCCTGCAGCTCCGCACTTGTAGCAGCAAAGCCTCGCACTGGATTCTGTGGGGAAGCAGGGGACAGGGCTCCCTCCACTCCTAGCAGAGTACAAGGACCTGTGTAGTAGGGAGCAGGAGAGGCAGTTGGCTCCACCTTGGGGCTTCCCCCACTGTGAGTGCTGGAGCTACAAGTGTGGTGAGTAGAGCTCCAGCAATGAAGCAGGCTTTGCTTCCTCCTCCACATGCAGCGCTGGCCAGAGCCAAGCCTGCACCAGGCACAAGTGGCCCGACCTCCCTGCCTGCTGCTGCTGCCAGGCAGTGGGGGCTGCATACCATGGGGAGAGTGTGTGTGGGGTCTCTATAACCCCCAGCCTCATAGCCACAACCACACCCTGCCCAGCTGAGCTCTGCGCTCCGGCTGCCCCTTTGGGGGGAGGAGAAGGAGGGGAAAGCCCCCCCCCAACATGGATCAGGGCCTCCCACTGCCCCCCACCCACTCTGGGGCTGGGCAGCATTGCATGGAGCCCCCCACTCCAGCCCCATGGCAGTGGCAGGGTAGGGAAGGGGAGGAGGAGGAAGAGTCCCCATCCAGTGCCACACAGTCCCCTTCTCCACCCTGGGAGGAAGAGGAGGGGGAAGAGTCTCTCCCAACATGGAACAGATCCCCCCTCCACACCCTGCAGGACAACCACCCCAGCATGGCCCCGTTAAGGTGAATGGGGCAGAGAGAAGAGTTATTTCCTCCCTCCATGCCTTCCCTACAGCCAGGGTCTGCCAGCTCCAGGAGCCACCACTGCAGCCCCCTCCCCCTCTGCTCCCCGGCAGACAGGCTGACCCTGGCTGGGCTGCAGTGGGGGAAGAGGGGAAGGGGGGAAGTATTAACCCCCTCCCTCCCCACTTTGCCTTAATGTACCATGCCGGCTGGTGTCTCCACTAGAGCTGGTCCCTGCTCAGGCTAGAGAGCAGAGGGGCAGGGTCAGCCCTGAGGCTGGAGCAGAGAGCCCCACCCAGCCCAGAGAGTATGCCTGGATGGTGGGGGAGTCTGGTTTAACTTAAACCTGCAAGGGGTCTGGGACAGACATTGCATAAACCGGTTTAAGCCAAATCAACTAGGTTTATCTCAAACTAGTTTCAGCCATTTTGAAACTGGTTTCTGTGCACTGAATGTCTGTTCTGTTACAGGTTTAAACCAGTTTCTGATCACTTAAACTGGTTTATGTGTAATGCCCATCCCTAGCCTACATGTGTAATGAGGCATTAAACATGAAGGACCAGCTGTGATGAGATGGACATGTGGCTCAAACAGACAATACACAAATGCCCATGGAGCTCCCATCTGTGAAGAACAGCATGGGTAGAACTGTGTTTCCTCAAGAAAGCACTTTGAGAACATGCTTGGAGAGCACTTGATTGAGTATAATCTCCTGACTAACTTATTTGAGCTCTTAGCTGTAAGTAGACAGCTATAGCATACCCAGGGAAGGCAAAGTGTAGATCTTTTAAAAAAATAACAGCATGCCATGGGGAAGGAAAAGCACATAAATAAAGGACAAATTAGCAACAGCAGCAGATCAATCTACAAATTGAGTGACATTGTACATTTTGTGACAAGAAATACTTTGCACACAGAAGCCTGTTCTGGCACCTGACACCAAGGGTTCTTGCCTCCAACAGCCCCACAATGGTACTGTCATCCTTGATTATGAGGGGCTCACAACAAAAATGAAGCTGAGTGAAAATTGTGAAAAAGAAATGTTAGAACTCCTTCAGCCTCAGTAAGATAAATATTATTAGGCATTACATGCCAGGAAAAAATAGAATAACTATAGGAGTCAATGACTTTTGTAGGGTTAGATATTCAATGTTAGAGCCACCCTCCCCCACTGTCTGTGGGGACTTTCTGGTGAGGCCTCTGTGGCCGGGGGGTGGGGGGGAATGGGGAGTGGGAGTTCCCTCGCCTGTCCCACGTGTGCCCACCTTCGGGTCCTAGAGGGGCAGGTGAGGGAACTCCAGGTGGATGTCAGCAGGCTGAGGGGAATCAGGGCTGCCGAGGATGAAATTGATGGGTATTTCCATTCTCTGCAGGGTCAAGTACCTAATGAAGAGCAAGGTTCCCTCTAAGGTGCATGCATGCGCAGCCGCGGACAAGTAAAAGTCTTGCCATGCACAAACTTTTTAAGGCCGTGCACCTGCTGAGAAAAAAGCTGGGCTGCGGCGTGGGACACTTACTGAAGGTAAGCTTCTCCCCAAGGCGAGGTGAGGTGGAGGCAGGGATGAGGCTGGGGCTGGTGCGGGCTCCACTGACTCCAGGGAACTGCTCCAATCCCCCGCATTGCCTCGGGGAGAGAGGAGGCACATGGCATCAGAGCTGGGGAGTGGAGCACTTCCCTGGAGCTAGTGGAGCCCGCGAAGCAGTTTCCCAGAGCCAGCAGAGCCTGTGCCAGCCCCCGGCCCCAACTGAGTATTACCTGCCTTGCCTTACCTCAGAGAGGAGCTGCTGCCTGCTCTGAGTGAGGCTCTGCCAGCTCCGGGGAACTGCTCCATGGGCTGTGCTGGCTCTGAGGAACTGCTCCACTCCCCAGCCCTGACACCACATGCCTCCTTGCTCCCTGAGGCGGTGCAGGGGAGCGGAGCAGTTCCCTGGAGCCAGCAGAGCTCGTGCCAGGCCCCAGCCCCCAGCCCCTGCTGCCTGCCCCAGGTGAGGAGTGAGGCGCTTACCTTCGGTAAGTGTCCCACGCTGCACTGAAAGGGGGAGGTGAGACCGAAGCAGCACACTCACAGACCAAAGCAGCACGCTCATGGACCGCTACTCCTTAGAGGGAACATTGGTGGAGAGGCACCCCAGGAGTGACCCAATGCAGCAGTATGGCAGACAGTTTTCACCAGGGCCAGGGCTACTCGTGCTGCTGCAGTGTTGGTCCCCCAGTACAACTGGGGAACAGCTATGAGGCCCTGGCAGCATTGGAGGAGGAGGCAGGTGAGGATGACTCCAGAGGAGCTGATGCCACTCCACACACAGCGCAGACTGAGCGATGCCGTAACACCCAGAGGAAGAGACGCTGAGTCCTTGTCATGGGCAACTCCCTCCTGAGAGGAATGGAGGGACCCACCTGTCACCCGGATCTCATGGCACATGAGGTTTGCTGCTTTCCCGGAGCCCAGGTTTGGGATGTCATGGCAATGATCCTGGACCTCATCTGGCCTCTGATCACTACACCTTGGTCCTCATCCATGGGGCACTAATGATGTGGCCGGGAGTAGTCTGGACTGCATCATGAGAGACTACAAGGCTCTGGGGGCCAAGCTTAGGGAGACGGGAGCACAGGTGGTTTTCTCACCTGTTCTTCCAGTAAGCAGATGTGGATGGTGCCGCAAGGCCTGCATCAAAGAGGTCAACCAGCAGCTTTGGAGCTGGTGTTACCAGGCGGGCTTTGGATTCTTCGGCCATGACCTGCACTTCCATGCAGGAGACATGCTAGGGCAGGACGGGCTACATCTCTCCCCAAAAGGTAAGCATGTTTTCTCTTCCAGGTTGGCTGATCTCGTACAGTGAGCTTTAAACTAGGTTCGTTGGGGGATGGGGATGCAGTGGTACAGGAGGATACTTCAACGTCAAGCCAGGTGACACGAGCAGGAACAACCCAGGTAAGTGACAAGGGCCTGGGCAAACTTGGGAACAAGAGGGCAGCATAAACACCCACAGGAGATCTCAATTGACTCTACGTGAATGCTAAAAGTATGGGGAATAAGCAGGAGGAACTCAACTTCCTTCTAGCTAACAAAAACCCAGACCTGGTTGGGTTTACAGAAACCTGGTGGGATTCTACCCATGACTGGGCAGTAGACATTGAGGGCTATAGGTTGTATAGATGAGATAGAGTAGAGGCAAAAGTTGGAAGGGTGGGGGTGGTGTAGCGCTCTATGTTAAAGAACAGTACACATCCTCAATGATCAGGATGGGTTCAGAAGAGAGGCAAACTGAGGCGCTCTGGGTTAGAATGCAAGGGGGTCTTGGGGAAAGAGACTTGACAGTGGGTGTCTACTACAGACCGCCTCATCAGGGGGATAAGCTGGACCTGGAATTTTCAGGTCAGTTCATGGAGGCTGTAAGGACAAAGGATGTGGTTGTCATGGGTGACCTAAACTACCCAGACATCTGCTGGGAGGATGTCAGCCAGGTCTGAATGCTCACATAGGTTTTTAATCTGCATATAGGACCTCCACCTAACCCAGGAGGTACATAATCCCACCAGAGGAAATGCTTTGCTGGACTTGGTTCTTGCCACAGGCGATGACCTGGTGAGGGATCTGCGGGCACTTGACTACCTAGGCATTAGTGACCATCGTCTGCTGGAATTTACTATCGGGCACAGGATGGTAAAAGCAAGCAGTAAGGCAAAAGTCCTTGACTTCAGCAGGGCTGACTTCAATGAGCTAAGGAGATTAGTAAGACAGACATTGGGGACTCGGAGCATCAGTGAGATGGGAGTCCAGGACGGGTGGTTGTTCCTTAAGGAGACGATCCTCCAAGCTCAGAGGGAGTCAGTCCCAACATGAACCAAAGGGGGCAAGAGTGCTAAAGAGCCCCCTTGGCTCAGTAAAGGCATCCAGGAGGGCCTGAGTGGAAAAAAGGTGGTATACGATCAGTGGAGGCAACGGGCAATCACCAAGGAGGGTTACACCTCTGTTGCTTGTGATTGTAGGGAGGTGGTTAGGGAAGCCAAGGCAGAGGCAGAACTAGGGCTGGCGACCAGAATTAAGAATAACAAAAAGTCCTTTTTCAAATACATAGGGAGTATGAAGAAGGCACCAGGCAACGTGAGGCCCCTACAGGACAGGCTTGGCAATCTGGTGATTGTAGTAAAGTGTCACAGGAGAGAATGGGAGGGGGAGACGACAAATGGCAGAAGTGAAAGAAGAAAAAAAAGAAACTTACCCGCAGCAGAAACTGTAATGAGGCGGGAGCAGGAGGAGGAACCCACGCGGCTTGTCAGCCGTATCTTTATTCAACTGAGACTGGCTGGTGATGTCAGCAGTAATTGCCGGCCGGCGAAAATAAAAATGTGAATGGCGATGAGAGAAGAGGGGAAACGGACTGGAGGAGGGTGCTGGCGGGCAACGCATGCCAGAAATCCCCCGGGAGGCATGGAGCCTCGGGCGAGGAGCCAGTGGAGGCTTCTAAGGAGGAGTGTGTTGGCAGCGGTGGGAAATGCACCAGTAACAATATCAACGAATTAGAAATAGTCTCTGCAGGCTGCGGAGACAGCAACAGTGAAGGGGAGAGTGACGAGCCGACGAAGACCCATGACTTAACAGGTGGGAGCCGTGGGGGCAATGGGGAGGAGGAGGAAGGATCCCTGTAGGGAGAGCTTCAAAAGGAGCAACAGGAAGGGTGATGGAAGAATAGGGCGCTTGCCCTGAACCCAGAAGGTGAACAGCCATATTGGGCGAGACCACAGGACACCCGGACAGAGCCACTCCAGAAAGGAGAGAAGTGGGGTAGCACCAGGCTGGTGGAAGGAGCCACAAAAGATAAAGGATCCACCGAAGAGGAGGCTATGGGTGTGCGACCCACGCAGGGGTTGTACCCAAGGTAGACCCCAAGGGAGCGGGTCCCTGGAATCTGCAGGCAAAGGGGCTACCTAGATTCTTGGCCTGATGACAGGCGAGTTAACTTAGAGTTTTGTTGGTGATTTTGGTTTATGTTTCCTCTAGTGAAGGGGTTGAGAAGGAGAGAGGACGGGATTAGCCTAGCCAAGTGCCCTAGGGGAAGCAAACAAGGACTCCAGGGCCCAGTGATGTGATTTTGGCTTTTTATGTTTCCCCAGGTGAAGGGGTTGAGAGAGGAAGGGAATGGGCCCAGGTAACCGGGTGCTGGGAGCCGAGACTTCTGGACCCTGCATTATGATTTAATCCATGAAGCCAGGATAAGAGATAACCCTGCACAGGTTCTTCGGTCAGGTGCAAAAGAGTCTGGGACAGGAAACAACTGCGAAACCCTCGGTAGCAATGCAGAAGAGGGACTTGGATGATTCAACCAGCTAGGTGGTGTAAGGACAGGGTGTAGGGGTGGCGGAGCCCCGTAAGTGACTGTCGGACAGCCTGTACGCTGCTGAGAGACCCCGAGGAGGCGGCCACCACTGGGAACATTCAAAGTCATGGCAGATGAGATAAGGGCAAACCACCTCGGGAGTGAACCACTACTCAGTCAGCAACGGGAGTCTAAGAGGTGAACCCCACTCACTGCACAAAGCAAAGCGGCACGTGACCAGGTGTCCAAGTCCTGACAGTCACACAAAGGAAAAACCTGATCTCTTCAACGAGTTCTTTACTTCCATATTTCTGAGCTGGGACCAGGACAACTCCCCCACTAGGATTACAGACAGACTCAGGGGACACGATGCCATGCCTAGGGTCTGGGACGATCTAGTTAGGGAACGCTTGGAGGGGCTGGACATGTATAAATCAGTAGGTCCGGATGCTCTTCATCCGAGGGTACTGAGGGAATTGGCAGAGGTCATAAGAGGGCCCCTGGCATGGCTGTATGAGTGCTCATGGTGCTTTGACAAGGTCCCAGAGGACTGGAATAGGGCCAATGTGGTCCCCACTTACAAGAAGGGGAGAAAGGAGGTAACTACAGGCCAGTTAGTCTCACCTCGGTCCTTGGGAAGACCTTTGAGAAAATTATCAAGGAACACATGTGCGGGGGCCCAGCATGGGAGGTAATCTCAGGGGCAACCAACATGGGTTCATTGCAGGCAGATCCTGCCTGACTAACCTTGTTTCCTTTTATGACCAGGTCACATAGTCCTTGGATGTGGGTGTTGAGGTGGATGCCGTTTACCTGAACTTCAAGAAGGCCTTTGACACTGTTTCTCACCCCATTCTCATAAAAAAAAACCTAGGTGACTGCGGCATTGATGCCTACACAGTCAGATGGGTGGTGAATTGGCTCAATGATCGCACCCAGAGAGTGGTGGTGGACGGGGTGTTTTTGACTTAGAGGGATGTGGGCAGTGGAGTTCCCCAGGGCTCAGTCCTCGGGCCTGTGCTATTCAACATCTTTATCAGCGACTTGGAGGTGGGTGTGGAAAGCATGCTGTCCAAATTAGCTGATGACACAAAGATGTGGGGAGAAGTGGGCACAATGGAGGGGAGGGACAGAATCCAGCTAGATCTAGAAAGGTTACAGAGATTGGCAGATGAGAATAGAATGGAATTCAATGCAGACAAGTGCAGGGTGCTGCATCTAGGGAGAAGGAACCTGCAACGTACCTATAGGCTGGGGAGCTCCCTTCTCAACAACACAGTGGCTGAAAGGGATCTTGGAGATATTGTTGACTCCAGGATGGACATGAACCACCAATGCGAGGAAGCGGTCAGTAAAGCTAACCACACCTTGTCGTGCATCTACAGATGCATCACAAGCAGGTCCAGGGAGGTGATCTTTCCCCTCTATGTGGCGCTCGTCAGGCTGCAGCTGGAGTACTACATCCAGTTCTGGGTGCCGCACTTCAAGAGAGACGTGGCTAATCTTGAGAGGGTCCAGAGGAGGGCCACTCGCATGGTCAGGGGCAGCAGGTCAGGCCCTACAAAGATAGACTAAAGGACCTGAATCTATTCAGCCTCCACAAGAGAAGACTAAGAGGGGATCTGGTGGCTGTCTATAAACTCACCAGGGGGAATCAGTGAAAAATAGGTGAAGCTTTGTTCCCCCGGGTACCACCTGGGATAACAAGGAATAACGGCCACAAATTGATTGAGAGCAGGTTCAGGCTAGGTATCAGGAGGCATTACTTTACGGTTAGGGCTGCCAGGCTCTGGAATGGGCTCCCAAGATAGGTGGTGCTCTCCCCTACCTTCAGGGTCCTCAAGAGGAGTTTGGATAGATATCTGGCTGGGAAATTATGATCCCAGCACTCGTTCCTGCCCAGGGCAGGGGGTCAGACTTGATGATCTGTTCAGGTCTCTTCCGACCCTCAAAACTATGAAACTATAACATAGGCTGAGTTATTGCTATTTAATATTTTAATAGTATAAAAAATAAAGGACTTTTTTCTATTGGAGTTTGTACGGTCATCAACACTACTGTAAATGGAGTGACTGGCATTTTACACCTCCTTTGCATTCATTTCACACTAGTGGAAATGGCTACAAAAGAATCAAGCTCAAGTTATTTTCAGTCCCGTACAATGTACAAGGTCTGGTGGGAAAGGAGTCAATTACCACGTTTGCCTCAATTTATATATTCCATATAATGCATACAGCAAATTATGAAGTGAATATTTATTTCAGAAACTGATCATTTTCCTCATAATCAGCTGCCTGTTGTTTTTGATGCTGTGTTATATTCAAACAATTGAAATTGCAGCAGGTTACCACTCATGCCCGCTCCCAGAAGAAGTCAAGGGGACTGACCTCACTGGGAATAGATATAGGCCCTAACTGATTTTATCTAGTACCTGTTTACATTTGCAAAGGCAATATATTGAATAGCTAGTGACCTATTAAGTGCATGTCAAACTGTGACTTAGTGTTTAGTTTTCCTTAAGGTCAGCAATGGTGGTTTGCTGAGTATGAAGTTCCTGTAGAAAGATACTAAATCTCTATTCATTAAATGATTTTCCACAAATATAATTAAGAGATAGTCTCAGTGAGCTAGAATGTTGTCACCACATGCTCTCCTGTTGCTGCTGGGTAAATCTCAAAGTAAATAACTAGGTCCACAAATCTGAAGACACTGGTTCTGTAACAATGTTCTACTAAATCATCTACTAAATCAAATAAATCATGTAGATTGAAGAACTTATCTTGTTCTTTTTTTAAGCCATTTTGTACTCAGCTTCAATAGGAGCAAGATTTGACATTGAATAACTACAGAATATAGCTTGGAATAATAAAGCTACAGTTTAAATGTTTATCTGAACATTCAACTACAGTAAGTCAGTCTGTCTCTTCAGGGGCCAGGGAACCCTGGGGCAGCAAGATCTGTTTGATTACCAGGTTCTGTCAGGGAGGGGTCAGTTGATTCCTATAAAGCATGGGTGTCAAACACAGCTGCAGGAGGGTTGGATGAGTAGCACAGGGATAGGCTGCAGGATGGATCTGGAGTACGAAGCCACTCCATCCGCCTGCAGGGCTGTCCATGGGGCCAGAAGTTTGAGAGTGGGGCAAGCAGCAGCAGTGTTAATTGCCACATGTTGCAGAGCTGCTGCAGTTTCCTCTCATCTCAACACAAGATTTCTGACCCAGGGGCAGCCAAGCAAACCAGATGACCTGGCAGTATGTGCTGGATCTGGCCCACAGGGCTGTAAATTTGTTCATGGGACAAGCAGCAGTGGTATTAATTGCCTCAGCTTTGGGAGTGTGGCAATTAATGCTGCCACTACAAGCTGCATCAACACATTTCCAGTCCTATAGGTAGCCCTGTGGGCCAGATGACACAGCTGTGTGGCCCAGGTCTAGTTTGTGGGCCATATCTTTGCCTCCCTGCTGTGAAGTGCTGAGAGATCTCAGCTGAAGAGCTGTAGGAGACTAAGTGTATCTTATGGCAAGCGTGGAAACAAGGCAGAGGAAGAGATGCAAGAGAAAAGGTCTCTGGCTGTTTGTAGCCTGTTTTAGTCAGGGGAGTAACTTTGTTTTATGTTTGAACAATAAACTCAAACCCTAAGGAAAAAAAAAAAGATATGCTTTAGACTCCAGCTGTAGTTTCAGTCTTTCCTGCATGAGCCAGATGGGTCAGCCAAGTACCTTAACCATCCTATATAATTATCTCCTGCGAAGTGCTGTGTTACAAACTCCTGTGATTTTTTTTTAACAGAAATCTCAGGCTGTGTACACACATTCAAATAATCTGGGAGAATTCTCCCAGGTTTGTTCTCCTAGTAGAGATACTGCCCAGAGTTGTGTACAGACATTCAAATGCTGAGGACCTGAAGAGTGAAAAGCTAGCAATGCTGACACTGCCAGGGGTGGGGGCCTTGTGCACACATCTTAACATTCTCTGCAGGCTTCCTGAGTCAGCCTGGCAACAGATGGCAACAGTACATGGGGCAGTCTTGATTGGCTGAGCCATACTGTCCATGGTCAGCCTATGTTTTCCTGCAGCACAAAGTGTAGATTGTGAAGAAGGCATGTTTTGCTCCCTATTTGAGCAGCAGAGTCCAGTGAGCAACACACAGTCACCCTGCAGAGAAGGAGGGGATGCTGGAGGGCTATGTTCTCTTCTGAGAGAAGACATGACATGTACAGATCTTATTTTTCTCCTGGAGTAGCCATTTTTATCCTGGGAAAAAAAGCCTGAACATCTGTAAACTCATGTTTTTTCATGGGAGAGCAGCAATTCTCCCAGGAGAAACTGGGTCTCATACTATTTGAGGGTTTTACTTAAAGCCCCAGTTCCTGGAACTGTATAACTCTCAGTTTTTATTTAAAAAGTAAAAATGTTAGTCTTCACAATTGCAGATCATGAAGGCAAACCACATACACCTTAAAGGAGTTGGAAGCCTAAAAGCAGAGAGAGAGAGAATTCCAAAGTTGTTTTGTAAAAACATCATGATTTCAAGCCAACGTTATGATTTTTGGGGACTAAACTAACACCTTTTGAATACTGGGGTTTACGAGTACTGCAAGTTTAATTTGTATACCTTTTCGGCAACCAGGTTGCCAATAGCATGGATTAGTGATCCAGAGGATGCTAGCTAACTCATGTCATATGGCTACATTATGATTCCAGCCCCAGGAATATGTTTTCCTCCCTTTCAAAGTGGTAATGGAAGAAGACCTTCTCCCCAGGGCTTTAGCAGGGCTCTTTACCCTTTGAGAACAATAGAAGTGGTAGCAAAATTTCCCCAGAGAGACAGGACTGGGAGCAAAGGGTCCTCCAATGTTGACTCCAACTGCTGGGGTTCATTTGCCTCACTAAGGTGGGATGAATAGACTTAGCTCACCCTCCTGTCACACATGCAATCTTGCATTAGGGTAGTGTTGGCAAGGCCCATCTAGATCACTGGGTGTTGGAATTAAATTCCCAGAAATGTAACTAGGAATTCTGGCACCTTGGGCAAAATGGACTAGGAGGTGTCAAGCACCAGAGAGGTGTGGGGAGTGAAGGACGCGTGGGGAGTCTTATTTTGGTGTTTGTGAACCACTTCCACTGCTGCCACAGCATAAACTGCTGATGCTGGCCTGGGCTCCCCATGCATAGGCTGCTGCTTCCATGACAGGCTCCTCAAAATCTGCCATTCTAGTGTCCCCTATTAACTGGCATCTGGTGCTTGTGCTCTGCATGCTCTCCCACCAGTAACACCACTGTGTGATATATTTCACACCTCTCAAGGTACTCTTTCAATCTGTTGTTAGCTTTCTATTTGTTACTCTCAGATAACATTTCTAGTAGAGTGGGTTAAAATAATACTTTTGGTGAAATGTCTTAAAATTTTCTTTCCTTCGGGTCTAAAAATGTTGAGACCCAAGTAGGATCTCCCTACTTACTGATCTAAGTAGGGAGAGGCTAGCTTGGCAATGGTGTAATTTCAGACAGTTTCAAACAAATTATACCATCAGGAGCAGGCTTAATGTCTGGTTTGCTGGCCCAAAAAAGCTGAAGATCTAATGTTCCAGCAATACTCCTTGTGATGCAGTTTTCTAGTGCTTTCTGCTGTCCTTGAGTTTGTGTGCTCAGCTCAGTTATTATTTAGTTACAGGAGTTCCTCTAGATTCATAGATGCTAGGGTTGGAAGGGACCTCAACAGATCATCGAGTCCTACCCCCTGCCTAGGCAGAAAAGAATGCTGGGGTCAGATGACCCCAGCCAGATGCCTATCCAGCCTTCTGTTAATGACCCCCAAGGTAGGGGCGAGCACCACCTCTCTTGGAAGCCAATTCCAAATTTTAGCCACCCTTACTGTGAAGAAATGAGTAGGCAATGACTATTTCAGATGGCCTGTTGCCAGCATTTATAAATCTTGAGACAAAATGCCATTTTTGGTAAAATCGGCTAGGGATTCCCACTGTCCAATGATGCATGGATACATTTCAGCTTCAGGCCTTCATACAGGCAAATTTAGGAATATCTGCTCTGCTTGGACTGGAGCAGATGGAGAGAAGGGAGTCTAGATCAATTCCCATGCTCAGCATTTATTGAATGCTGGATGGCTTGTGAGCCCAATCCACAGGGAGCTGAGAACTTTAACTGGAGCTATCCTGAGGTTGCAGAAACCTACTTAAGGGCTGGGCTGAGAACATGGAGAGGCACAACAGAGCCATTTTCTTGAGCTAAGCTCAGTGCTGTTAGAATTAAATTAGATTGATAGATTCATAGATTGTGAGGCTGGAAGGGACCTCAGAAGATCATTGGGTCCATCCCCCTGCACCAGGCAGGGAAGTCAACTGTGTTCAGGTGACCCCAGCAAGGGGTCAGAGAAAGAAGTAGGCAACTGTTAATCCTTCTAGATCAGTATATGCATGAGAAGTCACCAGGACCTTCAACACATACGCCCAGGCAGGAGTACGGAGGAGTGCCCAGACCTGCCACCCCTGCTTTAGATCAGTGTTTCTCAACCTGTGAGGCCGTGACCCAAAAGTGGGTTGTAAAAATATACGAAAAGGTTGCGAACAAACTTTAAAAACTGATTCTCCTTTAATGGAGAAAAAATGTGGGAAACTGCAGGTTTCCCTTTGCAGGCTGGCAGGGCTTCAGCCTGTAAGGGGCTACTTGGGGTTGGAGGGAGCAGGAAGAGGCCAAATGGGCAGGGGGCATTAATGCATGTGCACATGTACCCATCCACATGGCAGCTGGGCAGTGTGAAAGCAGCTCCCACATCTCCCTGCAGTAAGTCTATGGGCCGGTGAGGGAAAAAAGTGACATGTTGGGGGGACACAGGGGGCCACGTCCCCCTCCCCCCAGATTTGTACACTCACAGCGGGCATAGGGCTACAGCCTGGCTGGACTGGCATGAACAGGACCCGCCTATGAGGCCCAGCGGGCAGGACCCAGCGCAGGAGGGCAGAGCAGGGCAGCAAGTTTCATTGCTGCCATCACCCGGCCCCCCACACCAGCTGCATTGCCAGCAGTGTGAGTAACAGACAGGGCAGGGGCAGGGGCTGACCTCACCTCCTCCCACTGCCAGTCACTCGAATGCTGAGCTGCAGCTTTACCCCGCCACCACGACCTGGCTGCCACTCTACCGCGCTGCTCACCACCCTACCTTCTCTCAGGCCACAGCTCTACTGGAGGGGAGGTAGGGTGGCGGGCAGCACAGGTAGCCTGAGGGGAGCAGTGGTAGTGGCTGGGCTATGGCAGTAGGGTAGAACCATGGCCCGGTGCACGAGTGGCTGGTGTCAGGAGATGGTCAGAGCAGCACAGCCCCTCCCTCCGGTCCATTAGTCCTTGCTCTGCCAGCAGCATGGTTGGTACGGGGGTCCTGCTGGTTGCAGTGGCAGCAACAACAAGTGTCTCAACCCCATTCTGCCCTCCCATGCTGGGTCCTGCCTGCTGGGCCATGGAGGCAGCTGCTATCTGTGCCGATCTGGCCAGACTGAAGCCCTGAGCCCACCGTGGGCACATGAACCTTGGGAGGGGGGCATGTGCCCCCCATGCTCCTCTCCCACCCCACCCCCTCACCCCCTGTCCCACACACTGGGGGCCTGGGGTCTGGGGCAGCAGGTCAGAAGTGAGGGGCACCAGCTGGTTGGGCGGGGGGGAGGCTGAGGGGTGGGAGTGAGGGGCACTGGCAGGACCAGGAGGCTGTTTTCTACTTAAACTATTTACTGAGTTGGGACTGGCCATTGATGTTCCTGGTAAAAAAAAAATGTTGAGAACCACTGCTTTAGACCATTGAGACAAAATCCGAAAGCCAGAGCCATGGTAGCTATAATTGTATGTCCAGCCAAGACTCAAACCTGGGTCTCCCATGTGGAAGATAAGGATTCTACCACTGAATCACAACACAAAGAAATACAAAGAGTTAAAGAAGCACATTTGCTTTCCTGAAAAATAAGTTAAGCCATCAGGAGACAAAGTACTTTGCTGCAGGTCAGCTTATAAAATTAAGTTACACTCTAGAATATAGCCTTTTTACTGTGAAATATAGATTACTTAGGTATGTTCACTAATACCCTTATAATTCCTTTATTTATATAGAATGTTTCAAGGAATGCTCTAGGAAGCTTAATTAAGTGTTGCCACTCCTATAAAGCTGGTAAAGCAAGGACAGGTTAAATGTCCTGCTCAACATTCTAGATGAGTCAGTGTCAAAGTCATAGGGAATAAGCCTAGGAACCAGCACAGCCTTTTAACCATTGCTGTTATTACCACTGGACAAACTGTCTCTCTGAACAACACTGAATTGTAATTAAAAAGCTGGTTTATGACTAAAGGCATCCATGGTTAGCAGTGCAGTATCAGCCATCTAGTTCACAATACAGAACACTCTTGCTGTGGATCTCTTCTCTTTGTGACAGAGATGTTCCTTAATCGTTATGCTTGTAAACTTCTAAGGAGGAAATATTTCTTGTGATAGCCAAATACAGCTGACTAATATTTCTTTTCAGCTCAAGGAAACATCATATATATGCAAGAGGTTTTTATTATGTCTTCTTTTTTTGAGGCTGATAAAAGAGTTTCCTGATACACCTTTTGAAACTGAGTGCTGGGCAGCTTTCTCCAGAAACATTAAAGCTTTTATGGTATTTTTTGTAAGAGTTAAGTTTGCTCTCATGACATTAGGCCAGAATTTCCTCCTGTCTCTGTGTTCTTCACTGTGTTACCAACATGTAAGAGGGGTACAGTAGTTAACCAAAAGACGACTGCACTTCAGTGATGTCATATAGCAGACCTAATCTGACTAAAAAATCCTCCTGAAATTACCATAATAGTTTCTCTTGAATTAGGCCAAAGTGAAAATTGAGGAAGAAGACAGCCTATAGTTTTGGAAATGTTTGTAACTGAATTCCACATGGATTGGTAGAAGGCCCAATGCTATTTAACATCTTTATTAATGATCTGAAAGTATGCATAAAATCACAACTGATAAAATATTTGGATGACACAACAATTAAGAGGGTAGTAGATAATGAAAAAGACAGAACAGCCATGCAAAACAATCTGTAGTGGTTGGCAAGCTGCACTGGTACAAATATGTTTTCATATAGCCAAAAGCAAAGTTATACAAAGGGCAAGAAATGGAGTCCATGCTTACCCCAGGGGGAACTGAATCCTGTTCAACACTGATTCTGCAAAGGATTTAGGGGTCATCATGGATAAATCACTCATCATGAGCTCCCTGTCAGCTGCAGTGTCAAAAGGGACTAATCTTGGATCCTTGGACATATATAAATAGGAAAGTAGAGAGTAAAGACAGGGGAGGTAATTTTACCTCTATATGCAGCTCTGGTGAGACAGATATAGTACACTCCATTTAAGTATACAGCCTCTGGACTGAAGAAATGCTTTGTACAGTACTTACTTGAGTAAGCACTTACCCCAGTTCAATGTATGTATTGCTCACAAACAACAGGAAAAGTCTGTGCTAGGCTTTTTTCAAATGCATTACAGGCTCTCACCTTGTTTCTCAGAGCCCCTTATATGTCTAACACCAGCCTTGAAATTGTCATAACCTTGTCAATTCAAGGCTGCTTCATAAACCTTGAAATGTGGCTCCTAGTTATTTTGCCAGTTATGTACTTAAAAGGAGAACAGTTGCATTAGGAAGTAGACAGTGGGGCTGAAAGTTCCTATGCACTTAAGGAGTTTATGCTCTTAACCAATATACAAATACCTGGAGTTTTTTACAATGCCAACAATAGGTAATATTGTGTTAATCAGCTACGTGACTTACGCACATAACCAACAAGCACAGAAATACCCTACCCTGTACTAGGATATTGCATCCAGTTCCAATGTCCACATTTTAAAAAACTGCGTGGAAAATTAGACAGCACACAGAAAAGAGCCACAAAAATGAGTCAATGGCAGGAGAACATATCTTACAGTGAAAGACTTAAAAGGTTTAATTATCCATAAAAAGAAGCTTGAGAAGTGAATGGATTACAGTATATTCCACAGAAAATCTTCTGGGTACTAAAGGGCTCTTTAATTTGCTGAGAAAGATGTAGGAGAACCAATAACTTAAAATTGAAGCCAGACAAATTTGCATTAGAAATAAAGAACATACCTAGGGTGGAACCATCTGCCAAGGGAAATGTTGTATTTTCTCTCTCCCTCTCTACACATCAAGATTGGGTGCTTTTCTGGAAGATATGCTTCAAACACAAGTTAATAAGTCCAATAAGAGGGTAGCAGGGTGCATTTAAATGTAATGGTCTGTTTTATGCAGGGGTCAGTATAGAAAGCAAAGCATTATATCCATGAAAACAATTTTAAGATCATTTGTGATGTTAGTTATGATTGCCCAGGGCCAAATTGAGGGCGGGGTGCAGTTGAGCAGTTACACCCCTCTTTGATTTCACCAGAACTTTAAAACCAACAGCTTGGGATTTGTATTTTTAAGTAGTGCTAGAAAGTAAATTGACTTCATGGCTCATTATCATCTCCCTGATTCCTGTTAATCTCCCTGCACTCCACAGGTGTTAAGGACTCTCTCTCCTTTTTAGTGGTCTTGATGTTTCACTATTCAAATGATCCTTTCTGCTGCAATTTTGCTGTCTGTTAGCCATTCCTGGTAATGTCTCTTGGCTATTTTACATACCTGCAGACTGTTTCTAGCTCTAGCTAAAACCTTAACCCACTGTGGTCAAAGTAACTCAGGGGTAAGAATGACTGACAGTGGGCTTATCTACACATCGCTGTAGTAGGGCAATGTTGCTCCAGTGCCATGGTACGGTTACTGTGCCATGCATGTGGCACATGGTTAGATTTCCCTGCTATGTAGCCAAAGGGGCACGCTATACTGGGGGAGTGCGCTGCTCATGACATAACTGCCAATTCCATATAGACCCACATGATCACGTCCCTATAGTGTCCCATAGGGCAATGTAGAGCATTGCTACATTGCCACAGCGTGACATGTAGATGCACCCAGTGAGTATTGAATGCCCCAGCAAAGACACTCAAGAAAGCAAGATATAGTGTTTTGAACCTGAGTAAGAGATATACATACTTTTACCTCTAGTGACTATGGGACACGATACAATATTCTGTGACTATTTTCTGTCTAGTTTGTTGTGCTTTTAAAAAAATACATATCCAGCAAAAGAGTGCACATTCCAATAGCTATATGTGTTTTTTTGCATTTGGGATAATATTCAGTGCTAACCCCCTACCATATTAATAAAGCTTCTAGTTTTTCCTTAACTGGAGAAGTTTTTCCTTAACTGTGCATGGTTTTATACTCCACGATGGGCCACATCACCCACACCTCCCTTTCCAAAATCCTAGATCCATCCATGGGATTGCCCCCCTCTCTATGCATGGACTGTGTGGCATTGTTAGCAGCTTGGAGGGATGTTAGCAGAAGTGGCATAGATAGCAGCTTGGGGTATGATGAAACACTGAGAACGCTTTATACTCGGACCATACCCATACTGACCCCCAAGTGCTGCATGACCAGTCTGGTACCCCAGCCTCCGCAGAGTGAATGGGAGACCTTCACAGCCTGGTGCCCCTGTCTCTGGTCTGGGCACCCCCCCTAGCCTAGCGATTCTGGGCAGTTCAACCTCCCCATTACGCAGCTTATTCCCCAGGGGCGCTTTCTGGGGCGGGGGGCTCCCTCTGGGGCGCTGTTAATGGCATCTGCCCCTTGCCTGCCCCACGGTGCCCTGAACTGGTGCCTGTCTGCAATACCCCGGAGGCCACTGTCAGCTCAGCCCGGACTCACGCTCCCGTCCCAACACAGAGCCGGGAGGCGGAGTACCCAGCCTCAGCCCCAGGTCACCACAAGAGGCGAAGCCCGGCCCCCTGGAGGCGGGCTGTGGGCGGGATTATGCAGATCAGCCACGCCTGGCCACGCCCCCATCCCCGCCGCAAGGCTCGACACCGCCCCAGCGCCGCGGTTGGCTGCGACTCTGCTCCGCCCCCCTTAGGCCCCGCCCCCAGCCCGTCTCAGCGCTGCAGCGAAGGAGGTGGGCGGCGGTTGCCATGGCGATGACGTCCGGCCGGAGGGGAGGGGAAGGGGGTGGGGGAGGGGGGGCAGGTGAGTGAGGCGAGGAAGATGGCGGCGGCTGCGGGGCAGCAGCGGGCGGCGGGGCCCCGCTGAAGGGAACCTGGGCTGGGCGGACGCGGAGCGGCGCGGCCGGGGCCCATGTGCGGCGGCAGGAGCGGCCCGTTAGCACCAGGCACCGCGGCGCCCCGCCGAGCCGGAGCCAGAGCCAGAGCCAGAGCCAGAGCCGGAGCCGCGGCAGCGGCAGCCCAGTGACCCCGGCGGCGGCGGCGGCAGTGGCAGGATGAAGTTCGCCGAGCACCTCGCGGCGCACATCACCCCCGAGTGGCGAAAGCAGTACATCCAGTACGAGGTGAGCGGCGGGGGGGGGCCCTCTGCTTTTCTGCATATCGCTCTGACCCCCACGGGCGATCAGCGCCCTTCTTCGTGGGGTCTTGTCCCCTGTGCTCCACCCCCCCACAGCTCCTTCCCTTTTTTTTTATTCCCTCCCTCCCTTCCTCAGGCCACCTTTGTCCCGGCTGTCCCTGGCGGGGATGAGCCAGTCCCGCTTCCCCCACAGTGCCTGCAGGGAACTTGCCCTAGGTGTGTCAGGCTTTTGTGGCCACGGGTCTCAATTGCCATGAGGCGAAATAAGCAGGGGGTGCTGGCTCCGCTCAGCCTCATGCATAGCACCTCAAGCACAAAATAACCCCCCCCCCCCACCCCCAGCACTCCCTGCAGCAGATAGCCAGGGGTGCTGTTGACATAACTGTTTCTCTGGTTCCTTTCCCACCTTGGATCTGCACTGCCGGATGCTCATGCATCCCTGTCCCCACAGCCAGAACAATGGTGCCCTAGGAAATAAAAGCTGTGCTAGGTGTTACAGGAACTGTTTGGCACAGAGTGGTTCCTGTCTTAAAAGACATCATCCTGCTGAGGCTCTGGCTGCACTTTGCTCTGCACCTTTTCATTTGCACACTCCCCACACACCCCTGCCTGGTCCCAGGACCATCTGGTCAGCCTCCTCCTGGTCCTGGCTAAGCTTACGACTTATCTGACCAGGAAGGAGGCTCTGGCCAGGAGGACCCAGGGACTATGGGGCCACTTTCCTGTCCCTCATCTGTTCACAGCTCTGGGCAGAATTTCACTGGGCAGCATCCACTGGCTCTTTGGACTCATTTGAGGGCCTGTGGGTACCGTCTGGTGTGCTTTGCTCTGTATACCTCCTTGGTATTCTTGTTATGAACCTATGACCCTCTTTCTTGTCCCTGTTTTGTTTTCACTTGTCCCAAGTAATCAATGATGGACCCTTTGTAACCCCACCAAGGGGGGGCTTATAGTTTTACTTGGTGGGCGTTGGCCCACCGTCCCAATGGGATATGAAAAGGCCTGTGTCTTAAAGATCCTTTTTTGTCATGCCTTGGCAGCATTTAGGAAAGGAAACATTGCTGCATGGATTTTTGTTTACATATTTGGCAACTGAAGGACAGTGATCAGTAAACTGCCTGGTGAGCTTTCAGGGTTCTGCTAAGTAAATATTGATAGCTTGCCATGTAAACTAGGATGCGAATGAGACTTATTGTGATGTTCCCCGGCACTGTCTAGTAGCCAGCAGTTTCCATTTATATTTTCATTTGTAAAATCCTAGGGCTTACACCTTAAAGTAGATTCTAAGAATGAAACATCTCTTGCCACCAATAGAGCTTGTGCAAAGGCAAGGTGAAGGAGGTGTCATATTAAGAGACTGCATTGGGTATTTGCATGTAACCTCTGAGAGCAGATGTGTGGGATCAGGAGCTTGGGGAATAAGCAGGTTATTAAAAAAAATCTGTTGGGGGTGGCTAGAAGAAGCCAGTGATCATATAAATGTGTGATTGATGGTATGCAATAGGCTGAGAATAATTACTTTTCTTTTGTTTTCTCATTTTATGTCAGGCTTGTATAAACAATAAATTTGCAGGGTGTGCAGTGGTAGTTTAGAGTTCTTTAATGGTTTATTGTTAAGTGCTCTTTCAATTCTGGGATTGAACTGGTGAGAGTCCAGATTGTGGTTCTTATTGAATGTAGTGATGTTTATACAGCTTGTGAGCAGTAATTTTCAGCACCACTGTCAGTTCTCTTCTCTTCTAGAGGCTGGGATACATGATTTACTAAGCACAGAATTGCCTTTCTGTGCCGTATGGGAGGATTACCAAGAACCAGAACTGATAAGGCACCGAACAGATGGTGCACAACCCCTTGAAGTTTGGGTTGGAGCCTTTTTATGTCACAAACAAACTTTGCAGATATTTTTTATGGTCATTGTAACCATAAAAGTCTACTGAAGTTGCTGGGAACACTAGCTATCATAGCAGCAGTTGCTTATTTTAGGTGAGGTTTTTCATTTGATTGCTTTATTCTAAAATTCTGAAGATATCCAAGCACATTGCAGGCAACTGTGCTTGTGAAGAATAGTAAATGCAAGGTTCTGCCTCTTTTAAACGAAGTCAGTTTTACGTATTAAACAAAAAAATGGAAGCATACATTTTGCAGAGCATTATTTCATAAGCCCTTAAGGATCCTTGGAATCTATCTCTGGGTCTATGAGAGACCCATAAAGTTAACATCCAGGATGATATTTGTAAAAGAAGCACTAAATTCTTTGAGTAACTCTGGTTCATACAGAATATCATTTGGCTTTTTCATAGATCTCTGTGGCAGCATATTGCAGAAAGTCAGTAATTTATTCTTGCAAGGCCCAAGGATTTTAGTGTATTAGTGCCAATACTGATACTACATATGTTATATGTGAGATTGGTGTTCAAGTTAGCATATTTTCCCATAGTGTGTGTTCTTCTGTATTTTTTTAGCAAGACACTCTCATTAGATTGCATACATATTATTCATAGTATAGCACACTTTTAATTTAATTCCGTCAGTTTTTACATACAAGTCTTTGGCATACATTATTTTACACTCTGTTTTTTCACTATCTTCAAGGGTGGTGTTGGAGCTTGTATAGTCTTGTGTCCAGATACCTTGCATTTTCATTTATTCAGGGTTTACGGATGCTCTTTGTATTACTTATGATTTTCTGTTTAAAAATCTTTAAAAAAATGTTGATGCAGGCAATACAAGAATGTTTTAAAGATCTTGCTGATTACTTAATTTGAAATTTATCTTTGTGGGATATGTTGGAAGGATTCTGGTTTGGTTAAATGAAGGTTAAGTCACTTCTGTTTTTCTCAGTTGCATATATATTTGTGATTAAACCTTTTTAGAGGTGCCACTGGCAGCAACCACTCCTACCTGGAGCGGTTATTTTTCTATGCACTGAGCATGTGTGGTAGACAACAGGGAACTGCTTAAGTATAACCATGACTAGCAAGATTCTTCATCTGGACAAGTAGATCTAAGAAGGAAACGCTTCTTCCTGCTTGAGCTTGTTTTCTGTATGAACTCAACATGATAAGAGAAGTAAATTTATACTAAGACATGTTTTGCAAAAAAAAAAAAAGAACTATAAATTGCTTTCTTGCTTGGGATTCTTTGACCCTAGCTGACTTCCTGCCCCTGGGGCAGGGGGCTGATCTTTCAAGGTCCCTTTCAGCCCTAATGTCTATGAAATCTATGAAATTCATAGGTTGTAGTTCCAGCTGTAGAAGCATTCACAACGTAAAGCAGGGTATAAGAATAAAATTGATGTCTGTTTTAAACAGTCCTCCTTTTTATCTTCCATTCTGCTGTTCCAAAGGAATGTGTCTTTGCATTTAAATGGCAGCTTTATTTAGTTTGAAAACACTGAAATGACAACTTTGGGTAATTCAGAAAATTATATAACCAAGCGATGGATAAAAATTGAAGTAGTGGATATTTTTGTTTTCTGGAAATATCAATTTAGTATTATATCTTGCCACTGGCTCTCATATTTTCTAGAACAGGGGTGCCCAAGCCATGGTATGCATACCCCTGGGGGTATGTGGGAGAAATGATATATTATTTATTATGATATTATTATATATCATTATAATAATTGGCATTTAAGGGGTTAAAATACAAAACATGCTGGTAGGGGTACATGGGCATCTGGTAAATCTGGAAGGGGGTATGTAATAAGAAAAAGTTTGGGAACCCTTGTTCTAGACGAGTTCTTGGAAACAAAAAAGCATGGTATCATCTGCTGGGGCTCCCAGGGCATTAAACTGATAGCAGGAGTAAGAGAGTTACCTGTATGTTTAGCTTCTATTCTAGAATACTGAGAAACTGTAAGGGATCTCTCACTCTTCCCTGTACTCACTTTGTTGCTTATCCTTTATTTTTCTTATTGTGAGATCAGTCATCTGACTCAGAGTTCTAAGGTGGCTTTAATAATTGCGAGGGGTATACTGATAAAGATTTTCTTGGCCAATACCGATAGCTGATTATTAACCAGCCATGTCGGCCGATACCAGTCCAATAACCGATTTACAGGAATGCAGCCAGGCAGCGTGGAGGGCAGCTCCCTGCAGGTAAGTCTGTGGAGGGGAAGGGGTAATGGGGGTGGAGAGGCAGATTGAGGTCTCCACAGAGAGGGAGGGAGTGGGGCAGGGGCTGGGGTTGGGAGCACTGCCCAGCCAAAGCAGTAAATGGGACCCAGGGCTGGGGCAGGGAGCGGGACAGCTGCAAACAGCTCATCCAGGGATCAGTGTCCCGGTGCTTAAAAATGTCAGCAGCAGCTCTTGAACTAAAGCTTGTCAAATGACCTTTAGTTCAAGCACCACCACCACCATTTTTAAGTGCGCGGATGCTTTTAATTGGAGCGGAGCTGAGTGGGGCAAAGGCAGATGCGGTCTGCCCGCTGTGGGCTTGGAGCTCTCTGCCCTGCTGTCTTTGCCCTGACATCCCTGTGCCAGTCGCATGTCCCCTGCCCACCCAGCAGCAAGAGGCACAGCATGCTGCCCCAGCAGCTGCTGGGTGGGCAGGGGACCCGTGACTGGTGTGGGACTCCTGAGGGAAAGGCAGCAGAGCAGAGAGCCCCAAGCCCACAGCAGGCATCCTGCATCCACCCCGTGTACAAATCTGGGGTGAGGAGTACACATCCCTCCCTGCCTCCTGGACAAACCTCCCACAGCTCTGTCCTGCTCCAAGCCCAGGGTCCCATTCACTGCCCTGGCTGGGCAGCATCCCCAGCCCCTGCTCTACTCCCTCCCTCACTGTGGGGACTTTGATCTGCCCTCCCATGCCCTTTCCCTTCCCTGCGCCCCTTCTTCCCCTCCACAGATTTACCTACAGGGCACTGTTCTCCACGTTGCCTGGCTGCATTCCTGGCAACGTTCATGCATGCAGTGCACATGGTGTCCCGGGGGCCCTGGCTAGAAGGCATGTTGCATTTATCAGTGACATTATTGGCTACAGCAATGGAAAAAAAGCTGATAGCCAATAATGTTAATTTTCCTTTTATCAGTGCCGATCCAGTCTGCAACTGATGTATTGGTGCACCTCTAATAATTGCCTATGTTGGGTTTATCTTGTGTCTTTCTCCACCAAGTAGAACTCAGAAATGAGATTTCAGTGGAGAACATCATTAGAGTTGTTTCTTTTCCTAAATTTGATTTAAAAAGCAGTCCTCTTCTCGTACAGGGATTTTTCTTTTTTTTAATATCAGATGCACGTGAAAAACTTCCATGCACTTTTAAAAATTTTTCCCCAGTGATAAACATTTGACAGTTTTTTCCATGGTTACATAGTAGAATTGAAACCTAGGCAGGCTCCAGTAAGGGAATTCATTTGCATTTGTATCTTAGTATTAATTGGGAGGGAAACTGTTCAGTTCAGGTACTAATGAATGCTAACTTAATTTACTGTGTTAGTGTTGGGAGTGAGAACTTCCTGTCCTCAGGTTTGTTCCCAAAGAAAAAAAAATTGCTTTAGCCTTAAACAAACATAGGTCAAATTCTTCTGACTTTACTCAGGTAAACTAGTTTCTATGATACTATAAAATCTTTGACAGCTAAAAGGTACAATTCTTGTATATATTTAAAGCTCACTTTCAGCTATTTTGCAATGAAAGTATTAGGGTTTTAAATATCTACATCTGTTTTAATTAACTGTTTCTTGGATGAGACCTTAACTTGGACTTTAGCTCAGAGTGTATTATTACAGCTGAATGTAACTACTTGAAAATAGGGAATATATAATAGTAATATTGATGGGTACTGCTCTTCCTCTATCACTAGCTGCATTTCTCTCTAGCCTTCCCTCTGGTGGTCTAATTCCTCATGAACTGTTGGATTTTGTTTCAAAACATTACAGGCCCTTAACACTGGAAGAAGAAAATTTAGTCTGTGTCTTTAACACAGTGAGTTTTCTCACGCCTTATTTAGGAAGTTTTTTGTTCAGTTGGAGACTTGTCTACAAAGAACTGTATTCTGTCAGAAACTTGTTTACTTTGTAATTTAGAGCGGTGGTTATTTCACTGGAGAGCAGGTGAATATCTTGTGGTAAAGTGACCCCTAAATTTCATATGAGCTTCAAGCTGTGGGGAAGAGGCAGTGTGACTTTTATTGAAAGCTGCATGCCAACATTTTGCACAGATGCGCTGCTAGTATGGTCTCAGAGAGGTTCACCTCTTAGCTTTGCCTTTAACTTGCCAGTGAAAGATGCATTAAATCTGTGTTGCTGATTGTTCAGGGAGAAATCATTGTGTGACTACTTTTGTTTTTGAGTTAATAAAAATGTAGTTCCTCTTTTGAATGTTATTTCACAATATAAAGTGTGTCTTAGAATTTTTAGTACTAATCTATTTCAAATATAAATATAATGCATATAGCTTGTGTAAGTGGAAGTATAGCAGTTGTGCAGAGTTAAATGGAAGAGCCTTGGACAGGGAGGAATCCATTCTTTCCCTGCTAAGTGGAGAGGAAAAAAATAGATATGATTATGCCCCCTTAGTACATTTGAAAAAATAAGTCAGCATTACTTTGGGCCTATCTGCTTTGAGAGAGATTTCTGCTTCCAGAAGGAAGAATAAACTTGCTTTGTTCCTGTTCAGTGTGTTGTAGAGCCATTCATTTTGGCCAAATCTATGGAAAATAGAGGTTTTTATACTGATTGCCTTATTTTGACTTCAGAATGAAAAACTGGGATGGAGATTTATATTTTGTGCATCCTTTTTTACTTTTCCCGCCTTGAACTCCCACTCCCAGCCTACACATATCAAAATTTCAATTGTTAATCTAAATAGTAACAGGTGGCTTTATGCAAGGAGTACTGATCATAATGTAAGTTGTAGGATATAGTCTATTGCTGCATAATGCAGCTCATTTTACTAGGATAAAGTCTTAAGTGTCATTTGCAAACTATTTCTCTGACAGTAGCAATAAAATTGAGGAATTATAGCTAGGGACTAGCAAGTACTTCAAGTGTGTTGATTACATATATTAAAAGCTAAAAGCGTTATGAGGCGTTTTGGTTGCTTAAAATTTTGTTTTAGCTTTCAAAGGGCAGTAACAACAGTTACTTGATGATAATATTTGTGTCCTGAAAAAACACCAGTTTTTAAAAGGTGTGCATAGTATAAATTGTAGTTAAATATCTGTTATCTGTAAAGTGCACAAAAATGTTTAATGTGCCGGACTGACAGTCCCCTATTTATTCAAAATACGCAGACCACAGGTAATGTAAGCTCTTGATTATCCCACTGATGTGGCTCAATTCCGATGCCTGTAAAGGTAAGCTCAGCTGTATCTTGGTGTCTGTTCAGTTCTCGCTTTGTCTGCTCAAACTGCCAGGCATAGGTGTCAGTTGTGGACAGGAGCCAACAACATTAGAAATTGGATTTAGACTAAACAGCTGTTGGTTACAACTTCCTTCAGTTCTTGTTAAGCTGGGCTGGATTTGATTTGTTTATATAGAAGTGAAAGGATATATTTCTTGCTGTTTTAAAAATCTTTTTGGCTATTGGTGATTTCTACCTGCCTGCTTTCCTGTCCCTACAAGAAGACCTAGAAAATTGTTTGGTATGTGACTGTATTGTATCATAGCAAAGAAGAGTGAAATATGTGATTTAGCATTCCCAACCCAGAACCAGTTTAGAAAGGATAAAGTACTATATGTTTCTGAAATTGAAATATCTAGAAAATGAGAAGGAAGAAAACCTAAAATTGGGCAAAATATACTGACTCTGTTGGAGACTGCAGATAATTAAAAAAAAAAAAAAATATTCAAGTGCCAGTGGCTTTCAGTGGAGATTAAAAAAAAAAAAAATGGAACACAGCCTTCTAAGCTACTTAAATGTTTCTGAAAAATTTACCCTACCACTCTAAATCAGAGGTAGGCAACCCCTGCCATGCGTGCCAGAGCTTGGCATGCGAAGGAATTTTGTTTGGCACATGCGCCTTGGGGCAGATGGTGGGGAAGGGGCCAGGGATGCACTGCTACAGCAAGGATTGGGCCCCTCGCAACTCCCCTGCCATGTCAACATCGTACAAGTCGAGGTTGGGATGTTTCTGGCACTCTGCCCAAAAATGTTGCCAACCCCTGCTCTAAGCCATATGTGGAAGAGTGAGTTAGCAAGAAATGTTTGGAGTGTATCTAGAAACTTTGTTTTCACAGTATTGCATTGTCTTTGGAAAAGGTCTCGGAGGGCTGGGAATAATTCACTTTTTCAAATTTTCATGATAGGCAGTTGAAACCCAAACTTCTTGTGTTCTGACACACACCTTTATCTCATCCATTATTTGTTCCTTTAGGTTGTCTGTAAGCAGACATAAGGGAACATGAGCAACTTGAAATCCTTAAACTAATGTGCAATGTCCAACTTGAATTCCTGCCTCTGGTTCTGACACTTTTCTTACCCTCTGAGAAGGTGTGTTCTATTGCTTTGTGCTGTTTGAGGCCTAAACAAAGGAAGCTGACTGTAGATACAGTGTTATCAGTAATACAAATTGCAAGAAAATCCATCTTTTTCTGGTCTGTTTAATCTTTCAGGTTTTGTCATCCAAAATATTACAAATGACAATGATGACTTTAAGAAATGAGCATTTTTAGGTGTCCTTTGTATTCTTTGGGACTGATATTTCAGGTGGTTGTAAAAGGACCGTTGAGCCTTTCAGGTCTAGGTCATCTGTTTAATTATACTTCAGGTAACTGTATCTGCTACCATATAGCTGGAGCTGGTAATATATCAATCCAGTTTAGGTAGGTGCCCATGTGACACCTGAGACCTAATACCTGCCCATGTGATACCCAAGATCTAACACCTTTCCAATCTAGACTGCCTTGAAAGCTGGATCTTTATACCACGGGTTTGTTGAAGTTAATTGAGAAACAGGATATAGAATATATGCATGTATTACAAAAGTAAAAAGAACTCTGCGTTTTCCAGTCTCATGTTTTATTTTGAAATTTTAGCTCATTCTTGAGATCGTACTTCTATTAATTACTGACACTAATGCAGTGTAACTGTTTGCTTCCAAAGATTAGCCTTTCATACCCAACTTTAAATTACCATATTTCCTTGAAACCAAGTTGGGAGGAGAGGAAATGCCCTATTGTGTGTGATGAAGACCCTTGTCTTGGATTCAAGTACAAGGTGGTGGGGAGGGCAGGCAGCTGCTGCAGCAGTTCCAGCCTGGGTCCCAAAGCCTAGGCTGGAGCTGCTACTGCTACCACAGCTACTGGGCCAGGCTGAGCCTGGAGCAACCATGTGCTCTATGCCCAGGGCCAGGGTAGGGCTAGAACCATGCCAGAGCTGGAAGGTAAGCAATTGAGAGGGGGAAAGGGGGCAGGTGACGGAGGGGCAAACGTGGTAAGGGGGTTCAAGGCAGCTAGGGGGCAGGCACTGAGGGAAGGGCTGGTGCCAGGGGGTGCAGCATTTGGTGGAGCAAATGGTAGTGAGGGTAGGCAGCAGGGGAAGGCAAATAGTGGTGTGGACAGGTAGCAGGGAGCAACGTGGAGGGTGGGGGTGGGCATAGGTCAGGCTGCTTGATGTCCCCACACTGTCTCAATGATTTAAGTCAGTCATTTTCAGCTAGAGTGCTGTGAGATCCTTTCAAGGGTTCTGTGAGGTGTTAGTGCAGTGTTTTAGCATTGCTAGGTGTGCAAATATGAATTGCAAGATAAAACTCAGATCCTTTGAATAGGAATCTATAGTGTGAGCCATAGTGTTATAAACATTCTGACCGGCTGTGGTCTTTCTGAGTTCTTTGCAGCAGGGGAATTGCTATATTATCTTTCTGAAGTCCAAATCCGAGTGAAAACTAAAAGCTGGCATTTTCTGAGGGTTGTCTTGTGTCAGTTAAGGGGAGCCTTGAGTCCAAAAAGGTTGAGGATCACTGCTTCAGTGGGAAAGAATTAGTTCAAAATGAGAGACTCTCTTAGAGTCGGCTTCTGATAGCAGTTTCTGAGCTGCCAGGGTCTTACTGATACAATTGACTTGTGTGGATGAGGCTAGAGAGTAAATACAGTAGAATCTTCCAAATATACTTTTTTAATTTGCATCTGATTTCTTAGTGAAGATTTAATAAGACTGTGGTGAAACTTTTATATTTTCTGCTTTAGAAATAGGACTGTTCCTGAAGTGGGATGCTTTATTAGACTTACTTATTACTTGATGTGCATCTTAAAAATGGCACTGAATTTTTTGGATACATTTTTGGAAGGGAAGAAGTTTACTATCTATTCCCTTTTTTTTTTTTGGAAAGGAAGAAGAGGTTATTATATAGTGTATTAGGTAAGTGTACAGTTTGGTTAACTGCCTAGCATGGTATCAGTTGCAATTTGTTATATATTGCTTAAAATATAACAAATATCAGTTTTCACCCTATCAGTTCATTGCATAAATGCTAAATTGCATCCTTCAGTCCCACTAACTACATTGTAATGCAATTATACTCTGCTTAACTGTACAGAGATAGTGAATAGGAAGCAAATATCACAGGACTGCTGATGGAAGTTTTGAAAATAACAGAAGTCAATCTCAGGACTGCCTCCACTCATTTCGGAGGCATCTAATAGCGGTTGTGAAACTGGCGTATCTATTGTCATTTTCAAGACTTTCAGCAAACAGTTTCAGGGCTTCTACTGAAAGCCTTGAAATGACAGGAGATAGTTTTGGGATGCTCATATCATAGCACTAGTAAAGCTATGTAGTTTATCAGCATTGTGTACATCTGAATTTAGGTAAGAGCATTCTCCCCACCCCTACCCCACACACATGCACAAACACACACTTTTTAAATCCAAAGTTATGGACTTAAATAGAGTACGCTATCTTTTCTTGGCCCGTGTTGCAGTGATACTTGCACACGATGTTTCAGAACTGTGGAGAATTTCTTTTTCTCTGTTATATCCTGGGCAAGGTAAAGGAAGCAGCTTTCTTTTTACAGAATTAAATTCCAACTAGTTTCTCCCCTGCATGTTTTCTGTCCTTGCCTCCCTCCCTCTCTTCTCCGCTGCCCCCCTCCCCCCCCGCACACACTCTGGTCCCCAAACTGTCTGGTTATGAGCACTTGGAAAATGTTAGGCAACAATTAATAAGAGGGGAAAGAACTCATTTTTGCCAGTGCTTTGTCTGTGGAATCCCCGTCGTATGCGACTGACAAGTCATATGGAAGAGAGTCTGAAATGTCCAATGTTTGCTTGGCAGGCTTTTTCTTTTTTTCTTTTTAATGGCTAGAGGAAAGAGGAATGTCATTGGTACAGAGCAGATCAGTAAACAGTTGTTTCAGTAGAAAAATAGTTATGCAAGTGACCCATGCTAAGACCTCTGTGTGGACTGGGAATCAGACCTTTCTTTGAAAGATGTCTGAACTGCCTGCTCAGACTTGCCATTTATGGTAACCTCTGATAAAATAGACACGTTCTTTAGACCTTTTGTTTATTTGTAAGGTTATGACTACTACATTACAGCAGTTTTGAGCTGCTATCCAATTGCTTAGTTGTTTTATTTTCCTTGGGTGGTGTTAGCTAATTAGGTTACAATGTTTAACCTTGGACAGTTGAAGTGGGGGCAGAGATTTCTTTCTCAACTTGTTTAATCCAGAGAAATATGTAGACTTAAATATAGTTTTAGGATGAGTTGAATAATGACCAGGAGGAACAGGTTGGATGCTTCAAAGATTCTAAAATAGAAGCAAACTAGTATTGTTAAAATATGGATTGGACTTTTGTATGTTCAGAAGTCAGGAAGTAAAGTTCTGGTTACACAGCAGCTATCTGTGCCTCTTGCACATTATCATGATATAATACTGTGTATGGTGGTAGTTTGTCTACCATAACAAGTAATATGGTGCTTAATTACCATTTTAGCAGGTAATGGGTTCTCCCTAGCTGCTTGTCCTCCAAAAATGTCCACTTTATTTAGTACCCATAGTCCCTTCAACCATAAGCCACAGTTCATCCTGTTTCTTACTTTTATATATTTGGAATACTGCATAAGTGCAGATGTGACCTTTTCCTGACTTGAGTATGGGTGTCAGTTCAGTAACTGGCTGAATAAAGGGATTTTTTTAAATGGTTACAACTGATTGTGGGCCTCATGCATTATTGTGGCATGATAGGGCACCCACATGGTTCAGGTGCTGGTTGAAAAGATTGCTACTGAGTGTATTGCTTATCTAATTGCATGGCCAGCTTGATTTGCAAACCTGCTTTCTATGCCAGAAATCTCCTGTATTGAATTTAATGAGCAGTTTGATCCCTTGATCTCTGGAGCATCAAACACATCAGCTCTTACTGATCTGGTTAACTTCTAGTTTGGATTTATGATGTTTAATCTCCACCTTTAAGAGAAGACTAATATGGGAACAAGAATGGCTGACTACCGATTTCATGTCATTTTGTCTTCTCTTAAAATATGCATATTTTTCTCACACTTTTCCATTTACAGGTTCCTGATATAGCATCACAGAAATGGACACCATTTGTTTCTTAAAATCCCTAACATACTACCTATGTGGAAACACTTCCAAAAGAGTATAGTTTCAAATGTTGTAGGTGTTTATGGTCTTTCAGACAGCCAGGTAGCAATCATTACAGAAAAGCAGTCAGTAAACCTGTAGTTGGTATTTTCTTTTTCAGGAATAAGTTTAATAGCATTGACTTTACATGCTTAGTTTAGCCCATGATGGAACACCTTCACCTTCATCATTGGCTTCTGAGTAGCTGTCTTTTAAACAAAAAAAGCTTTAAAACCCAACTTGAACATGACATTACAGAACACGAAATTATCCACAAGCTCCATATTGTGTTAACCCTGATCTCATTTGGGGCTATTAATTCTTATCTCATTACCTGATCCCCCTGTTAACTCCACTGTCTCTCAAGCCAATAATCATCTTGTTAATTTCAATTGAACTAATTATCAACTATTTCCCTCTCTTAGTAGTGTCCTCTTCCCTGTCCCTTTCCCTTTTTTATAAAATCCTTGTTTTCTAGGAGTCCATTCATAACATCTGAGTAAGTAGGTTGTTGCCAGTGAAAGCTCATGTCTTTCCCAGACCAGTTAGCTGTTTCTTTACACACTTTACACACAAGGTTTAAATGCCAATTAACTGAATTAGCCAAATTTATTCAAGCCAGCATGTTAATTTGGATAATTCCCATTTACTTTATGTGGGACAATGGGCTTGTCCATCTGAAAGGTCTGTGGTTTGCTATTGTCTGTTGTCTGTTTTTTTAGCCTAAGGTGACAGCCTGCCCTACCTTATTGTTAATTTGGAAACATAAAGAGAGTTAATTTGCCTGGAGGGATAAAGAGTTTAATTGCCACTTGCTTTCAAATAGACTTGTCAGAGCGACTTAAGTGTGTTGCTTTTGTCGGTTTTATGCTAATTGTTCTTTTTTTTTTTTTTTCTTTTTCTCCCTTGTAGGCTTTCAAGGAAATGCTGTATGCAGCTCAGGACCAGGCCCCTTCCATAGAAGGTAACACAGTTGTGAACATGAATCATGTTTTTATTAGCAGTTGGATGCTGAATGCTTGCACAACTTTCTCTTTTTAAATCATTTCAAACTGCCAGGTGAGACAAATTCATGTGGAGGTAGGAATCTGGTTGCTGAAATCTCTACTTTTCTAGATCTCTGCAGCTTTTTCTACTGAATCATAGAACAATAAATGCATTTATATAGTCTGAGGCTTTTGCAGCTGCTATTATCTTGTGTATAAGGATGTGAGATGCCAGAACTTCATCTACTGGGGACCGCCATACTGGAACAAAATGCTATTATCTTCAGAAGTAGCTAACATGTAGTGTGGCAAAATTGCAGTGGGAAACAACTATAATGCATTTTGCTAACTTCTGCAATATTGTCCTGAGAGAGAGTTATTTCTTGATTTGAGCTACTTGTTATTTTATGCCCTAAGCCATACATGAGAACATCTGACTCTGACCTCACAAACTTGAATGCTGCTTTGAGTACAGATTTAATGTTCAATTTAATAATTATTTGTTATTTTCTTATTAATTTATTTTGCAACTCTTCGCTGCTGCTGAACTGCCTAGATTATGGAAAAATTCCTTCCCACTTTAAACCGGTTACATTTTAAATAGGCTTTTTTAAAAATCAGGTGGTACATAAAGTATGTACTGGGCTATATCCAGTAAATGTTTGCCATTTATATCCTGTTGAGAGGTACAGAACAATTTTTAGTCTTTGAATTGCTACAGTCATTCTTTTTGCCTTCTTTGTGACGTTCAACCTTTCTTTGCATTTAGGTGACTAAAATTGAATGCAGTATCAAAGGTGAGGATGTACTATTAGTTATTGTGGCACTTTGACACTAATCTCTGTGAATACAGTTTTTTTGGCTTCACCTTTTTTGGGTGTGCGTATATACCAGGAAAATGACCTGCTGCTGCAAACATAATCAGATAGCTAGTTCCGATTGCTTCTTATAATGGTATAAATGGTCCCATCTGTGTTAGCAAGTAAACATATTACCAGTTGATGGGCCTGGTGTTGTTAACAACTGGTCATTTTCCTAGAGTACACTGGGCCGTTGGTCACTGCTGTGTGTTGTTCACTGCTGCCGAATTATTTTTTTTCATTTTCTCTTTTCTAAGAAGACAGAATATGGGATAAATACCAGGTAGTCTTTACAAAAGGTCACTATATGTGTGTGTGTATGTGTATATATATATATATATATATATATATATATATATATATATATATATATATATATATATATATATATATATATATATATTCCAAAGATATTTCCTACCAATCAAAAGGCTCCCAAAAAGTATTCCTCAGCTTAGAATGTTCCTTTAAGTGTAACCAAGACCTGTGCCCGCTATACACACAGACAGCTTAGTTAATGATAGCATTCTTTTTGTCAGATTCTTTTAAAATGAAACTTCTCATTTATTAAAAACCAAGTTCTTTTAAAACCTTGGTTTAACTTGATTTTTGTAGGTTAAGATTCCACAAGCGCATAGTAAATTCTGTTTCCAGCTATGGTGTATAGTATCTGTTAGAGGGCATATGGAGATCCAATCTGTTAGTGAGGCATATGTGATTGGCCTAGCATAGAAGAAGAACGGGAAAGCTACATTTATCACTTGGTATATTAGGAAATTAATAATAAGGAAAAATCTGCAAGGATGACTCCTCACTTAAGATAAAAATAGAAATTATCTAGATGGATAGATAGATATGTATTTAGACATCTATATCTATATATAGAGATCTATAGAGATGTGTGTGTATGTATAGATATGTCAATATATCTATATATACTTCTGTTTTTATCTTGCCTAGATATACTATTTAATATGTATGTATGTATGTATGTATGTATATGTATTTTATATGTAATGTGTGTGTATCTCTCTCTCTCAATCTCTCTAGATATATCTCTATATCTAGAGAGAGAGATTCCTGTTTTTATCATAAGTGTGGAGTCATCCTTGCAGATATTTTTCCTTATTTTAAATTTCCTAATATGCCAAGTGATAAATGTAGCTTTTCTGTTCTTCTTCTATACTAGGCCAATCTCATATGCCTTCTCATTAACACATTGGATCTCTTTGCTCTCTAACAGGTACTATAAACCATAGCTGGAAACAGAATTTATTAAGTGCTTGTGGAATCTTAACCTACAAAAGTCAAGTTAAACCAAGGTTTTAAAAGAACTTGGTTTTTAATAAATGAGAAGTTTCATTTTAAAAGAATCTGACAAAAAAGAATGCTACTATTAACTAAACTGTCTATGTGTATAGCGGGCACAGGTCTTTATTCCTCAGTGTAGAATGTTCCTTTAAGTGTAATCCTTTTTGGGAGCCTTTTGATTGGTAGGAAATATCTTTGGATTAGCGTACAGGCAGGTATAGTTCTTAGGTGCAGTTTGGCACTCAGCTGCTTACTTAACTCAGCCTACTAGTTTTGCTAAAACAAAGATACTTTTTCTGCGAAGGGGCAGTTTTTCCAGAACTGGTTTTCTTGCAACCAGATGGTTTTAGTTCAAGCATTACATGGAGTATGTGGTTTATTTTAGAAAATATGTTAACACCTTTACAGGCAAAGACATGAGCAAGTGAAAGTCCCATTTTCTCTTTCACTTGGTATGAAAAACTCTTGTATATGGTATAAAACCTTTGTAGCTGTACTGATCTAGAGCATTGAATAATGCTTTGGAACAGTTTGGGTTATGCAAGTTAACTTTAATCAGTGTTTTTAAATTTGGCTTCGTGATACTTGTGGAATTAAAGTGCTCACAGTTTCATAAGGGACTGGATGGCTCATGTGGTTAATGGGATTTTATATCCTTTCATCTTTAGAGAACTGACTTACAACTGGTTCATATCCACGTGCTAGCTTTTCTGGGTTATATTTTAGACAGTATTGATGGGAAATTGCTGTTGATACCATGTCTCTCATGTCCAAAGAAAATAACAGTTTACGTGACTCGGTAACACAGCTTCCACTTATGTTCAGGTAGACTAAAATTTGGTAAAGGTGATGGGGGAAGAGGACTGTAGATGTCTTAATAGTACAGTGTGAATTGAGGAAAAGTTGTGGTATTCCAAGTTAAGGCAGAAAATTAATCCTTGCTCCTTTGTCTGGGATTTTTGTTGTTTTTAACCAGTATCAGACTTAATATTTGTGCTACAGCATTAGTACAGACTTTGTTCTTTAAGAGCTCAAAAAGATAATAAAATACAGTCTTAAAAGTTACTTTGTAAGGGATGGGAAAACATTGGTAGAAGCTCCTTGCATAATTCCAAACGTAATACATGAATTTTGAACTTCAACTCTGTCTAGAGAATATAATTTATAGATATGTTGTCTTTTTCACATAACTATTATATGCAGCTACATACATTGTGTTTCAGCCTCTTGTGATGTCTTCTAAAACCTTTGCCAGACTCCTTAAGCAAAAGGGGATGTAATGACCTGATATTACCAATATATAAATCTAGGCGGAAGAAATTTTTGGCAAGCAAGGAACATCTTTTTCTCTGTTACAGAGCGAGCAAGTGACAATGAGCATCCTTGCTTAGCAGTTCAGCATTAGCTCTATCTTGCTAAAATTTTCTGCTTTAATTAGAAAAGAGTTATGTCAAAGATTCCAACTTCAGTATCCGGGCTGTTTAAACAAATATTTCATGTTGGCTTTTTTGGTTAGAGTTGGTAATCATACCAACCTATCAGAAGAACATTATATGAATGTTCTTCTGTTCACTTCTTTCTCCTTTTTCAATCTATTCCCTCTTACTTTCATTTATTTTTTCCCTCCTTGCTGCTCTTAATATTTGTTGTTCTTCCAGTTCTTTACTGACTGCCACATCCCCAGAGGGTTTGCATTAGGAATAGAAGAGATTCAAGCTCAAGTTTTGGTCACTTTTGCTTTCATTTAAAACCTCTTATGGCACCATTCAGTTTGGGTAACACTGGCTTAACTACTTGTATTTATTTCACATGTCTACAAGATCTCAACTTGCAAAACCTGAGAATTTTTGTTCAAATCCTGGAGCTGTTGCATTTCACTTACCTGTTGAGGTGTTTAGGTGGGAAGGTCTTTAAGATCATCTACAACTGAGTACAAATCCAAATATTAAAAATAAATAAATACGGTGTGTACCAAATTTAGGCTCATTTACACATACAAATAGCTTTCACTAGGTTTGTACCTAGGACTACCCCTTCACATAGTTTAGTTGTGGCCAAACACTGTTATCTTCTTATCTTCTAAATGACACTCACATAATTTAAAGTGTTACTTTTGTAGTGTTTGCTATTTTAAAAAAAAAATTTAGAAGTAGCAGTGAAAACAGAACTTTAAATCTGAGTAGTGATAGGTAGTTAAGATTAAAGAGCAGATGTTTCATAGTTATCCAGCTATACAGTGACACTAAAGGTTTGGTATAGGAGCAGTTGATCCCAATGTAAAAGGGGGACAGGGCTTTACCACTAGGGGTGTGTGAAGTGGGCAGTATTCAATTCAGATTTGGCCCGATTCGGGGGACAGTGATTCGATTTGCTGATTCAGATCATTGTCCTGATTTTGATTCTGCTGAATCTGAAGATTCGATGCTGATTCTGAGAATCAGCAATTTGGCCAGTGATTCGAACCCTGTGCCCCCCTGGCTCAGCGATCAGCTGCGGGGGGACCCTGGGTGCCCCTACCAGACCCAGGAGGCACCAGCTGCTGGGGTGGGGGGTCCCCTGCATGCTCTGTGGTGGGCCCAGAAGTGGACTGGACATAATTCTGATCTACTTCAGGGTCTGCCGCTGAGCGTGTGAGGGGAACTCCCGCGGGACTCTCCGTCTGCTCTACCATCTCAATATTCACGAGCCATGGCTGGTACCTTGAGGTGCATAGAAAAAACATATAAAGCTGTGCCTATGGCCGAATCATCGAATCTCTCTGAATCGGATTGGAGGCCTGTGATTCAATTCAGAGAGATTAACAGGTGTCCTGATTTCGATTTGGATTCGGAGATTTGGCTGCCAAATTGGGCCAAATCTCCTCCAAATCGAATCGGCAACCAAAGCTTTGCACAGCCCTATTTACCACATGTCAAATACTTTGCAGTATTTTCTTCACTGTGTACTTCGTATTTTGCTATGTACATTCTTTCCCTCCAGTAAGTGGAAGCTAAACCAGGGTAACATGACCGTCAAAGAATGGGGAGTAAATAATTATAGTTATGCTTCCTTTTATCACAGGATAAGTGTGTACATGGGCAGTTTGTGCAAAGCAGCTGACACAATAAATAGGAGAAGCGGTTGCCTCCTTTTGATCTGCAGAAAGTTGTCTGCATGTCCAGTCCTTGACTGACTTTGGGATAAGTTGACTCTTGCCTGCATAAACCTGCTTTTTGCTCCTATTTTAAAACTTGGTCTTGAGTAGGAAAGCAGGTACCTGAAAGGGCCAAATAATGTATTCCTGGAAGAAGACTCTGGGATAACTGCCTGTAGATTCGCGTTTTCTGCGTGATGTTATGTCCTTGCTGATATCTTCCTATTCCATGATTATTTTGTGAATAATGCATCCAGTTTATTTTGGGCAGAGGCAATGATCATTGAATAGAAGTGTAGGTGGGAGTTTGCTTCTGGGGCAAGGCACTTCTGTAAGGATTAATGTAGAAGCTCTGAACTGTATGTAGAGCAGTGATTTTATTTATTTATTTATTTAAGCCAAAATTCTCCAGTGAAGAAAGGCAAGAGGCGCAACCCTTTCTGACACCTGTCTCAGCAGTGGCTTCCCCTAGAGCAGTGGTGCTCAATCTTTTCTGCTGCAGGGCAGAATGGGCAGTGCCTGGGGCATGCACAGCAGGGTGCCATCCAGGTGAATGGATGGAGACAGGGGGGCATGACCCGGCCCCAATCCAGCTGTGCAGGGAAAAGGGTTTGGCTCTGTTCAAACCCAGCCCAGTGGCAGGTGGGGGAGGGACATGACCCTGGCCCTGATTCAGCCCTGTGGGAGGGGCCCCAACCTCGGTAAGTGGGCAGGGGAGAGTGACATGACTCGGCCCTGAACCAGTGGTGCAGGTAGGATGGAGTGTGGTCTGGCCTCATTGGAGGAAAGGGGTGTGGTCCTACCCTGTGCAGGGAGAAGTGAGGTGTGGCCTGGTCCAAAACCAGCTGTGCAGGGGAAGGGGACAAAGCCTGGCCCCGTGAGGAGGAGGAGGTGCAGCCCAGCCCTAACCCAGCTGTGCATAGAGAAGAGTACATGGCCTAGCCCTCATCTGGCTGTATAGGGGGAGGGTCGTAACTTGAACTTGCCGCGTGGGACTTGGGATTTTGGCAGTGTGGAGGGGTGGGTGACAGTATTAACTGCCACTGAGCCCCTGTCCGCAAATTCCCTGACCCATGGGGAACCCCATGGGCTGGATTCCAAGGTTCTGCAGGCCTCATTTGGCCCGTGGGTGAGAGGTTGAGCACCCCTGCCCTAGAGCAAACCCTTGGCCAGTGCCAGCTCTGTGCCTTCTGCTCTGCCCTCTGCCTGTTTTGTGACCTCTCCTTGACTGCTGGTGCTGCTGTAAGGAAGATGTTTTTTGGCAGGAGAGGAACAGGGAAGTGGGTGAGGCATCCCCCAGCCACCATTCCGGCAACTCTGTTAGGCCACTCCGAAGGCTCATGCCCTGCTCACCCACATAGTTATGCTATTGGAGTTGAGAGGTGTAATAAATCTGTATCGAACCCCTCATGTCTTTTGTAGGGAAATTATGCAACTAGTAGATGCATTTTGGTACCCAGAGTTTTGTATGAATTAAAACCGAGGAGCAAAGAGCCTGTTTGGCAGAGCTGCTAACTATATAAATAATCTTAGTTAATTTGTTTAAAGATCCTACTTCTTCCTGTGCTTAATTATTTAATTACTGTAGATTTCCTGTTTGGCCTGCATTAGTCCTCTGCAGGTTCTCTGTATCTTGCTTTGCACCGATGAAAGCTGCACTGGTCACACACCATCCTTTTCTCTAAACAGATTGCTAATAGTACCACTAGTTAACCATCCTAACCTGTATTATCACACACAAAACTGGACACACACAAGTTTAACTCCCAACTCAACCTTAATGTCAGACAAAGGAGCTTGTTGGAATTGCTAGGGAATATTTTAGCTTATTTATTTGCATTACTAGTGGAAACTAGCATGTAGCTTTTTACAGTTAGCATCAGTTCATCCAGTCTGAGAAGCTGCCATAAGACTACTGTCCATCAGCTTTTCACGGCTTTCAGCCTTCTGAGAATGTATGGTTTCTGGTGGCAAGCCTGCACGTGTGTGACAAGTCACTGGAAATGGGCACCATGCCTTCCCGTGAGTTATTTCAGAAGTTGCTGTGAGCGTTTAGTGATGAAAGTAGGACAATTAAGCCTTGATTTCTTGGAGGCAGGCAGCATGCTCTGACAAAAGCATGAAACACGACCTGACAGTTTGCAAGTTGTGCTCTGCTTTTCTTCCCTTGACAGGTTCCGCCCCTCAGTAAAACAGGTTGCTGGGCCATCATTGCTTGGACTCCTGGTGATTATTCCACTTGGTTAGCAGATGTGTCGGCATCTCTCCAAGCTCCTTAGAATTCAGCTCTTCTCCGCGGCAGTAAAGATGAAAGTGTGCCTGTAAATTATTCATTCTGATTATTTGCTTGAATGGACAGTGTCCACTCTAAATATTTTTTCCAGGGTATTTGTTGTTGTAAGATTCTGAAACACAACCTGCTTTGAAAATCCTTTCAAACAATTTTTATTATTGCTGTTTGGTTTGAAATATAAGACTATGCTAATACTATCTGAAAAAATGTACCTCCCACTTATGCCATTATTTTGTATTTCAGTAATGCATTCTGGGCAATAATTATTCCCCATAAAAAGGCAAAATTGTTTAGCATGATTTGTTTGTAGAAAAAATTCCAACTTTATGATAAACATGTTAATTAGCAGCACTGAAACGTCTAATACCTTTTTTTTGGAGTAAAAATACGACACTAAAATAGAATGGTCCTTGGACAAAGAGCACAAGTAACATGGCTTCTCTTTGAGCATTTAAATATGTTTGTCTGTGCCCTTATATGCTTTAAACAGGAAAAGTGACAGGCTTGGAACTCAAAGCTGAGACTACCAGCACTGGAGGGCATGCCTGTTTTGATCACATATGTTCATTCTTATATAAGGAGGTTTTCATCTTCATTTGCAATTCACTATTGATTGACACCTTTAACTGGAAGTTGAACACCTTTTGTAAACTGACAAGGATTTATTTCTGATATAGCATAAATGAAGGATTTATGGTGTTCCTTAGTCTAGTCCATTGAGATGATAAAAACATATACTGCATGCGATGGGACATGCAACAAATTTAATTCCTTCTTCCCTAGAAACAGCTAACCTTAGGCTGGCTCAAGACATTAAAGTGTGGTCCTGGGCTTGTCTACATGGAAAGCTATTTCTGTTTGGGTCTGTATTGCTTTTATTTTGGAGCAACTGCTTCACTTCAAATGGATTGAATTAATTTCTGTAGGGTATTAAGGTCTAGTTTGTATGAGGGGTATTTAGTGAGAATTTTTTGACGTAACTGTTGTGTATTAACAAGAACAAAGTAACTGCATCTAGATAAAGGAAGAGCTGGATTTTACTTTAGGAGGCATTGTCTGTGCTAGGGCAGGCAGGATTTTCTCTAAAGGATATACTGGATGTTGTGGGGTACCGCACTCACCCATGTGCTGCATCTGGGCCATGTGGATTGTGGGGCATGGTGCGGGGAGGCAGATGGCATGTGCGTGGAGTGATGGGGTTAGGGGGCAGGCACAGGTACAGGTGGGCAGGCAGCAGGGAGGCAAGTGGTGGGCAGGCACAGGCATGGTGGGGGGCAAGAGGCAGGCAAGGGCAGAAGCAAATACCCTTGTATAACCTCTGTGAACATACTCAAAGTTGACTGTACCATTAATGAAACTTTGCAATGCGTTTCAGGCTTATTAAACATGTAGGCAACAGGTTGCAAAACTTGTAGTAAATTCCTGCCATGTGTTTTGAAAAACATAGTTAGACCTTAATGATTAAAAAAAGTTGTTTGAAGATTTGTTTTCATGCAAAAAGACTTGCTAAGGTTTCTACTGATAACAGAATATGCAATGCTCCCCACCCCTCAATTAGTTTCCTAAGTTTTGAAAATACAGCACACATTTAATAGAACTATGGAATTCCTGGCTACTGTGTACAAGTCTGTGTGAAGAGATTTTTGTTTTTTTAAATCTGGTATAGTCAGATATGGCATGGTGGCTGCGGTTAAGGTGGTGTTCAGATGAGGGACAGCCAGGTTAAGAAGCTGACTGAGGTAAAATGTCATTACTAATCATGTGCTGTACAGGGGGATTTGACTCTATCAGAAAGATGAAGGGATATGAGAGGAGGGGGGAAAGGGTTATTCCTTGTAGGCTGGCAAAGGGAATGGGCTGCCTTTTGTCAGTTTTGTCAGCTGTGGTTGCCACTTCGAATGTATGGAGAGAAGCTGTCATAGGAGAGTTTACAAACTGCATTAGTTCACATCTGCCCAACATGCAGAAGCAGGAGTCAATCATGGCATGCAGTACATATCACTTAAAGGCAAATGCCACTTCTCAGCACTGCTGTTGGTAGCCTGAGTTCTCAGGAGCAGAAGGCTGACTGGAAATGGGAACAAGGGCCTTCATGTCCAGGATCATAGAAATTATAGAAATTAAGGGCTAGAAGGGACCTTGAAAGATCAAGTCCTACCCCACTGCTCTGGGCAGGAATACTGCTGAGATCAAATGATCCCAGCAAGGTGTTTGTCCATTCTCCTCTTGAAGACTTTCAGGGTTGGGGACTGCACCACTTTCTTGAGAAGTCTGTTCCAGATTCTGGTCACCCTTACTGTAAAGAAGTTTTTTCTTGCATCCAACCTGAAACCATCCTGTAACAATTTATGGCCATTGTTCCTTGTCTTCCCTTCGGGTGCCCTAGGCAACAGTTTTTCTCCCAGCTCCCAGTATTCACCCCTTACATCCCCTTATGGATGGCCACCAAGTCCCCCCTCAGTCTTCTCTTCTCCAGGCTGAACAGTTCCAGATCCCTTAGTCTTTCCTCATAAGATTTGTCCTCCAGGCTCTTAATCATTCTTGTGGCCCTTCTCTGGACCCTTTCAAGATTCTCCATGTCTTTTTTTCAGGTGTAGTGCCCAGAACTGGACACAGTACTCCAGCTGGGGTCTCACCAACATCGAGTAGAGAGGAACTATTACTTCCTTAGTGCTCCTCATGATGCATTGGCTAATGCATTCCAGTATGGTATTAGCTCTGTTGATTACAGCATTGCACTGGTGACTTCTGTTCGTTCTGTAATCAGCCATAACCCCGAGGTCCTTTTTAGTCATTGTGCTGGCCAGGATCTGTTGTGTGCAGTCTCCATTGGGTTTCTATGAAGATCCTTGGCATTCTTTATTCTTTGATCATTTTCTTTGATAAAGCACAGGTTTAGGCTGGTGTGCCATATTAAAATTCTGTCCAGCTCTTCAAAAAATGGACAAGTGGCTGAAATGTGGGTTGGTTGTTTTTTCTTTTAATGCCCTTGTAGGCCATCTTCAAAAGTTTGGTCGTCTTGTGGCACTGCTTGGTATCCCGTTTGTAGCCCTGTATAGCCATTGCTGTGTTAATGCCTTAGAAGAAAAATGTTGTAATTAAAGTCTTTGGAGTCTCTTTCCAGGTTCAGGAAGCACAGGAGCCTCTTAGAACTAGGATGACCGGGCAGAGTTCAAGGCTAGCTGGAAAAATAGCTGTTGTGCTGGTTGGGTGTCCTGCCTCTGAACACTTGAGTGCTGAGAGAGAACCTGCCAATGTACAAGCATAAGGACAGTGGAGTGGTGTCTGACTGCTCTCACCCTAGAGTAGTAAAGTTGGGCATTCAGAGCAGCTGGGCAGGTTGCAGAGTAGTGATAGAAAGCAATATAGAGCACCAGATGCACACATGTGAACATTCCCATGATACAGAATTAATCCTGGTTCTACGAACAGTTAGCCAGTTGGGGATTAAGGATTTGTCATGTAAATATAGAACTCTTTCCATATTTTAGTTGGATTTACAGTAGTGGAAACTCTGTATGGAGTCATCCTTGGAGTTAATCAGGGATTGTTTTTCTCTAAATTCACACCTTACTTTAATTGGAATTTCCCTGTATAGACAAGGCATAATGAGACTAGGGTGTGGCTTCTTGGAATAGAGTGGGGAGATACAGAATTCAAATGCCCATAGGAGACGTGGTAGAGGAGAGCGGGTAACTAAAACATTTGGTGACAGCAGATTTTGCTTGACATGGTAACTTGGTGACAGAAGTTGCACAGAATTCTCCAGGTGGTGGATCAATCATTTTTGGTTATGAAACTTGGGTAAAAAGCTTGAACATTACTGATTATTGAATCCTAAGTATGCAAGGTGAAATAAGCTCAAAACTCTGGGATTGTGAGGTGGAGGTACAGGAAGGGGAGAACAGTTTTACTCTGTAATTCTTTTGCATGCATTTTTGTGAACATCTTTTGGTGTTAATTAATTAAGAAAAAGTAGACCATTAAAGAGCTCTGTGAAGTGTTAGGTGGCAGCCTAAAAGGTTGGATCTGGCAGGCTGGACTGGCTGTTCCCAGAAGCAAGTTTCTGTTGCAAGTCTGGCAAACTGCTTATCAGTCTGACTGCAGAAGTGCTGTGGATTATTCATTGATGACTACATCAGAAGCGTTAAACTATACTTTTTTTCCTCTTGTGCCTCTTTTTTTTTTAAGCCCAAAGTGCTTGCTTCATAATGGTTAGAAAGTAGTGGCATTTATAATTTACCTGGTCCTGGCCAAGTTTCATATTAATGGCTAGCACTGAAGGCTGTATGGCAGACATAATTATTCCTGATGCAGGTTAATTTACAAAGTTGAATGGAAGGTGGTCGTGTTTTAATGAAGAGTGGCTATTTAATGGGACAGATAACTAAAAATCAAATATTTTTAGTTGTTGAGAAAAGAATACACAAACACTTACAAGAACAGGCTGCTTTTTTGAACACTGCATAATAAAAGTCAAGTCACTTTATTGAGAATGAATGTTTAGTGTGAAGTAGCTTTGTGGTTTCCAGTAATGGCCCTCAGAGGTGTATGTAAAATGCTAGAATGCAATTAAGATTTTAAATCGGATTTACCCATATTTGGTTTTAAAAAATGCAAGACAAATTGAATACGACCGGCTTTCTCTTTAAAAAATTGTGCTGCAGTGGGGAGCAAGCAGGGTATCCCCAAAATGAAATCTTATTTTGTCACATCAGAAGTGTTTGTGAGATGCCTTGGAAAAATGGCCAATCCCATGGAATCCTGGTGTCTTTGCTTAACTGGAGGAACAAAGAATCTTTCCTGTGATTATCCTTCCACAGCAGTCTCTCTGGTCTTGTTACATTAATCTATTTAAAGGCCACACCATGTGGTGGCTATTGCAATAAGATTCTTAAAGAGAGCTTCAGACTGGCTGCCCTTATGATTAGAGATTCTAAAGCAGACAAGGACACATACTGAGTAAAAAAGAAAAGAAAAAGAAACCAACAACAACAAAATTCTTTTCTTGTGGTCATGTTCCTTGTCTCATGTGGTTAAAGACCAGGGTGAAATGTGGAACATGTAATGGTGAATTTCAGAAAAGAATAATAGCAATTTCACTGAACTCAGACTCAATGAATACATCTCAATTTACACTGAAAATGTCAACCTCTATTTAGACTGCTATTTAGTGAGTTTTGAGGGAGTTGCAACTTGATCCACTATTACTTCAGATGGAAAACTAATTAATTTTTAAATCAGGTTTTACTTTTATGTTACTAGTTCTTTAATTGCTTCCCATTTTTTAGTTTTAAATTGCTGAAGAGGATGTTTTGCGCTTGTTACTTTGTTCACATCTGCAATTTCAGATGTTGTTTCGCTCATTGAAATCCATAGGATTATTCATGTGAGTAAAGTCAATAGCTATTTAAATGTTGTGAGATTAAGGTTGTTGTTATTGCCTCTTTCTTTTCTTTTTTTAAGAAACAAACTGTTACATGTAATTATTTTATTTAAAAAAAATCAAATAAGATTATTTTAAAAAGAATATGTAATCTTTGTTTATTTAAAATGTTAAAATTGCAAGAGCTCAAGCTTTAGTTTTACAAAGCCTCAGTCTAGCATAAATCAATTTTCTTTAAGTCATCTTAGATCACTGATTTATTTAAATTGTTCCCTCCCACTGTCCCCCCCCCCCTTCCTGCTTACTCCTGGATATGGTAGTCAGTCAGTCTCTTTTGGGTTAGTACCAAAATCGGACAGTACAATAATAAATATTGTGTCAGAAACACAAATGCATCTGGAAAGATAATTAAGTTTAAAGAAACTCCACAGTAATATAACAAATGGCCTAATTATTCATCCAGTTTCAAATAAATAATGTAAAAGATACAGATTTGTTCAGCAGGATGATTGTCCCCAAAATCTTGCATCTTACTCTTTGGTTTTTGGCTGTAGGCAACTGTCCAGAATATATATCCACCTTAATGCAGCATTGCTTCTGTGTTATTGTGCACAAAAACATGGTTGGCAATGTGGTTTTAAGCACTGCAGTGTGTCTGGCCTTTAGACTGTGAGCGACAGCCACCCATTCAGCGGGGTGGGGGGGATGGACCCCAGTGAAGTTGCATGTTCAGTTTCTCATTTGCTGTATGGAAAGGATGAAGTGTAGTCACCATGGAGACTGAATGCCAGTCTGTGGTTCCTGATGAAAAATTGACTAGCTATGTGACTTTAACAAGTGATGCAATCAGTGAGATTGGAAAGAAGGAAATTGCATTTATATTGCTGTTATGGTATGCAATTGATTGTGCATGTGCTGCATAATCCCAGACATACAAATGATCAGGGATTGAATTTCCTGCATTTTAAACTGCATGTCCTGAGTAGCTAAGCTTCGCTTTAGAAGTATGTTACTTAACTACAGGCATAATTTACAATATGTTCAGGTCCACTGATATATATCGGTCGCATATCAGATCAGAAGTGATAACAGGAAAATTAACACTTTCAGCAATCAGCTTTGTTTGGCTGATAATATCACCAATAAGTGTCGCGTGTATGTGCGCAGTAGGGCTGTGCAAAGCTTCGGGTACTGATTTAATTCAGAGGAAATTCGGCCCGATTCAACGGCCGAATGTCTGAATCTGAATCTAATTGGGAGACCAATTAACGGGTCCGAATCAATTTGAAGCCTCTGAATCGATTCGGAGAAAGATTTGGAGATTTGGCAATTTGGGCAGTCCCCCACTCGCCACCACAGGGTGCTGGACCCGGGCTCCGTGCCGGTAAGTAAGGGATGGGGAGGGGGGTGGGGGCTATGGGAGGACCCCTGACAGGCCACATCCCCTGCCTGCTCCCCCAGCCCCCCCATGGCTGCCCCACCCAACTCCAGCATCCTGGCACTCAAAAAAGCACCCCCCACACACCAGCTGCTGCAGCACTTACCAGGGCTTTTGGGGGCCTGTGGCAGATCCCCCCTCACGCAGTAGGGGGCAGCAGGGATCTCCCCCCCCCCCGCCCCCCCTGCTTGGCAGGTGAGTGCAGGGCTCTTTTTAAAGAGCTGGGGTGCTGGGGATGGGAGTGCGGGCAGGGTATGGGGGCTCATGAGAGAAGCTGAGGGAAAAGTGTATACCACATTAAAAAGTGTACCAGCTGGTCCAATAAAACAACACCTGCATGATTTAATAGGAGAGTTAATGAGGTCATCCATCCAAGGGGAAAAAAAATTATGGTTCCAAAAAAATAGAAAGCATGCCCAAATGGGAAAAAACAGGGAAGTATACAAACTCTCTTGGGTCAAATGTAAAAGCAAGATAAGGCAGCCAAAGCAGAATTTAATGAGCTTCTTGCAAAAGATGTCAAATTAAATAATAATTGAAAAATACGGCAGAAGCAGGAAGGCAGCAAGAGAATCAGTGGGACCATTAGATGGCCAAGATATAAAAAGTGCAGTTAAGGCCATAGCAGAAAAGTTAAATTAATTATTTGCATCAGTTTTTACTTCAGAAGATACAGGGGGAATTCCCACACTGGTTAAATTCTTCCTCACAGTTTGATCTGAATAGTTAGATCACACTGAAGTGACAACAGAAGAAATTTTAGAACAGTTAGATAAATATAACACTAAGTTGCCAGGACTGGATGGCATTCACCCAAGAGTCTTGAAGGAACTCAAATGTGAAATTGAGAACTGTTGGCAATAGTATGTAACCTATTGTTACAAATGGCCTCTGTGCCAGAGGACTGGTGGGTTGCCAGCATAACACCCATCTTCAAAAAGTATTCCAAAGGTGATCCTGGGAACTACAGACCAAGTGAGTCCAGTCTTACTTCTGTCACTAGCAAGTTGACAGAATCTATAATAAAGAATAAAATAGCAGTCACGTGGACAAATATCATTTGCTGAGGAAGAGTTAGCATGTTTTAAATCTTGCCTCGCTGACCTTCTGGAATTTTGAAGGTATTAACGAACATGTGGTCAAAGGGGATCTGACTGACACAATATATTTGAATTTTCAAAAAGCTTTCAAATAAGTCCCTTTCCAAAAGTTTATTTAAAAAAAATTGAGTTGCTGCAGGATTGGAGGGAAGGTTCTTTTCTGGACTGAGAGCTGGTTAAACGAGGAGTGCTCAACCTCTGGCCTGTAGGCCAAATGGGGCCCACATAGCTATTGCGTCTGGCTTATGGGGCAGGAAATCCAGTAGCAGGGAAGTGGTTGCTATTAATATGGTCACTCTCCCTTCACCGGATCCCCCAAATTCAAGCCCTGCACTGTCAGTCACAGCTAAGTCACACACTTCCATGGGGCTGGTTTGGGAGTAGGCCATGCCTCTCCCACCATGGGGCTGGGCCATGTCCCATTCTCCTGTGGGGCCAGATTGCATGTGGGCTGCCCTCTTCCCCCTTCCGTATGGCCAGATAGTACCATCATGCCTGCTCTGGTGTCAGATCGGGACCACCAGTGGGATTTGGTACTGCCCATCTGGTCCATTGGAGAAAAAGGTTAAGCACCCCTAGGTTAAAAGATAGGAAGTAAAGGAAGATAGGGTAAATGGTCACTACTCAGGATGGATGGAAGTGGGGTCCCACAGTTATCTGAGCTGGGCCTAGTTTTGTTCAGCACTTTCATCAGTGACCTGGAAATGGGTGTGCAAGTGAAATCTCCAAGTTTGCAGCTGACACTAAATTATTTCAGGTAGTCATATCCCAAGCTGATTTAGAAGAGCTGTAGAAGAAAGCCCCCTTTTCCTCTAATGTAGCAGAAAGCCCCCTTTTCCTCTTGCCTGCATTTGCTCTCCCCTCTTTGGATATGTTTCTCTTTTTCTACCTTTTCTTCCTTCCTCTCTCTTTCACTTTAAGATAAGGAATTGTATTTTAAAATTTGTATGTGTGCATTTTGTATCTCCCCTAGTAGTTTGGTATTTTTATCTATTTGTGTGCCATGGCATTTGTAACTTATTCAGTTGAAAGTTGAAAGGTGAGGAGTATAAAATATATGTTATACATTGTAACAATGTTAACAAGGGCAGGAATCAAACTGTCATTCTCTGTATCAGGCTGGCCTCTGAAAGAGTGAGTGAATCAGTGATTGAATGTGTAACATAGTAGCAGGCAGCAATCATCACCTGGAAGCTGCAGATCGACCACTCCCAGAGCCCTATTCTAAATTCATCAGCGGACTCCCAAACCTGCACGTACATGCGGACGACCCCTGGGGCTGACAGATGCTGTCCAGTAGCCACTGGGGGGGGGGGGGGGGGGGGAGTCCCACGAGGGTCAATGACCCCTGGATTGGGCAAACCAGAAAACTGGGGAGTCGCCAAAGTCTGCCAAGGACAGATAAAAGGCAGTGAAAAGTGACCCTCAGTGGCGCCCTCTTGATCTCCAACTCAACCAGACCTGTCCAGCCAGAAGGACCAGCCAGCGACCCCCTTCTGGAAGATAACACCACACTGAAAGAAGCCTCAACAACAGACTCCAGCGCTTGTAGGATAGGTATACCTGACTCTGTAGCCTGCTACTGTGTGTGTGTGTGTGTGTGTGTGTGTGTGTGTGTGCATGTGTGTGTGTGTGTGTACCAGCCCCAAGGTTTATGATTACAGTGTTTCAATCCACCTAATAAACTAGAATTTTAAGGATCCCGAGTTGGACATTTGTAGCCAACAGAGCCACTGAAAGATCTCACCAAGCTAAGTCAGTGGGCAAAAAAATTGCAAATGGACTTAAATGTCAACTAATGCAAGGGAATGTGTGTGGGGAAAAATAACTTCAATTATACATGCACAATGATGGGGTCTGAACTAGTTGTTATGATTTAGGAAAGAGACCTTGTAGTCATTGTAGATAGTTCTCTAAAAACATCGACCTTGGTGTGTAGTGGTGACCAAAAAAGCTAATAAAATGTTTGGCATTAGTAAGAAGGGCATTGAAAGTAAAACCAAGAATACTATTATGTCACTGTACAAATCAATGGAGTGCCTACATCTTTAACGCTGCATTTCTGGTCTTTGCATCTCAAAAGGTGTAGCAGAATTAGAAAAGATACAGAGGAGGGCAGTCAGGATGATTGGGGGTATGGAGCAGCTGCTATGCCAGGAAAGACTAAAAAGGCTAGGACTCTTCAGTTTGGACAAGAGAAGGCTGAGCAGGGAGGGGTATGATCAAGACCTGTCAAATCATGAAGAGTGTGGTCAGAATGAATAAAGAACTGTTATCTACCAGGTCCCAGAATACTAGAAATAGGGGGCACCCAAGTGAAGTTAGCAGGAGATGGGTTTAAACCTAACAGGAGAAAGTATTTTTTTTATGCAGCATGTCATTAATTTGTGGAACTTATTGCTATAGGTAGTTGTAGACTGGGTTTGAAAAGGGACTAGGCAAAGTCATGGGTGATAGATCTATTAATAGGTATTAAACTAAACACTCGGGGATGTATCCTCTGGCATCCCTAAACCAATGATGGTGGATGCCAGGGGAGGCATGATGGGATAGATCTCTCTAGATATATTCTGTTCATATGCTCTCCCTCTAAAGAATCCACTCCAGCTGGTGTCAGAGACTGGATACTGGGCTGGATGATCCATTGGTCTGATCCAGTATGGCACTTCTGTTCTTATGCATAGGATACAGAAAAGGACAACCATCTCTGGATCTACTTTGTCAAATCAATTTACTGACACTTGTGGCCAAAGATCAAAACATCTTGAAAAAAACTTGTATTTGCTCTGTCTTTTTCTCTAAGGCAGTTAACCTAGGGAGCAGCTTGTACTTAGTTGATCAGCCCAGGCTTCTCCTTTCTGCTAGAGTCAGTCGGCAACAAGTGAATTCTGTCTGCCAATCCCATTGCAAGAAAGTGACAATGAAAGACACCATAACCTTTAGAGTTTTCTGATGCTGCAACGTAGCCTATCCTAGCCTGTTGCCATTTGTTCAGAAACGTATCCTTTTTAAGTGCTGCATGTTAGGGTTCAACTATACATGGTTTATCCTTTATGTAGAGCAGGGAGCTTGGGACTGTTTAATTTAAAAAAAATAATCCTCTAGTATTGTGACTGATCATTGGTGACTCCTTTCAGATGCATGATGTAAAGGAGTGGGATTTTTGGTTGATGTTACCTTTAGATTCAGTTCTTTAAATTGACTAATGGAGTTGTTAGCTTTGTAGCTATTCTGGAATGATTGCTTTGCTGCTCAGAACTGGCAGTCACTAATAGACTTGACTGATCAAGCTTGAGGCCTAGTACTGCTGTCTTTGGGTAATAATAGTCTTTGTTTCAGAAAGATTTTGGTGTGTGTAAGGAATGCAGAATCAGGACCACAGCTCAGCTTTTTTCTACTAAAAAGCTAGAGTTGGCTGATGTCTTCAGAAGGTTTAGGTCAGGGTTGGGTTCTGCTTAAACTTTGGTCACGTGGTTTCAAGAGAGAGCACTTTGGAAGTTGGTTGATCTGAATCTAGCATTTGAAAAAGGTCATCAAAGATAAATAACACTATTTTCTCAGGGAACATTAACCATTGAGGACCACCTAATGTCTTAATAGTGGGGGGTGGGTTTCAAGATTGGTTCCACAACAGTGTCTGCAATTGTTTATGTATATCATGCGTTGGGGACTCTTAACAAGCAGATTATTTTACTGATACTTAGGTTGAAACAATGAGTTTATGCTAAAATGTGGATCTTCAGATTTCATGCTTTCAAAGGTAAGTTTTTAAAAACAGAGATCCAAAATGAAATCTCCTCTTCCCCAAGTCTGTCATACCACCATTATATATTATATCAGACAGACCATATGTTTTAGAGATATGCCAGTGAAAAACCTTTTCCTTTGCTTGGAAACACCACGTATAGGTTGTTAGTGGCAGCGTAGTAGAATTTGATAAACCAAAGGTCTAATTTGGTGTGGCAAATCTTACAGCCCTCCCATAATTGTCGGCTGTAAGGTGATTGCTTTCACTGAGAAGCTTCGCTAACTCTGCATTAACCAGAGGGAAGCTGACCACTGCTCCAGTGCCATTCTCTTTGTCAGGGAGTTGTTTTATGATGATATCTTGTTTGACCCAGTGCTTTTTGAGATGAGTAAGGGAAAAGGTGAGCAGGTTCATCTGTTTGCATACAGTCAGTATGTGCCAGGAGTTGGGATTATGGTTGAGCCCTAGACAGTGGGAGGAGGCTTACTGCTGACTAGAGCTTGCTTGGCTGGTTTTGATGTCTCGTCATGTTTCTGTATACATGCAGACAAGGAAGTTCTTTCCCAGCTAGCATGTTTGGCTCATGTTAAAACAAGCACCCTTCTTTTTTTTAAATATAAGATTTTTGTTGCTACTGTATGTAGTAAACAAGACTTTGAATATATTTTTTCCTTTACCCAAAAGGCTTGAAAGGCACTTGGATACCTAACTCATGATGAAAGCCATATATGCCTTTTCAAATCTATCATCAGTTACTGTGATTTGAACCTAGTCCAGTTAAAACTGACCTGTAACAATTTCCTTTCCAGTTCCTCACATCTCATCTTAAATATTAAAGATCTAATTCTTGATTATTGCCTCAGCTGACTAAACTAGGATGATGTGCACTAGTGTTAATAGTATGAGCAGATGTGAATCTACACTCTTGCTAGCTAAAATGGGATTAAGTATCAGAAGGTGTGTGATCTGTGCTTGGACTTGCCTAAGCACAAATTTCAGTAATGAATTAGTCATCATCACATGTGGACTGTATTTCCCTAGGGTAACTGATATTGAAGTGGGTACAACCCAGCTGTCAGTTCTTGCTGATGCAAGAATTCTGCTAGCTGAGTTTTTCCTTGTGTTAAAAAATGGCTGCTAAGTACCTTTATTTTGGTGCTTTAATGGGGACTATGGAATCTATTGTGAGTGCTTGAAAGTTTGGGCCTTTTATCTGGCTTTTTGTTAATAGTATGTGTGAAATTAAAAAGGTTAATAAATACATGATACTAAAGGATAGAGATCTCATGACATTTCTGTAATCCCATGCATACAAAGGTATTCCACTGAAACCTATTTTAGCCTAGTCAAAGTATGCCAAGGGGATTGACCTTTGCACCCAATTTCAGGATTGATTGGCATAGCTATTCAGCTAGCAGGGAAGAGATGATACAAATCTTATCGCCCTCCTATCGGCCACAGTTTTCTTAATTTCTGTCCTGTTGTATCGTGTTATGGGGGTGTGTGTTGGTACTTCAACACCTTAGAATGCATCAAATGTGTGAATTGGGGGCTGAAAATGATAATCCTAAGGATTCTGTTGTCCTTGTTACAAGATTGACATTAGTTGGTCAGGATGGGCTCTGAGCCTGGCTTTGATTTGAGTGGCTACAGTTTTGGGATTGTATTGCAAGTATAGGAAACCCTATTGTAGACTTTTGAAGTGTGCCTTCTGGTTAGTGGGATCAGAGCAGGTATTGTTGTAGAGGGTGGCTGTGTAGGCAATGGATCTAGTGGTGTACTTAGGATGGGAACCTGTAACATGGATGTAGCTGTAGTGGTCAGTTAGCTTCTGATACAGTGTGGTGGTAGTGTGGTCCTTGCAAAGAAATTAATTGCTGGGTCAGTTTGAAGCAGAGGTGGAAGGCATTAAACTGAACATAACTTCAGAACAAGAAATCATCCATAGATTGAATTATATTAAACTTGGTCTCAACAGGGACTATAAATTTGAATTCTATTACCTGGACTAACTGGTTCTCCAGTGTCCCTCCAGGTGTTAACATCATCTTCATTAATCTTATTATGTTTCTTAGCAGCATCCCCTCCCCCTGTCCCTTTCCTTTCTGTATAAAATATTTTCTGTCTTTCAGACTGTCCTTGCCATCTGATAAGTAGGTTGCTGCCTATGAGAAGTCGTATGTGTCTAGGCTAGTCAGTCTCAAAAGGTGGAATTGGACGTTGCCTTTTGTCACTTTGTACTGCCATAAAAAAAAAATGATGGGGGCAGAAAGGCCAAGCAAACAGATGTTCATACCTCTTGTCACGACGCATATAATGGCTGTGACAAAGGTGGTATTAAGTTGTGCCACTATTTAACAGCAGGTGTTTGTTTATAGGCAATCCGGAGTTGCCTGTGCTCTCCAGCCACCTTTGGCAAGTGCATCAACAGGTGGGAAAATGGGTGATGTGCATTTCACTCAGTGAAGCAGATCAGCTGGACCAGAACATATCCTGGTACAGCTGATCTGCTTCATTTGGTGATGTTTGTTTTAGCCTACAGTACCACCCAGTCCTGCCTTCCAATATATGGTGGGGAAGTAGCACATGAGATGCTCAAGGTTTTAGGCAAAACTTAAGCCTAGGGGCCTGTTTAATATTCAAAATTATATTTTTTGTATAAAAATGATAATACTGTACACCTGTGCTGTTAGTTTGCCTTAACTTTGAAGTTCGGTAGAGTACACAGTTGGTGTGTCTTTGTGTGATCTTTTATGATTCTTATAGCATCTTTATGTTTGTTATACACCAACTTCAGTTTTCAAAACTGTACCTTTGTCTTCCAGCACGTCTTACCGTGAAATGTATCAAGTGGCTAAGATGTATGGAAAGCTGCACTTTTTAGATAAGTTTTCTAATGGAACTTTGAATCTTTATTAGCCTTTCTATGGTGGAATTACTTGAGTTTAAACTATACTGAACATTGACAACATGATGTTTCATGATGTTAGCTTTGCCTTTAGTTAAAAAAAAATCAGTTGGAGAAATGAGGCAAATGGCTTTTGGAGCCACATCTCCTTTTAAAACTAACTAAAAAGAGACAAACTCAAAATGCTTATTAAAAAGTTCCTAAAGAGAACTTTAAATTCCATCCTTGCCCCAGGTTTCTTTGCAAGTATTGATGTTCTAATTGTACTTTACTATTTATTTCCTCTGTGTTTTGAAAGCTCTGTGTAACAAAGGAAATAGACTACTTTTTTGAACAAAACATGCTACCAAATACAAATCTTTTTTTTTAAATTTCAGTCTTAATTTTTATCAATAAGAGGTGAAATACCTTACAGGTAGAGAAAAGATTGTTATTTAAACAGAGTTAATTGAATGTTAACCCATTTTTTTTACTCCTAAAGATGCCCATCATGATTGTCTGAGTACACGAAACACGCATGTAAATCAAATACACAAGGTAGAAGACAATGGAAAAGGAGAAGGTCATGGGTTTTAGATGGCAATTGGGTCTACAGCCTGCTGTTCTCCTGCTGTAGCGTATCATTTTTTAAAATCTCAAGCGGAGCTTTGTGATCCTATTTCATGCATAGAAGTTAGTAAAAGTGAGAAAACACTTGAGGCAATCTGCTAGGTATTAGCTTTTGGCTTTCTGGTTTCTGAGTTATGTACTGGTTTGGGTTCATAGTACAGTTGCCTTAATAGAATCTACAAAACCAACAGGGCAAAGGATGGTCTTTTACAGTCTGCCAGTGCTTATTTGATTGAAACCTGTGTTGATGAATTTAGGGTTTTTTTAAATGGGTGGGGGGTTTTTTTGTTCTTTTATGTCATTCAAGTTTTACATTGGCAGATGCACTAAAATTCCATTCCTCCTTTTTATGAGGAAGTCCATGATGCTTTGTGGTAGTGTCTGCACATTGGTCCACAGCCAGTTAATACCTGCATTGTTTGCTGGATTACAGCAATACTAACTTAATTTTTACAAACTGTGAACCTACCTTGATTAAAAGATACTGTCTTTTAGTATCTTTTAATCAAGGTACAATTTTCAGTTTCCTAGCCTAGAAAATGTGTAGGAGCATCATCTTTGCATTGATATTTGAGTCGTGCAACATCTGGAAGGATAAAGGCTTTTTGGTGCAGTAGTGATAGGTAACCTTTTCTGGCCGTGAGTCAGAATGACCCTCCCTGGGTTGGAGGTGGGTAAGTGAGTGGGTTCCAGACCGCTGCTGCAGCCTGTGTTTGTCCTTGCAGTGCCACTGGGAGAGTACCCACAGCCAGAGTTTGTTTCTGCCACTGAATGCTGCTGAAGCCTCACCCTGCAGGCTATAGGTTGTCGAGCCCCGTTCTGGTGCATTCATTAGTATTTAGCCTTTTAATTTCTCCTGCCCTACTAGTATTAACACAGGCAGAGAAGTTTGAATAGTTCATTCAAAATGCTTGACTACTGGTGACTTGGTCTGGGAATAGGAGTTCATGTGCTTTGTAGAAGATAATCATGTTTTAAATGAAAGAACATCTTTCTTTTTGTTGGTTTCCCACCTTCCCCTCCCTCTTCCTTTTTGAAACAATTGTTTTGGACTTCCATCAAGTGATTTTTCTGTGAAAGACTTCTCCACATACAAAGGGTGCAGACAAGTGTCAATTTTTGCCCGATCTGGCCCCTGAAAGCACTCTACAGCCATGACCAACCAGAAGTGCATGGCTGCAAAGCGTTTTAGAAGAGTCCAATCCCGCAAAAATCTAAATCTTCAGTGCATGAAGGTTCAGATGAGGACATTTCAAAACATAATGTCTTCAGTAACTTGTCTGCCTGCCTCCCAGCTTCAGAGCTGTTTTCAAAATGGGAGCAGGGAAAGGGAGTGGAAGGAGTTTGGTCTGACCTTTTTTGAGCCAATGCTGGAGGGTGGGGCAGGTGGATTGGAAACCACCCTCCTCTGCTCTTTCTCCCCCCCCCTCCCCCCCCACCTGGGGGAGCTCCAATCCACCCATCCCACCCTCCAGTGCCGACTGGGGAATGCCTAGAATGAGCTCCCTCTGCTCCCTTCCCCCCCTCCCCAATTCTGAAAACAGTGCCTAGCCTGGGAGAGAGGTGGGTCTGTTGCTAGGGGAAACCAGCTGCAGGCTCACAGTAAACTGTTGGGTCCAGGGGATCATTGTAACTTAGAATGCTTCCTAAGAAGTGTTAGGAGTTACAGCGGGGAGCTGCTCCTCTGTCTGTGCCCATAGTGACCTTACAAATACAGAGTTCATGCATTTCAGAAGAGAATCAGCTTTGTTACTATTCTAAAATCTTTCACCTTTGCAGTCTTTCTTCTGAGGGATGCTTTTGCAAAATGTAGGCTGACTGCAGGATTTGAGTTTTCAGAGGCTGTTTACCAAGACAAATAGTTTGGTGGTTGATCAAAAAAATCGGGCTAGGAAGCTTAATCCTGCTGTAGAGCTGAACTGTCGGCTGCAGATAATGTAGGGTTACCATACATCTTTTTGCATCCTCCTATCTCTGTCTGGGTTTGTTTTTTGGGGGTGTTTTTTTTTTAAATATCAGGGATTTAAAATGTCCAGGATTTTGTTCTGTCTGCCCCAGCAAGGAGCTGCTTGGGGCAGCGGGGAAAGCTGATTGCCCAGCTGCAGTGTGGGAGCAGCGTGTGCCTGTGCATGCCTGCCGGTGCTGGGGCTGCATGTGCCTACCAGTGCTGGGGCTGCAGCAGGGCAGGGGAAGGAGGTGAGGGTTCTTCGGGGAAGTGATGTCACGTGACCTTTGACACCAATGAAGTTGCAGGAAGTGACAATGAAATGGGTCTAAATAACCAGTTCAAAACTCTCTCTCTATGGCATCCACCTCTGCCACTTTTGGGGCCAGGATACTGAGCTAGATGGACCATTGGGCTGACCAAGCATGGCACTTTTTATGCTCAAGTTCAGAAGCTCTTATTTTCTCTGGCTGAGCTTCCAAACTATGGCTGAGATTTGCAAAAAGGGATAGATAGGCATGTTACAAAGTTGTCATAAAAGATTTGGAGCCCTCTAAATCCCATTCATTTTAATGGAAGTTGGTCTTTTGACTCAGCTTTGAAAATCTCAGCTCAAGGTGCCAACCAAATAAGTCAAATATATATTTTGCATTTCTATGCAGTGCATCTATGTGGGGCTCTCCAAGCATTTTACAAACATGAAATGAACCTCAGGATGAGCCCAGCCAGAGGAGCAGGGGCTCAGCTACACTTTCCCCCTACCTGCACTGGTCAGTCCCTGCACTGGTTAGTCTGCCGCCACTTCTGCTGGCTGGTGCTGACCCAGGCGGGTCTGTCCCATCTGGAGCAGCACGCAGCTGAAACTGACTTCCCACATGCTACTGGGGATGGGAGGAGCCTGGCCAGGTTAGCACCAGCCAGCAAAAGTGGCAGCGGAGCCGTGTGCCGCTCGGGACTGACGGGCGCAGGCAGGGGGAAAATGCAGCTGAGCCCCTGCTGCTCTGGCCAGGCTCGTCCCGTCCCAAGTGGCACACAGCTCCGCCGCCACTTCTGCTGGCCGGTGCTGACCCTGCCGGGCTCCTCCCATTCCCAGTAGCATGTGGGAAGCCAGCTTCAACTGCATGCCGCTTTTCCTGGAGGGTGTTTACCCGGCTGGGTCCATCCCATCTGGAGCAGCATGCAGCTGAAGCCAGCTTCCCACATGCTGCTGGGGACGGGAGGAGCCCGGCCGGGTCTGCACCAGCCAGCAGAAGCAGCGGCAGAGCCATGTGCCGCTCGGGACGGGACGAGCCCGGCCAGAGCAGCAGGGGCTCAGCTGCATTTTCCCCCTGCCTGCACCCATCAGACCCCAGTGGTACATGGCTCTGCCACCGCTTCTGCTGGCCGGTGCTGACCCGGCCGGGCTCCTCCCGGCTCCCGCAGCACATGGGAATCCAGCTTCAGCTGCATGCTGCTCTGGATGGGACAGACCCACCTTGGTCGGCACCAGCCAGCAGAGGCAGTGGGGGAGCCATGTACCGCTCGGGACTGACTGGCACAGGTAGGGGGAAAGTGCAGCTGAGGCCCTGCTGCTCCGGCCGGGCTCATCCTGTCCCAAGTGGCACATGGCTACTCCTCTTCCCACACGCGCTGTGTCGGCAACGTCAAGCTGACGCGGTGCGTGTGGGAACCTTGTCCCTTCCCCAGCCCTTCAGCAGCCATTAGGAAGCTGCCGAGGGGCCGGGAGAGGGACAAGGGGTGGGAATGAAAGTAAACAGTGTACTTTCGTTTCCCGTCACAGCACCACAGGCCACTGAAAATGGCTTGGCAGGCCGCATGGTGGCCCGCAGGCTACATGTTGGACAAGCCTGATTTAGTCCGTCTGTAAGGCGTAAATCTACCCGATCCTCTGCCATTATACTGGAATGTCATACCCGTACAGAATTGCACCGAGTGGGGAGTTTGTATCTTTTAACTGCTGCTATAAGACATTAACTATCTGCTGTTTGGCTACTTAGAACACATGCTTTTTTGACAAAAATAGTTTGCTCTCACCAAGTGAATAAATATTCTACAAATAAATCTTCATGGATGCAATTGAATGTTTCTTGTTACATTTTTGTGCTCTCTGTATGTACACAATAAGTGGAAAATCCATCAATAATAGAAAGGATGAAAATCTTCTTTCCTTTTGTTCCAGACCATCAAAATTGAGCTTTTTTGCCTCTAAGTCCAAGTTTTATAACTTACCAAATGTTCTAGTCTAAAATGCACTTACTAAGAAAACGTTGCTCAAATGCAACATTTGCCTTTCTATGGTGCTCTTTTCCTAACTTTCATGTGGAGCACAAGCAGATCAAATTAATTTCCTTAAGCCACATGGCAAGGCTATATTTTAATCAGTCAGCAAGCTTGCAGTTTTTCCCTCTAGTCTTTAGATTTTCATGTTTGCCATGTACTCTGCCATATGCTGACATGTAGTGCTGCTCTTCAGAAGTTTAAAGTAAGGTTGGCAAGGTGGTCAATTGGCCGGTCATATATTGTCAGTTTACTGGCTAGTCAAAGATCAGTGAAATATTACAGGAAGACTTTGTGATTATAGCAACTAGGGATGTAAATATTGTTTGAAAAATTAGCCATTTAATATCTTCTAATGATATTGGTTAACCGTTTAACTGATACTACACACCTACTGTGGAGATCTGAGGTACAGGGGCTACGTGGGAGGGTGCACTGCAGAGGCCTGGGGCTCTTAGCTGTGAGGCAGTTCCCCATGCTGGTGCGCCTGGAGGCCAGTGCCAAGGGCCTAGTGACTCACTGTTGGGCAGCCCCTGGCACAATGCATAGATGGGTGGTACAGCATGGGGGATGTCCGGCCTCCCTGTCTGTATTTGACAATCTTTGACCAATATTTGACCAATTAATTGACCAAACTTTATTTGATTGGTCAAATACTCAACCCCAGTTTAAAGTGTGTGTGAGACTGCAAAGAACTGCACAGTTTTCAGGGATGCAATGGAACCTGATCTGAAAATAGTAGGCCAAATTCCACTCCCTACAAGAGAAACCAGTTCTGTGGAAGTCATTTTGCACTTGCATCCATTATCCATGTAGCCCCGCTTTCTCAAGCTGGCCCAGTTATCATGCTTTTCTTTCCAACTGCAAGGGTACTTTTAGGTTTGTATCGGAATAGAATCTTTGACATGTGAAACAAAAATTATTTGATACTGAGTATATTTACATTAACTGTTCCCTCTGAAAATGGACATGTGTTTTACCAGTAGAACTGAATGCCATTCTAGTGATTTGATTTTAGGTTTCTGGCATGTCTGTATGATAAATAGCTTTTGCTGACATGGGTGCCTTAATTAAGAAAGCCTTTAGAATGGTGTTAGTACATTTGTGGCCCCTTATACTGGTGCCTGGGCCCTTCCCCACTTGAATAAAAACAGAATAATTATAATTTAAATTTATTTAAACAATCAAACTAATTTTTAACTTTTGAGGATAACCTTTTATCTGAGACCTAAATTTAAATTATAATCTGTTAGACTGTTTAATTTAAGTGACATTGAACAATTTATAGCGAGTTCACCTACTAAACAAATGTTTGCTTGATATGAGTAGTGGATGTTTAGCATGTATTAAATCACTGTCAGTGGTGTTCAGCCATTGTTGCTGTAAGCCATAAAGCCAGTGGTGTGGCTGGAAAGAGAAAAGCATTGGAAATGACTAGTGGCCATCTGTTTTAAGGCTCCTAGCAGCCCTGAAACTGACTTCTAGTTGATTGATTATCTACCAGGGTTGTGAATGGTAAGGTAATTGCTCTGTAATAAGGCATAATGAGGTGTGAACTGCTGAGCACATGCTGTGTCTCAAAAACTAACCAGCCTGCTTAATGGGCTTAAACTATGTCTTTAGTACTGAGATCAATGGGAAATGGCAAATAGAGCATGCAAGTTATTTGCTATGATTTTAAATAACTGCCTGAGTTAGCCATGGGTGCCTTAAGAGATAGTTTTGACTGAAATAATGTACTTTATTTTCAGCCAAAGTTTTATATATATATATATATATATATATATATATATATATATATATATATATATATATAATTTTTTTTTTTTTTTTTAAACAGTTAGATGTTGTAAATTGCTTCCAAGGTTCTTTGAGTAGATATGATATCTTAAATTGATATCTTAAATTGTTTCCAGTACTTAGGTCAGCTTGGCCATCTCTAAATTACCTTGCAGTCTATAGCCATATCCTATACTTAGTTTTTAAAGTCATTGCTTTTAATTGTTATCAACCAATTTTCTTCAGGAAACAGAATACAAATGTGGAACTAGATCAAAATTAGTTAAATCACTGTAATCAAAATTAATTTACCCTGCCTGCTTGTAACTAATAAGCTTCCTCTGAACTGAGTGTGGCAGGCCAGGGATCAGGTGATACCATAAAAAACACCTCTTTTTTCTATAAGCTAGCAAGTAGTTCCGCTGGAGAAAGAAGAAAAGGCAGATTCCTGGAGTAGACTGTTGGGATAGGCCTCAGTGTTGATCCTAGAGTAAGTAATGACATTCAGAATTATGAACAACTTGCCGGAATTATTTAATACCCAGGATAATTAGAGAATGCATTACAAGCTGATATGTTGCTTATTTGTGAGATGAGGTGCTTGGGCTTTAAATGCAAGTTTCATAGATTCATAGATGTTAGGGTCAGAAGGGACCTCAATAGATCATCAAGTCCGACCCCCTGCATAAGCAGGAAAGAGTGCTGGGTCTAGATGACCCCAGCTAGATACTCGTCTAACCTCCACTTGAAGACCCCCAGGGTAGGGGAGAGCACCACCTCCCTTGGGAGCCCGTTCCAGACCTTGGCCACTCGAACTGTGAAGAAGTTCTTCCTAATGTCCAGTCTAAATCTGCTCTCTGCTAGCTTGTGGCCATTGTTTCTTGTAACCCCCGGGGGCGCCTTGGTGAATAAATCCTCACCAATTCCCTTCTGTGCCCCCGTGATGAACTTATAGGCAGCCACAAGGTCGCCTCTCAACCTTCTCTTGCGGAGGCTGAAAAGGTCCGGTTTCTCTAGTCTCTCCTCGTAGGGCTTGGTCTGCAGGCCCTTGACCATACGAGTTGCCCTTCTCTGGACCCTCTCCAGGTTATCCGCATCCTTCTTGAAGTGTGGCGCCCAGAATTGCACGCAGTACTCCAACTGCGGTCTGACCAGCGCCCTATAGAGGGGAAGTATCACCTCCCTGGACCTATTCGTCATGCATCTGCTGATGCACGATAAAGTGCCATTGGCTTTTCTGATGGCTTCGTCACACTGCCGGCTCATGTTCATCTTGGAGTCCACTAGGACTCCAAGATCCCTTTCCACCTCTGTGCCACCCAGCAGGTCATTCCCTAGGCTGTAGGTGTGCTGGACATTTTTCCTCCCTAGGTGCAGCACTTTGCATTTCTCCTTGTTGAACTGCATCCTGTTGTTTTCTGCCCACTTGTGCAACCTAACCAGGTCTGCCTGCAGCTGTTCCCTGCCCTCCGGCGTGTCCACTTCTCCCCATAGCTTTGTGTCATCTGCAGACTTGGACAGAGTACATTTCACTCCCTCGTCCAAGTCGCTGATGAAGACTTTAAAGAGTATCGGTCCAAGGACCGAACCCTGCGGGACCCCACTGCCCACACCCTTCCAGGTCGAGACCGACCCATCTACCACGACTCTTTGGGTGTGACCCTCTAGCCAATTCGCCACCCACCGGACTGTGCAGTCATCCACATCACAGCCTCTTAACTTGTTCACCAGTATGGGGTGGGATACCGTATCGAAGGCCTTCCTGAAGTCTAAGTATACGACATCCACCCCTCCTCCTGTGTCCAGGCGTTTCGTAACCTGGTCATAGAAAGAGACTAGGTTGGTCAGGCACGATCTGCCCGCCACAAACCCATGCTGGTTTCCCCTCAGCATAATTTGCCCTGCCGGGCTCTCACAAATGTGAGCCTTGATAATTTTTTCAAAGACTTTACCAAGGATGGAGGTGAGACTGACCGGCCTATAGTTGCCCGGGTCCTCCTTCCTCCCCTTTTTGAAAATGGGGACCACGTTAGCCCTTTTCCAGTCTTCTGGGACTTGGCCCGTGCGCCACGAGCGTTTGAATATTCCCGCCAGTGGCTCTGCAATGATGTCGGCCAGTGCCTTCAGCACCCTCGGATGGAGCCCATCCGGGCCTGCCGACTTAAAGGCATCCAGTTCTTCCAAGTGACTCTGCACCACCTCAGGATCTACATATGGAAGTCTGGCGCCTTGCTGCTGCCTCTCTACAACTAGAGTGAGAGACTTGTCGTGCCCCTCACTTAGAGTACAAGTTGTAAATGTACTCTAAATTGGAAATAATAATAGGACCATTTTGATCCAAAGGCACTGACAAAGATGTCTGAATAAAGACAATGATACAGCAGGTTAGTATAAGTAGACACTTTTTTTTTTAATCTCAAATGTCTTAGCACGATAATTGCTTTTAAGAATGAAATTTGGCTTTAAAATTGCGTAAGGGAATAAAAAAGAGATATATGATGCTATCAGTGGTATAAACTGTGTTGTAAAGTACACCTTCCATTCCTTTTTGCAAGGAACTCCTTGGCTTCTAGACTCCTTTGGGTTTGGAATATTACTGTTCAAATTAATTCTTTTTCTCTTGGTACTCTAAAATCTCCATTCCTCAATTGTTAAGACTAGAAAACATTGTGTTGCAGAATCCTTTTTCCAAACTTATCCCAGTTTAAAAATGAAAACATTTCTTTAATCGCATGTTTCAAGATGGTATAACTTCCCTTAAGATTTGCAAATGTTTGTATCTAAATGCAAATCTGGATATAATTTATATGCTTATGTAAATGATAAGTTGTTTTATATATAAATAGAGTGTACTCACTTAATAGCAAAACCAATTAAAGTAAGAATCGATATCAATTGGGAAACTAGTTATCTGTCAGTGTTGAAGCCACTTGCTTATTAACGTCAAAGACCAGATGGACTTCTGATGATTTTAAAGAAAGGATAAGGACTAATCTAATCGTGTATAAAAATGCTTAAGTAAGAGTGTCTTTAAATTATTTCCTGGACCATTGTGGCTACAATACCATTCTGTTGTAAAGATGGAGGACTCCTCATTCAAAGAGTTTTGTTTTTAACACAGGACTTCAACATGATCCATTATGTTCTGGTGAAACTTGGTATAAAGCATACTTAAATAAAAAAATTAGAACCATAAACATGTTCTAAACATTTCCTGCCATTCAAAAAAGATAAAATAATATTCCTCTGCATATGTAATAAACCACAGTTTTATTAGCTGAAAGGCGCTCTTTAAGTTTAAGGTATTTGTCTAATTAAAGGATGACAAGAGCTGATTATGTAAACTTAGTCAAATCTGTGAAAGAGGGGTGGGACCTTTTCTCCTTTACTATGTCAGGAGCAAGTGTATGAAAACTCCCTGAATAGAGTACTCAGCAGGATACTTGGTTCCTATCTCTACACTTTACTGTATTTACCACATCTTAACCTATTAATTTGATCAGACAATTAAAAGCAATCAGAGCAGTGTTAAGAAGCATCCAGAGTTCAGCACTTTTTCCTTAGCAGCATGGGTGAAATGAAGGTAGCTGAAGCACTGCTAAGGAATTACTGGTAATTAAAAAAAAATTCTTCTCTATTTTAATTGGACATGGAAATGCTGTTTTAATTTAAGGTAGTAGTTTTGTGGCCTGTCAGACACAAGGTAGTAAACTATGTTTGGAGAAGACATGATCTGATCCTGGTAAACAATGAAATCACAGGTTCCAAGTTTGGTATAAGAACCATAATAATACATTAATATGCTGATCTCATGACTGCTTTTCTCATAGCTTTTTTGAATAACTAAACAGTAGGGATTCACTGATAGAGATTTCGGGGACCAACTTTTAAGGAGGCATATCAGCTGATACCAATCCAATTTCCGATACAGCTGCATGCAGCTGGTAAGTCTGTTGTGGTGGAAGGGGAGGGGGGAGAGAATGGGTTTGGGGGCAGGCAGATCAATGCCCTGTGGTGAGGGAGGGAGGGGAGGGGGCAGGGGCAGGCGCTGCCCAGCCAGGGTGAGGCAGGGTGCAGGACAGAGCCACAGCTTGTTGGGGGAGAGGAGCAGCTCCAATAGCTGTGTGCACCCTGCGAGGGCATGGGGAGGAGGGGGTGTGCCCATGGGTCAGCACAGGGCAGGGTGGGCGGGCTGCAGCTGAAGCTATGCTAGGCTCTTCTCAGTGGGTCTGGGCTTGGGGTGGGCAGGGGCAGCCCTGGGAGCAGGGCTATGGAGAGGGTTGCAGCCACCCCAAATTTTGCTGTAACCCCACACCCAACACCACCACCTCCTGCCTGGGGCAGTCCCAGCTCAACCCCTGCCTCCCCACATGTTCTGGGAAAGCCAGGGCTGCTCTGGGCAGGTGGTACTGGGAATGGGGATACAGTGAAATTTGGGGTGGCTATAGCTCCCTCCCACCACTGCTACCACCTGCCCTGAGCCCAGCTCCACCCCCCCCCCCCAAAGAGCCTGGTGCAACCCGGGCTTCAGCCCGTAGCTGCAGCCTGCCCTGCATTGATCCAGGAGCACGTGTCGTCCCCGCCCCCTGTGCCCTCCCTGGGTGTGCACAGCCACAGGAACTGCTCCCCCTGATGAGCCTCATCTCTGTCCCATGCCTGCCCTATCCCAGCTGGGCAGTGCCTGCCCCTGCCCCCTCCCTCTCTTACCGAGGGGGGGGAGTTGCTCTTCCCCCCCAATGCCCCTTCCCTTCTCCCCTCCCCTTTCACCACAAGAGACTCTGCACCCTGCTGGGCTCTGTTCCTCACTGCCTGTGTGCTGCGCTGTGGCTGCATACACATGATGATATCAATTACAGCTGGGAGGACAAAGATAAAATACATGCACCCCTTCTCATCTCCCCCATCTAGCCATTCTGTCATTAGTGATCTTGGTGAGAAATTTTGCTGAAATGGCTAGGGTCAAAGCCTTACCTGTTAGAAATTCAGGATGGAATTTTAAGACACAAATCTGAGGCAACACTTACAAATTGCATTTTTATGGAAAGAAGGCAGTAGCTTTTAGAGATAAGTGGGATAAATAAAGATCTTAAGATGGGGAAACCTATGGATAAATAAATGCTGGATCCCCTGGTATCTTTTGGAATAGATATCCCTAACCACACATTTGCACACATTCAGCCTGTAGATGAAGCAGTGAAGCTGCTCTGGGGGCATTCCCACCCAAGCTGCTTTTGAGACTTCTGTCTGCAGTGTGCTTGAGAGTGGCTGCTGTGGATTCTCTTGAATGACTTCTGACTTCTTAGCCCCATTTTTGGGTTTTGGCACATGTAGGTGGGCAGGGCATGTTTGGTGGCATCTACTGAGACATTAAGTAGATGTATTCTGGATGTACCCCATGCTACTGTCTTAAAATAAATGGTCCAAAAAACTGAGGGGCTGTAGGGTTAGATCAGTGGGAACGAGGAAGAGGATGTTGAGGTGTGACTGAGCAGGGAGCCGTAGAAGAGAGGGTAAAAAGGGAGGGAAGTAGTTGAGAATGAGACAGTTGCAGGAAATGCGAGAGTCAAGTAGGGAACGATAGTGGTTGATGAAGAGCGATCAGTGTGGGGCAAGGGATGGAAAGAGCAGACCATAAATCTAGACAAAAACAATCTAACGAATTGGCTAGAGTAATCAATTTTGCTAAACAAACAAGAACAATTGATCAAAAAGTCTAAGTGACAGACAGTGTGTGCAATTAACATAGCTGTGCAGTGAAACATTATATCTGGAACCTTAGTTCTGCCCTGTTTTGAACATGCTATAGTCTTCTTAAATAATCAGTCCTACTTTTCATGTGTCATAATATTTTTCTTCAGCCTCCAAATACAGAACTGCAGTGTCTTCCATGAATCAATCTTGTGAAAGTAAATGGTTCTTTTACAGGATGGTACAAATTAACAATGTGAGAGAAGAAAATATGTTGACATGTTAATTAGCCACGAAATTAGGTGGCATTTACTTTGTATTTAACCTATTCATCTTGATCTTCCTCCAAGAAATCCTGTGCTGCTGGTTGAAAAGATGTGGTCTGAGATGAGGTGGATGAAAATAATTAAACATGCCAAGCAAATATATGTTAACAAGTAAGATCATTGGCCACTGAGAATTATACTACTTAAATTTTTCACAGTCAAAATTTACAAGATGCCATATAGATAACACTGAGAAATTTTATAGAATTTTTGAGAAAAGCTATGATTTTGTCCTTTGAAAAGTACAGAAATAAAGCTGTATGTACAAACTTAGCTTTGGTTCTTAATGTTACAAGGGCTAAAAGCTCAAATGTTAGTGCTCTGTTTTAACATACAGCATTTAAGGCATGCATGCTAACACACACACACTATATGGTGTTAAATGGTATCTGTTAATATGATATATGTCGATATAGGTCTCTCTCATATTTATCATATATATCAATAATTATGTTAATGTATTATACTTATACATTTACATAATACATATTTACAAGTTATATATTATAATGTGAAATAATTATATCACAGTATTTATAATTTAATATATATGATATGTTGTATATATAAAACATTGTGTGTGTGTGTGTGTGTGTGTGTGTTTTACATGGATTGTTAAATTAGGCTTGTTTTGTTACCTGTAAGCCAGGGATATCCAATTTATGAGCAGCCACTTGGATTTCACACTGTGTGGGCTACCTTCCTACTCCATTCCTCTGTACTGTTGCAGTTTACCAGCTTGGCAGCACCCTGGATGTAACTGGACCTGCATCCACTGCTGCCTGCCCATAAACATGGGTCATGGCTCTGGCTCCCCCTTCCCCTACCTTGGGGTCCCAGCTCTCACCTGCTGATTTATGGTTGAGTGCTGCTGCAGTGCTGCCTTCAACAGCTGCTCCAGAATGGTCCGTTTCTTCTGGTGTGCTGTGCTCTGGTGCCCAGTGCCCACTTGCCCGTGGACCCCCTTTCCCATCCTGCTTGCATAGATACTGGGCTATGAGGGGCTGAGGAAGGCAGGGGAGGGCATGCAACAGATGACTTCCTCCATTGCGGGTAGCAGGGGAGTGCTTGTGCTCAAAGGACAGCTTTATTGTAAGCCATCAACAGCTGAGTGAAGAGCATTCTGCAGGATGTTGCTACTCCATTCTTCTTTTTCCTGCAGTTTGGGAAGTCAACAGGAGTGGATTCAGAGGACCAGGAGAGCATAATGATCTGTTAATGACACTTATACATTTAAGTAATTAAGCAGTGCATCAGGGATGGGCAACCTGTGGCATTTGTGCCACAAGTGGCACAGGGTGGGAGCAGACAGGCAACACAGTGGCAGATAGAGCAGGAAGCAGATCAGGCAGGTGAAGGGGATCAGAGTGGCCCTCAGGGAGGATGTGGGGCTAATCTGTAGAACATCTGCCAAAAAGCTTGGCCCCTACTGCATTAAATCATTAGGCCACAGAGTACAATACATTTCAGTAAGCTACCTTACCACCTACTAGGAGGCCTAGGGAGGATATTTGTTGGTTGTGTGTTGATCCTTTAGTGTATTGGTTCTGGCACCTCCTTACTAATTTATGTAAACATCGGTAAGAAGGCTTACATTTCCATCTAAACATATGTAGTTAAGGAGCACATATATTTCAACAGGATTCTAGCTGAATACACATCTATTTTTTCTTATCAAAAGACAAAACATCAGGTTGTTAAAACTTTTACTTCTAACTGTTGCTAGTGCTTTCTAAAAAGCAGTTATCAGCATTTGGCCTAGATAAATACTGTTGACCCTCACTAACACTTTTAGTTTTGCTTTTGCTTTTGCTTTTGCTTTTACAGGAATTCTTATCAGGTGCATCCTGAAAGGGTTTTTCAGACTCCTAAAACCAGACAGCTTTTGGTGTTGAGCTCAACCATTAAGGATGCAAGTATATATCTAACTGGTCCAGTTGGATCGTGTCTGACATTGAAGTTTCTTTGAACAATTCTTCTAAGAAGGTGCCTTGAATTAAGAATTCAGTTTGGTGGATGAAATAAATCCTTAAACTAGAGTTAACATGGTGTATTTTGTACCTCTCTGAGGAGACTTGTTGCTTGAGGTCAGAAAGGGCAATGTTGTTCAGAACTGGCAACCAGGCCAAGTTGATTGGATTGAGTTTCTGATACATTTATCCTATTTCATTCAATCAGGTGTTTACTAGTCTTGTGTGATAAGAACTGAGCCACACAAGGACATGATACTCTGCTCCAGAGTAGATTAGGTAAACTCAGAGGAGGTCTGGGCAATGCCTCCCCAGGTTTAATCAGTTAGTTTGCTTATCTGTTTATACCTTGTCTTTATTTGACTAAAGTCTTGGTGATGTGTTCCTTCAAAGTCAGTATAACACCTGGATATGCAAGCATTGGGTTGTGGTCCAACATATCTGCACTCAGAAACTTTTGAACTCCGGCCTCCATGAGATTTGGATGGAAGCAGCTTGAAGCTTGCCTTTTGATACTTGGTTCAATCATCATTTTGCAGTTACAGGCCATCTCTTGCATTGCTAGTCAGAACTTCTATATCACTGCAATCTTGTCTTTATATTGCTAGACATGATTTTTTTACATTAAAAAATAAAAGGCAGCCTAGCTTGCCTCTGTTATAATCAGTAGTGACAGCTTTGAAAAACTTTTGTTTAGAGTTGCAAAGGGAAAAACATCTTACTAAATGTATTGTTTCTATTAAGGAAATAGAAGTTAAACAGATCTATGCATCCATCTATTGAGACTGTTCAAGGGTAGCTGATTATGAACTGCATTTGAAATTCTTATTGGGGGCATTTTACTTTTAAACAAGACTTCTAGTCTGTGATTCTGTTTAAGGATTTGTAACCACACTTGATTAATTACAGAACGTTAACTTCAGTGTATGGAATTTCAGTCAGGAAAACCAAAGTAATTACTGTTGGAAATTTCTTCAGAAACTTCCTAGTTTCTGACTGCAAATATATTACTGACTTTCAGGCCAGGGACAGACGTTACACATAAACTGGTTTAAGTGATCAGAAACTGGTTTAAACCTGTAACAGAATAGATGTTCAGTGCACATAAACCAGTTTCAAAATGACTGAAACTGGTTTGAGATAAACCTGGTTGAATGTAGTATCAGACTTAACTGATTTGGGTCAAACCGGTTTATGCAATGTCTGTCCCAGCCCCTTGCTGGTTTAAGATAAACTAGATTCCCCCGGCATCCCGGCATGCTCTCCAGACTGAGCAGGACTCTCTACTCTGCAGCAGGGCTGGCCCCTCACCTCTGCTTCCTGGCCAGAGCTCTGGCAGCGACTGCAGGCATGTACCTGTCTTTTCCCTGCTAAACAGGGATTATTCCCCCTGCCCATCTGCCTTACTCAGACACCTCAGCATTAGCTAGCAGACCACAGGCTGCTTACAGTCCCTGCTGTGGCAGAGGACAAAGGGAGACATGTTTTTCAGAGCTAATCAACAAGTAGTTTAACGTCCTGCCTTGGAAAAGCTGTTTAAGAAGAACTTGAAACTAATGGAAAGAGGCTTTGTTTTCTTAATGGGTTGATAAACACTGAGTTAGAGGTGTTAAACCAGGGGTAGGCAACATTTTTTGGCGGGAGTGCTGAAAAAACCACAATGTCTACCTTGGAAGGTGCTGGAGTGCCGACATGCTGGAGCCTGGAGCAGCTGTTTGCAACCTCCCGGCTGCAGCCGGCCCACAGAGCCCAATCTGCTTGCAGCAGGACTTGCAGCCTCCCACCTGCCGGCTGGGAGCAGCCTCGGCTCTATGCCTGGCAGCAGCTGCTTAGAGCCCAGGCTGGCGGTGGTGTGCTGAGCAAGATGGCCTTGTGTGCCATGCTTGGCAAGAGTGTTGGGGGTTGTTGACCCTTGTGTTAAACATTCCTTTCTGAGCTGTTCAGGAGGGGGGAACCCTCCCTAATAAGAGCGTCCTGCCGGGGCCTGGTCACACCCCACTCAGCTCAGCATTGTGAAAGCAAGGGAGGGCTGCTCTAGTGCCCCCCCAGCTTCTAGCCTGAACCACTGGACACATGCAGAGAGAATGTGTGTGTGGTTACAAACCGTTTTTTTTTTTTTTTTTTGCGTGTCCGTAGCCTTAGAGGAAAGGAGTTGCCCTTGTATAGGATGGATCACTTTAGAAAGTACTGCAGTTTGTGACCTGCACTTGTAATTTGTAGATGGATCTTAACTGCGGTACTGAAAGTTTTAAGTTTTTGACCAAAATGTTCTCATTAATGAAGAGTACTAGTAAAAAACTTTCCATTTTTAGTATTCCTGTCCTTTCAAAGGAAGAGTAAAATGGAATTAACTGAGTGTCTGGTGCTGAATGAAGCTAAGGTTTAATACTGTTCAACTGTGTATAAAAAGAGCATATTAAACTACATGCACTGCAAGCTGATACGAAAAGACTGTCCTGTTGTGCTGGGGTGCCTTTGATTTCGGTGTCCTTTGATTTTTGGGGGTATGGCACTGCAATTCTATTGCTCATACTATGCTAAGGAACAGCAAAGTGAAACTGCCAATCCTACAATGATCCTGTGGCTAATGGTTAATTTTACCAGATTTATAGTTTCATAGTAGCTAGGGTCAGGAGGGACCTGAACAGATCATCTAGCCTGACCCATTGCCACAGGCAGGAATGAATGCTGGGTTCACAAGACCCCACAGAGGTGATCATCCCACCTCCTCTTGAATTTGCCGAAGGTAGGGGCGAGGACCACTTCCCTTGGAAGTTGTTTCCAGATTTTGGCTACCCTAACTGTAAAATATTGCCTTCTGATCTCTAACCTAAACCTATTCTCCATCAGTTTATTACCATTGTATCTTGTCACCGCAGGTGGTGCTGTGGAGAAAAGGGCTCTACTTATTTGCTGTTGATCTCCCCTGATGAGTTTGTAGGCAGCCACCAGGTCCCCCCTCAGCCTGCCCTTGCTGAGGCTGAACAGGTTCAGGTCATTTGTACTTTTTTGTGTGTTTGAGGAAGGAGTGCTGCAACAGAGATGTACCGTTGGTGAGGAATATATTTGTATTTGCTGAAAATGATTTGAGTATCTAGCTTTTAGTATTTGTCCAAATTATTAAGCATTTGCTAAAATACCTGAGTATCTTGAACTTAAATTGAAAGGTAAAAGGGGATCTGGTAAGCTCTTTAACAACTTTGAACTGTTTCAGTTTTAGATTGGAAGTGAAACATAAAGTTAGTACAGGTGACTCTCTGTGGACACAAATGTGTTCATGGGGTTTGAAATGCCATTTTCCCAATGAGCATGCCACTTTCAGTGCCTTGCTGTATGCTGAACCTAGTCTGAATTGGTGTCCTGTTTGCAAGCGGATATTAAGGAGAAAGCACGGGGGTGGATTTAGCTCCTTGGCTTTTTTAGCTTAATTTCTTGCAGAGTCCCATTTTCCCCCACTTCTCTCCAGCAAAGCAGACTGAAGCATTTTCTGCACTATAGTCTCTTCTCTAAAATTAGATTTTTTTTCCTACCAGTCAGCACTTGGTGTGGAGATACAAGACATTATTGCCATTTTAATCACCCCAGAATATATTTAGGGGAAACATAGTGTAGAAACAGTGTAGGATGTAAACAGATGGATTAGTCAAACATTTTCTCAGTTACAGTTTACAAAAAAATCTTACCAGGCTCATTGAGATGAATTGCTGCAGTTGTTTCTCCCATTAATCTATCGTATCACAATTTATGTATCACTCAATAGAAACAATTCTCAGCTTCTAACAAATGTGGATGTTATGTATACTTTTTATATTGTCTCTCTAGATTCTAGCTTTTTATGGCTGATATTTAAGTGGAGTTGGGTATATGTAATTAATGCTACTGGAGGATACCAGATACCATCAGATTAAAATGACACCTCACTAAATTTGTGTGGCTATGGTTAATTTTCATAGAATTCAGGCTTCAGAAGAAGATGCTGGAGGAACTTTTTTGTGGGACAAAACTAACAAATAGCTCCCAGGTTAAAAAATTTGCTGTGCCAGAAAGCTTGTCCCTACAATTGCTATGTCTTGATTTTTGGAAATGAAAGGGCAAGTAATTGAATTTTGGTGGGGCTGTGTAGAGCAGTATGGCACTGACATATGGCATTCTGTTTTCTGTTAGAATTTATAAGTAAGCTTTCTCTCTCTCTCTCTCTCTCTCTCTCTCTCTCTCTCTCTCTCTTTTGGACGCTTTTTAGCCTCTTCCCAAAAACTTTTGCAGAACTTCTTCAGACAGCTCCAGTTCATATGAATGTTAAATATTTGTCCAACACAAAACTAGCTGTTATCAATTTTGGCAGCTTTCAGTGAGCAGTATTCAAAGAAGAAATGCTTCCCTCCGTGCTTCCTTTTTGCTTTAAGATCTTCAAACAAGTTAATTTTGTGGAGTTCATCTGTTTGCCCAAGTTACTTATCTCTGTCATACAGGCTGGAGGATTTGCTTCATGATCTAACATTTGGGGATTTGGTGGGGAACAGATGAGGAGGCAGAAAGTGTTTGCACAAGTTTTTCATCGTAGTTGTTTGGCGACTTCTGCATTCCTTATTTCAGATTTTGTTTTTGGGATGATACAGATGGAAAATAAGCTAATTTTCAATGTGGCTGAATTGGGAAAATAGATTTTTTGTATGCTATCACAAAGGGGATGGCATCTTATACTCCTTGAAAGCTTGCTGAAAGAGTTGATACTTGTGGCAATAAGGTGTGATTTAAGTGGGCATGATAATTCAGTTTCCTAGCCTCCTGCATATCCGGTGAGGAATAAATGTATAAATCAATACATAAATGCTCTTGCTCAATATCAGATCAGTATCCCTTGCTCTCTTTTTTACATAGAGATTTTTTTTCAGCTTTTTCATTCCATTCATACAGTTGTCAACTCCAAATAGTTTTCAGTGTGCTAACTTTAGTTTCAAAGCAAGAATAGATTTCTTTTGATATATTTTCTTGAAAGTTTGAGGCCTAAAAGTGCTGTTCGCAGTACAGGGACATCTGTTTTTACTTTTTTAGATGCTTTAAGCTTTACCAAAGACCTTTTAAATTTTTGTTTGTATAACGTAGGCTGTTTTTGTGAATCTCAGATTACTGAGAGTACTTTTTACCTTAGGTGTAAAGGAAAAAGGTAGCAAGGAAGATGAATAGAAAGTTTTAGCCTTTAATTGAAGATACTAGACTACTGATAGCCTGTTTAAAATTCCACTTCTAAGTCAGTAAACAAAAAGATAATTTTATTTAAAAATTGCTGTCCCTTTGTTACTTGGGATTTTCCTTGGCCTCTGTCAAATGGAATGATCTGAATCTGAAATACAAAAAAACCAAACATCAGTGTTCTGGAGGTAGGGACATCTTTTAGCTCACCTCTATCCTACCGAAGTGGGAAAATGCAACTAATCTCTTCCACGTTGTACAAATCTTCTTAAGCCACTTCCAATTCATACTTCTTGCATTGGTTTGTCAGGCCATCTCTGTGCTGACTTAGCTCTTTTTCTACCCTTTTGTAGGTTATCAGAACTTTCTGCATTAACAAAACCTCATGTCTTGCAGTGACTCTGTAAGGGTTAGAATTTTCTTCAGATACTGCTGAACATTTTTTAATTGACAGTAAACTTGTTGTTAGTCAAGAGACTAAATGGAAAGGGTTATATTCATACTTTCTTGAACTACATTTGATTAAAATCTATTTTTGTACAACTTAAATATTTATTATCTGCATAAAGAATAAACTAATTCACATACAAGAAATGTGGCCCAAGAGGAGTTCTGCCTTCAGTTCTTGGCCAAATTAAAAAAAAATACAAGCAGTAGGCACTTGGACTATTTCATTTAATTTCTGCAGAGGCTTTGTTTTTTATCTTGGAAGCCTTAGTAAACAGTAGCATATTTATCTGTATACCAAACTGCACCTTTGCTGTGACATTGTGATCAGATTTGATTGTGAAGTACTGTAGTGTTCTGGCTGGTGCCACCACAGTAAAAGACTGACCAACAATCTTACTTTTAATCAATTAACACTTGTTCTTGTAAAAGAGAGTGACTACATTTTTTTGGAGGCGGGGGAGAGGTTGGAAGCAAATCACTTGCACATCATCATGCTACAAAGATGGCTAATTTCACGTTGTCAAAATATGACTGCCAGTTCGTGGAAACTTCTCAAAGAAGGGTGGTGCTAGTGACATACTTGAAATGGTGTATTTTATGCTTATTCTGTACTTTAGTATGAATGATATGTTTTGGGACATCATCTGGAGTTGTATTGGCTGTTTTAACTGCTGCTTAGCTGAGAAGAGCTATAACACTTTGCAACTATATACTGATGACACTATCATGTGACAAATTTCACTGTCATGAAGGTTCTACGCTCATTTTAATTTTCATTGTAAATGTCTAATGCACAATCATATAGCAGTACAAATATGTCTGTTTCCCCCTCCATATTGCTAGGGGTGGAGAACAGTGGCGCCTCCCCTGGAGGGGGGGAAATATTACTTCCACATTAACCCCTGTATGGGTCCATCACAGGCATTTAGGCTCTAGTTTTTAAGTTCCATTTCATAGTTTTGCCTTATCTCCTTTAAAACAGTTCTGACCCCCCAGCTTGTGCATATTCACAAGGACCTAATTTAGGCTATGGATAGGCATCACATTCATACTGCTATGTATGTTCTTGTAGTGCCACAAAAAAATGAATGTACAGCCTTTCAAGCAGTGTAGCACAAACAAAACAAGAAAAAAAAACAAACAAGCCTGACAAAATAGTACCTCTTTTTCTAAGAGGAGCATGGCAGTGTGATGTTTTGTAGGCACTACATGTAGTGCCTGTGCAGTTGCTCATAGTCCTGCAAGGTGTGTCCCAGTCCTCCATCCTTCCAAAATGCATAAAGGCAAGGGTTTTAAGGGCAGTGTACTTTCTTAAATTACAATATATGGTATGGTTAAATTATGTTAAAAGTTTTAGCAGCACAGCAAATTGCCCCCTCCTATTTGTCTACTTCTGTCATATCACTTGTAATACTGTACATCACCTTAGCTAAATTAGTACGTTCTGATTGTTGCCTAAAAAAATACCAAACTGAGAAATTGATTGAGAAGTTACTAATGCTTTTTTACATTACTAATTCATGGGATTGTGAGTTCTCCAATTTAAAAACATTGCAAATTCTTTGATTAAAACCCCCCAAATCCACATTTTTCTGCAATTAAAACGAAACACCACTATACATATAGGTATCAGTTGAACACTGATATCAATAGTTGAAAACATATATCAATGTTTTATTGATATATTTACAATTTTAAAGCAATTTGGAAGTTTACTAGTGCTTCAATCATTATAATAAAATAAATTCTAAATACCTATATAATTTGGCATTTGGATTTTGTTGGGTTTTTTTTATCATGGGAAATCAGAGTTCCCCCTGCCCCCTTCACTAGGATGTGGGTCCAGCTGTGGCTGTCCCCCACTGCTTTGCGGTACCGAGTAGCCCTGATATGCTGGGATCCTGCCCATGTTATTGCCCCTTACTTACAAGCCACAGCCACACCAGCCCTGCCAGTGCCCATCACTCCTGACCAAGAGCCCAGAGTGTGCCCCCCCCCCCCAAGCCATGCTGTTCTCTCAGTGCCTCTCACTCCTGACCTCCAGCCCTCCACCCCCCTCAGCCATGCTGGTGCCCCTCACTCTGGACCCACAGCCCCCTGCTCCTGCCAACCCAGCCAGAGGGGGACCCCCATCTGTCCCCACACCACCCAGCCCCATGCGGACTCGCATGAGGGTGGTCTGCAGGGACACAGCAGGGATTGCCGCCACCATGAGGTGCATGCAGCATACCTAATGTGGAAGCACAGGCAGTGGCTAGGGCACCATACACTGCCCCATGCTGCCGGCTGGGGCTGAGGTTGGGACTAGGGTGCAGTGGAGAGGACCAGCACCGTGCTCTACAGCAACCATATGAAGTAGAGTGCGGCTCTGGCCCAGCCTCACTGAGCAGCCGAAGGATGGCAAGGGGCTCCAGGCCCCATCCCTTCTGGGCCAGAGTGTGGCAGCTGTGGCAGCTCCAACTTGTGCGGGCCAGAGTGGAGCAAGTCTGGCCCTGGGCTGGGGTTCCTGTGCCATGTCAGATGTTTTGGCTATGGCCCCCCTCTGGGAAGCATCTCCCAGCTGCTCCGTCCCACCCTTGACAGCACAAGACACTGGCCCATGGTGCTGCCAGCCTGGACATGTAGCTCCCCGCCACCACCGAAGGACCCATCCACCCTCTTTCTTTGCTGGAGGGGCAGGCACCTCTGGCGAGGCCCCACTGGCAACAACACAGAGTTGGACTAATTGGCGGTACTGAGAGCTGTCTCAGACCTCCTGTCCTGTTGCAGCCCTGGTGCCTGGACAACCTTCCTCCCTCCATCCCCTCTGTGTGTGCTCTCTCACTCTCTCTCACGCTCTCTCCATACAGTTCCCTGGACATTTCCCAAGCCCTGGCCCTTTAACCCCCCCACCCCATAAACTTACCTGTATCCAGCTGCTGGAGTTTCTGTCACCACCGTTCATGGCTATATGCTGGCCATGTATGGGCATGTGCACACACCCATGTGTGGTCTCCTGCCTCCAGTTGGCCTCCCCCAGCTCCTCCCAGCCCAAAGCAGATTTTTGCAGTCTGGAAGGCTGTCAGGCTGCAAGGAGAAACCTGTGGTTTGTTCCTCTAAAGGGGAAAATCTGTGATTTTTCTCCTTAAAATGAGAAAATCTCTGTTTTTCCACAGCAAACAGAAAACCTGGATCCCTGCTAATGATTTACAGAATGGATAAATTATTTTAAACTTTCTAAAAAAAAATGTTTGATTTCCTTTGGATATGAATGGAACAGTGTACAAACTGTTCTTGAGCTTGATAGCCATGTAGTTAAATATTTAAATATGAATATATATGCAAAATAGAGCATTAGTTTAACTTTCTATCCATGAACTTGAAACTTTCTTCCATATATTACTAGATTTTTCAGTAAGTTATACGTTTTTAACTTTTTTCCAAATCAAATAAAGATACGAAAGGTCTGATGCCAATTTCAAGAGCCTTTGCCGTGACTGTAGTACTACCAGAGAGTGCTAGAATCTTTTTAATCTGCAACACCTCTCCTCCACTGCTTGAAAAATGCACAGTTGAAGGGAGTTCAGTAAAAATTTCTGGCAAAGATTATCCCTAGGAGGAAATGGATCATAAACCTTTTGTTTTCTGTTCAAATTGTGTTTTTTTTCCCCCCAGAAAGTTGTGATCATGTAAATAATCTTGGTTTTGTTTTTAGTTGTTTTGTATTTTTTTTTAGTATTTTAGTAATAATTGGTTGAACTAATCTGTTTCAGTGACACTTGAACCAGTGTTTTCCCCCAAGTTAAACTATAAACTTAAAAAAAAAAAGCCCTAACATTGGCTGCTAGTTAGAGAGAAATATTATGAAGGGGGAGGGGGCAGAATCTAAAATTAAAAAAAATAACATTAAGTGTATCAAAAGTATTAGTAACTTATGTCCAATGAAAACTAGATCAAGTTTGCCAAACACTTCCATTATAAATTCCTAAGGGGATCTTTTGGTTTTAAAATATAGAAAAAGTGAGTATATTAAAGCTCTGTAATGAAATATGAAACTTGCATTTAAAATAGGACTTTATATAACCTTAAAAATGCACTTATACTAAATGAGCAAGAGGCTAATAAAATGCCTGTGAACTGTACTAATGTCCTTAAGGTAAAATACTTGGCTGTGTCATTAATGTGGTATTATTTGGTAAATGGGAAGGCATAAGGTAGAAAAGTCACTGAAGTTTCTAAATAATTCCTTTGTTTTCTTGGTGGCTGTTATAAAATGCAGAAGATTATTGGACATGTGACTGTGCCAGAAGCTGAGCCTGTTGGAGGTTATTTATCCAAGTAAGGTGCTGTGTATATTTTGAGGATGGATTTGTTTCTAGGATGACTCTTATTTTTTCAAGCTGGCTAAGCTTGTGCCTTAAGTTTCTGTCCTTGGCCAGGTGCACCAGAACAGGCCTACAGGCTGTTTTGTACAAAGGGGTTTGTGAGTGACTGTTTAACCTAGATTCAAGAACAGGACCTATGTCTGAATCTCCTAGCCTAAATCTGATTCTTGGGTAGGTAGGAATTTGTTTAACAAGTTAAAGACAGGCAATCATCAGCCAATTTTTGTCTTTTTTTAGGTGTACTTCTCATGAGATCACTCATCCCCTCTTCTTGTTGTAAAGTTCATGCTACCAGAGCATCATAATTAAGTATGAGCCACTTTCTAACTATAACATTCATTGTTTTCATTTTCTCAAGTCATTTTTATACTTAGAGTAGTTAAACTTAGTTTATGGTAAGGTAAAGGTTAAATTACTACTCTGAAAATACATTTATTTTTATTAAACACAAATTTAAATAAGTAGTAATACCTTACCTTAGATTAATTATAAGTTCTCAGACTCAAAAGGTATTGACCATTACTATCATCCTCTGGTTGAGTAAAGCTTCTAATTTGATGTACTAATCCGCTTTTGATTACCACTTCAGTCACTGAGACCCACTGAGACTTGGGGACTTGGTAGTGGCTAGGGAAGAAAGATGGTGGAAATATTTCCCTCTAAAGTTAATGAAGTGGCCTAGGATTCTATTGTGTTAGATGCTATCCAAACTTAAATGATGTTTGTTGCTCCGGAGGAAAGTGTGTGTCCTTCTGAAAACTTGCAGTTCTTCACTTCACCTTATCTTTCCCCTTCTGGTCTTGAATAGACTCTGACTAAAGAGGGTAAGACAAAATGAAAATGTATTTAAAGACTTTCCATACTATACACTGAAGAATGCTTTTGCCAGGGGTTTAGGACTTTGACTTCATGCTCATCCTTGCCAGTTTAGGAAGCAAGATATTGGTTGGCATGTAGTGCCCTGATTTGGTCAGCAAAAACTTTGACTACATTGGCTACAGAAATTGCTTCCTGGGGTTCCACTAGGTTATTTGGCCATGAACTTGTATTTCTCCCTGATGACTCTTGTTCTTTGAGTAAAAATTAGTGTTTGCCACTTCAAAGTTCATATGAGCTATGTAAAGGGACCAAGGTTTTGATCACATACAGCACTACGGGATTCTAAGCAAGAAATCTCATGTGTTCTAACTGATGCTGAGCTCTTTGTTGGAGGCGCGACCCATTCTTTCACACAACTGTTTGTGGAGCACTGGTTTTATTGTAGCTTTTGCTAATTAATTTTAGGATTGCTGTCAAGTCATCTGTTTAGGAATTTGGCCATTTTACCACACAACAGTTTTCAGAATCAGCATGTTTTAGAAACTAGGTCTCTTCATTTTTTCACTGTACACAAATTTAGTTATCTTTGAAGTTTGTAGCTTGTATGTTCCGGTACATCTTAGTAATCTTATTTATTTGAAGCAACCTTATTAACAAGGAAACTGTGCTTTGAAATAGTAACCTTTCTGAAAGGGAAGGCATTTGTACAGTGTAAAATCAATCGCTGTTACATTGTCATATGGGGAATATAGATAATGAAATAGGATACATTAGGTATTTTGAAAAAGACAGGGTGGTTACTACCAATGCATTTTAAAAGGATGTTTCAGGGAGTGAAATCTATGCAGTTTGAGGAATTTTTACTGAGGAAACCTGTGTGTCTGCATGTAGATATTTCAGTGATGTGTTCCCTGTTTCTGGTTTTTGTTTGTTTTTTTTTCTCTAAGCTTTTTTCTCTGTTAGTACTGAAGCAATTCTAGATTTCATAATTGGAGCTTTGACACAGCAATAATTATAGGCCGATATCATGGCCAGATAAATAAGGAAACGGTAAGGATGATCATTGCTGCAATCTAAAGATTTTTTAGCAGGTTTTCTCTGTTCCTGAAATTTCATGGTTACAGCCTTACAAACGCTGTTGCAGTTGGGGATGCACCTTCTTTGTTACAACATAGGAATGCTGTGGACAAGGAGATGATGTGAATTAGTGTCAAGCATCATTCCAGTCTTTCTTCAATCCTTGGAGGCATGTTCTCAAAACTGGTCTATACTGAGGTATAGTAGGTGATTGCAGCCTGACCTCACTTATTTCTGTGCTGCCCATATGGTTGCACCACTTTTATTTATTTTTTAAACAAAACATCCTAGGGTAATAATCCCCTCCTCCACCAAAATCATGATGATTTTCAGGAAAGAAAGCATTGTGGACAAGAGGCCAATTCTTTTTTTCAGATGTACCATCTTGATTTTTCAGATGTACCAGCTCCATTACTTTAGATCAGTGGTCACCAACCAGTGAATCTTGATCCACCGGTAGATCTCAGAGCCTCTTGCAGTAGATCTCGGAGCCTCTTGGAGTTGAACCGAGGCTGGGGTTGGGAGCTGGCTGAGTGCCCACATGCATGCGTGCGCGTGCCCCAGCCCAGCAGGTCAGTCCGTGGGGGAGGGAAAGGGCAGGGGCTAGATCGTGGCCCCCGCAGTGAAGGACAGTGCCGCTGAGGCAAGAGCACGGGTAAGCTGAAGGGGGCCAGGTGGGACTTACCTGCTGGGGAGGCATGCCCCCAAATAATTTTTTTTCCTTTTGCCTCAATCTGTGGGGCCCCTTCCCTCCCCACAGACTTACCTGCTGGGGGGATGGGGGTGGCGACAGTGCATGGTAGACCTTGGGTTGCTTTTAAATGCTAAAGGTGATCTCCTACTTGAAAAGGTTGGAAACCAATGCTTTAGATTTATGCAATAAATGCCTTGTAAGGAGAAAGGAAAAACAGTGTATACAAAGTTTATTGCTACAGATCAGCAATTTATGGGGCCAGACTTTTCATAGACATTTTTACTTAGTTATTGGCTCTTAATTCAATTAGTACTCCTTAGTGAAGTAATTCAGTTCATTTAGGGCAAACCATATTTGAGACTGATTGATTGTGTTCTCTTTCAGATTTTTATGTGGAGGAATTCTCATGGCATTGGGATTTATGTACACAAATCAATGCTCTCTGCAGCAGATGTTCCACAAGGAAGGCAGCTGTTGAGCATGGCACATGGTGGCAAAAGAAATTTTCATTGTTGATCTAAGTCATTAAATATCATTGCCATGGACATATGCATAGTGCTTTCATGTAAAATTTGTATACATTGCCAGAGTGTAGAGATTGAGATTCATAGTTAACTTCTTTGAAAAATGAAGGTCTCAGCCATGATGAAATATTTTCCCTAACAGAACCTGCATCAAGTTGATTGTGGGCATCAGTATGAAGCTTGGATTTAAGGAAGCAGGCTCAGTATCAGATGGATGTCTAAGTGGAATAGTTTACTACTTCCCTAGGTTATAGAATTTATCCTGTGTTGGTTTGCTGTTTTTCCAAATTGGAGCTGTCCAATTGGTGGCTCACGGCTAGCATGCAGCCCCTGAAGGGTTAACCTGCGGGTTCATCTTGTTACTGTTCACCTCATTGCTCTCCTGCTACTGGCATTTCCGGGCTCCCTTTTCTCCTCCAGCTTCCTGCCCTTGTGGTGGTGCACATTATGGGACTGAAGGAGCCTGTGGCCGGAGGGTTTAGGACAGAGGTGTCCAACCTTTTTGAATGTGGGGCCGGATCACAAACTTTTTATCACCCAGTGGGCCTGCGAGCCATATTCAAAGACCTCACCGAAAGTGGTATCACATCAGGAAGTGATGTCACGTGACCTTTGATACCAGCGAAGTTGCAGGAAGTGAAGATGAAATGGGTCTAAATAACCAGTTCAAAACTCTCCCTTTATAGCATCCACCTCTGCCACCGTTCGGGACAGGATACTGAGCTAGATGGACCATTGGGCTGACCAAGCATGGCACTTTTTATGCTCATATGTTCAGCAGCTCTTATGTTCTTTGGCTGAGCTTCCAAACTATGGCTGAGATTTGCAAAAAGGGATAGATAGGCATGTTACAAAGTTGTCATAAAAGATTTGGAGCCCTCTAAATCCCATTCATTTTAATGGAAGCTGGCCTTTTGACTCAGCTTTGAAAATCTCAGCTCAAGGTGCCAACCAAATAAGTCAAAATATATTTTGCATTTCTATGCAGTGCATCTATGTGGGGCTCTCCAAGCATTTTACAAACATGAAATGAACCTCAGGATGAGCCCAGCCAGAGGAGCAGGGGCTCAGCTGCACTTTCCCCCTACCTGTGCTGGCTAATGCTGACCCAGGCGGGTCTGTCCCATCCGGAGCAGCATGCAGCTGAAGCTGGCTTCCCACGTGCCACTGGGGATGGGAGGAGCCTGGCCGGGTTAGCACCAGCCAGCAGAAGCAGCAGCAGAGCCATGTGCTGCTTGGGACTGACAGACACAGACAGGGGGAAAATGCAGCTGAGTCCCTGCCACTCTAGCCGGGCTCATCCCGTCCCGGGCGGCATATGGCTCCACCACTGCTTCTGCTGGCTGGTACCGACCTGGCCCGGCTCCTCCCGTTCCCAGTAGCATGTGGGAAGCCAGCTTCAACTGCATGCTGCTTTTCCTGGCTGGTGCTGACCTGGCTGGGTCCATCCCATCTGGAGCAGCACATGGCTGAAGCCAGCTTCCCACGTGCTGCCGGGGATGGGAGGAGCCCGGCCAGGTCTGCACCAGCCAGCAAAAGCGACGGCAGAGCTGTGTGCCACTTGGGGTGGGATGAGCCCGGCTGGAGCTGCAGGGGCTCAGCTGCATTTTCCCTCTGCCTGCACCAGTCAATCCCGAGCAGCACGTGGCTCCACCGCCGCTTCTGCTGGCCGGTGCCGACCTGACCGGACTCCTCCTGGCCCCAGCAACACGTGGGAATCCAGCTTCAGCTGCATGCTGCTCCGGATGGGACAGACCTGCCCAGGTCGGCACCAGCCAGCAGAGGTGGTGGCGGAGCTGTGTGCTGTTTGGGACTGACCAGCGCAGGTAGGGGGAATGTGCAGCTGAGCCCCTGCTGCTTTGGCCGGGCTCATCCTGTCCTGAGTGGCACATGGCTACTCCTTTTCCCCCACACACCACATTGGCAATGTCAAGCTGATGCAGTGTGTGTGGGAACCTTGTCTCTTCCCCAGCCCTTCAGCAGCCATTAGGAAGCTGCTGAGGAGCCGGGGAAGGGACAGTGGGTGGGAACAAAAGTAAACAGTGTTTACTTCTGTTTCCTGGTGCAGCACCGCGGGCCACAGAAATGGCTTGGTGGGCCGCATCCTGGTTTAGGAGGACCTAGGTACCATGTACAGCCCAGGAGCACCTCTTTGGTGCAGGGAGGGGGTGTTGCCTGTTGCATGGGGGTACACAACACAGCATGGGGTGGGGAGGACCATGCAGTTCAGTTTGCAGCCCAGGAAATAGCAATCCTGTGCTCCTAACCACTCCAAACAGCCCTGTTTAAGTGATGAACGATAAGATGCCAGACTGCCATAGCATTAAGAAGGAAACGTCATGCTTTGGCAATAGTTGACCAGTTTTTGTGGGTTTAATGATTTTTTGCTATTATGTTGAGTGACTGACAACTTCAGGAGAAGCTGAAGAATAATATTCTGTTAAATAATTTCTTAGCTTGTTTTTTCAAGATGACCTCTTCATTATTGACAGTAAAAGTGAGATCTATTTGTGGTTATAGGTGTACTATTTTTTCCCCTATAGAGACATAATTTGAATGAGGGAGAGGAGGTTGAGGATGGAATGACCTGTGCTTATTCCCCAAACGTATTCCATAATTAATCCATAAACATTAAAAATAAAAGTGGAATAGAACACATAGCAAATTATGATGACTTTTTATTTTAATTTCTAATTATGCTTTTATGGATGAACTGCTTCAGAAAATCACTACATTTAGTTTTCAGCAGTAGTTACTATAATTTTTAACCAAGTGAATAAGTGCATAGCATACAGCATTGTTGGCATATTTACTGTATATTCATCTTTTTCTGTATTGGGATAGTCCTTAACTTTGTGTATACCAACTGCATGTTGCATTGTGTTCTGTCTGGCGCCAACTTCAAAACTGAAGCTGCCCAGTTTGTCTACCTGAAATCCCGCACCTAGTAATTTTGCTGCAGTTAATTGGTAGAGCAGAGTAAATCTGTTCTATATTTGGCTCCTGTTTATTTACTTTAATTATAGTAAATTTTGTCAGAAATAAAATAACTCGGTGCTTTTGCATGTTACATGTCCTATCATAGCAGGCCTTATGTTTCTGCCATAGTCAGTGATGAATGCAGGTGTTCAAGCTATAACCTTTCAGTTGTGGGGTTTTCTGAATTCTGTGACCTCAAGTATGAACGAAAGAGCCAAAACATGGTTAAAGTGTTTTGGGAGTTGATAGTGCTACAAAATAATCTTGGTCCTTGACCTAGAAAGTTCCACTGTAAATATCTAACGCAGGAACTATTATTGAACTAACCTGTTGTCCAGACTTGCTTGAGCGTAGCTAAAGGCCGTTCAGCAAATCAGCACTGTGGTTTTTAAGTCCATCTTGTCTAAACAAGCTCTACCTGGATTCTTATTTCTAGGTCTTATGTCTTTTAGTGCCTATAGCCCTGGAATTCTTGCAAACTCTTAAAGTTTGAGCCCCTAAGGGTGTTCTATACACATGCTCTGGGAGTGTGCGTGTGGGTGGGGGCAGGGCACTATAATTAGAGTGGCTCTTAAAGCTGCTCTAAGTAAAGCACCCGGGAGCGTCTCATATATCAGTGTCCCCCTGTTTAAAAATGGTGGTTGGGGCGCTTTAAATAATGCTTGTTTGACTAACTTTAAAGTGCCCCCATCACCGTTTGTAAGCACAGGAACGCTGATACACAAGACGCTGGAGTCTGCTGGAGCACCGTAATTACCATGCTCCAGTAGACTCGATTAATTGAGCCTGCTCCGACGTGCTGTAATTATAGTGCATTGGAGCAGCCTTGCTGCTCATGTATCAGTGCCCCAAGGTGCTAGTAGAAAGGTTGAGCCTGAGTCAGGCTCCTTCCTGAGCATGTATGCATTGTCTTTACAAAGTATAAAGCTTGCCCTCTGATCGTGACAGGTTCTTACTGACTGACTGCTTCTGTTGACTTGTCAGTTTCCTCCTCACTCCAGTTCTCACCTAGCCTGTATTTTTAACTGTCCTACCCAACTTGCTACAGCTGATTAAATAATGCCCGACTTGTGACATTTGCATTAGTTTTCTGGGGAATGTGTGCTTATGCTCCCAGTGTGGAATAGCAGTAATAGGGTATATTAGGGAGGTACTACTTTTTTTCCAGAATATAATTAACAGAATTATACTACTAATATGCAGCTGTACAGACTTTATTCCTGTATACATGGTAAAGAGTAGAGCATGTATAAGCATGCTGGTTGTGAACTGCTAACTGTGAAGAGCCCCAACCAGACTGCTTGTCTTGTACCCTTCTATTTTGACACATCTATTACGGTTGTTAGCTTCTGCCAGTTATATAATTATGTTACAGTGCTGTGGCTGCCTGGCTTGCCTCCATAACCAAAATTAAGTCAAATGATTACTTTCAGTAGAGAAATGGATTCTAAGTTAAATACTCTTGTGTTACAATACACTTTGACATTTATATTTGAGAAACCATGGTTACACTGTCTTATTGTTTTAGCTTGTTCATGCTTACCTGGTATAATCCTTCCCTCAAATTCCCTCTTGATGTCTTGGGATAACAGGGGCTGCTGTGCTCAGGCCTGTAAATCATGGGAAGCCCTGTAAGTTCAGGGTGTGTTATTTGTCTCACCCCTGAGAGGTTAAGGAGCAAATGTAACCTGCTTTATTCTCCCTGACAGTTCATGCAGTTTTCCTCCTGGATTCATGGCTTGTTTCGTTTTTTTTTTTTAATTTTGTTTTAAATTTTAAAAAATGACCACCTTAGCAGAAGCACAAAGGAATGCTGCCTCCTTGTCTTGGCTAGTGCCACTTATTCAGATGTTTATTGCTTATTGGGCCACTCAGGATTAGGAGACAGACTCTTCTGGGAGCTTTCTAAAAGGTCTTGATCACTGGTGGCTGCCAGAACTGCTGTCCCCAGGCAGCCTGAGTATTATAGTAAGATGAGCTATAACTATTGCACCAGCTCTGCCTGCAGCAGTGCTCAGGAAAACTGGATATTGGTTGCCTCTTAAGCACCCTGGAGGGCAGGAACCTCAGTTTCTATAGATAGGGCTGTCATGGAAACCTCCTTTAAATAAAAAAATATGTTTAAAATAAACAATCTCAAGAGGCTTAATAGTTCAAAAGGAAACAGATCCTACTAACAAGTCTTAGCAGGGTCTGTATCCTTTTAAAGTAGGTCTCAGCAGTTGAATCAGCTAAGAATTCTGGGAGAGAAACACCCTGAGTAAATATACCAAGTAAGGAGGACAGAGAAAATACTAGAGGAATGCCCCCCCATCCCTGCCCCCTCTCTACCCTCTTAGCATGATTAAAGTCTGATCTAGTATGATGTAGCTTCCTAAGTAGATGGCAAGTAGTAGGGAATGTCAGTGTTTTTATTAATCCATCAAAAAAACCCAAACAAGCAGGGAGATCTAGCCTGCTTACATTTTGTAATTAAATACAGGGCCAATCAGAAGTTATCGACACTGCCCCCACTCCCCTCCAGCCAGTTGAAACCCTATGTTAAATGCCCAGGATTAAATGAACACCTAACTTTTTGTAGTCTCCTTGAGGGCACCCTGTTTAAGTTTCAGGCCAGTAGCCATTATCTTTCTAGAACATGAAACCACATTCCTCTCCTTCTGGAACATGACTTTAGAGCTGCAGTACTTCTGAGGTCGTTGATTTATTTCAGAAGATCAGAATCTAGTTTAGCACCTATAGATCTTGAGGGCAGTAAGTAGGGTGGCCATTGGTTCTGTTTTATACTGGACCGTCTTGTTTTTAACCCCTTTGTACTTTGTCCATTCCTGAATGAAGATCAGACTGCAAAAAGTCCTATTCTTCAGTTTATTGGTGGAAATGCATGTCAGTTATTTGTCCTCATGATTGTATTGGCTGTGCCTACAGGTAGGATGGTGCACAGCCTGGAGGAGCAGGTGCGTGTGCCTGAGCATCCTGACCCTGGGTTGGGCGTGTGCGGGTGGGCCCAGGCTCCAGGGTTGCTGAGCTGCCAGGGCCAGGCAGTTGATCTGCACACACACACTCCTGCAGCAGGCAGGTGGAGCACTGCATTTGTATTTACTGGACTGCTGGTGGGACTGGGAGGAGGCTCTTGTCACTGTCTTCGACCCACAGAGCAACCCAGTGAGTCCCTGGGGTGTGCTGCTGCGTGGGGAGGAGGAGCTTTGGGTAGAGGGTCCTCCAGGCTCCTTGGTGGCAGGGTTAGCTCATTAAGCCATTTTTTTTTTTTTCTGGGACAGGCAAACCCGGCTGTCTTCTGGGGAAGGGAAGGGAAGGTACTACTGGGCAGCTGGCTGTGCTGCCACAAGTATCCAACATCCACTTACCCCACTCATCCCAGCTTTGACCAGAATGTGGCCAGGGCAGATTCCTGGGTGTCCAAGGTCTGTTCTGAATGCTGATGGTGGGAGGCAAGCTCCCTGTGCAGTGTGTGCCCCTGGTGTCAAGTGTGGGGCTGGGCTGGAGTGAGACTGGATCCCAGTAGGGGGAAAGGGGATGCTCAAGCCTTACACCTGCTATACCATGTTCTCAAGGCTGGACTGTCTGGAGAGAGAATGGCAGAGCTGTGGCATATGTGAAACCACAATGTAGGGGGAGTGAGGTGAGGCTCCCTGCTAGCTGAACTGCAGAGACTCACAAACTTGTTGCTGATCCTAGCACTTGCTCTCCCTCATTTTACAGGGCGCCACACATTCATTGATGTAGGAATCATAGACCGAATAGCAGTCTTTTTTATGGTGGCCCCACCTTTTGCTGCTGAATGACTGAGGTGGCGGTGGTTCTGCCCATCACTACTGATTGGCCAAGGAGGCCGGTGGTCCCTCACCTCATCAAGGGGATGTCCTGTATTCTGGGGATGCGTTAGTGGCCCCTCTAGCAGCAAAACCTATGACCAGCTAGCTTTCCTAAAAAGCTGTTTATTTAGGACAAAAAGCATTAGAAAGAGCTAATTTTAAAAAAAGGTTACACACATGTTAGCAGGTAACACTCATTTTGTATGGGATCTTGGCAGGTATAGTATGAACATTTTAGTTCTTTGTTCCATGGTGAGTGTCTGTTGAATCTAGGCCATTGCTACTTAGCATTTGAGTGGATTTGTCTCATCAGGCCCTCTGAAACAGGGAAATAAGCATTGGCTGATTTCACCAGAGAGAGTGTGAGTGTGAGTGGAGGGGGGGTGATAGGTTCAAGAATCTATATGATCAGCAGCAGAAATCTGTTAAGTATTATACTGTCACCCTGACTATCTCTGATTTATACCAGGTTACCCAGGAAATGTGCCCATCAAACTAGGAATGCAATGATAACAGCAAAACAGCAATACAATAGTTTGTTATCCTATGGGTGTTTATAGATGTGCTCCTGGATGTGGGGGGAGTGGTGCATTTTAATTAGAGCAACTCCAAGAGCCGCTCTAATTAAAATGCCCAGAGCATCATGTGTATCAGCATCCCTACACTGAAAAATAGCGGTGGGGACACTTTTAACTAAAGCTCGTTTGACAAACTATTGTATCAGTGTTTCTTGAACGAGCTTTAGTTTAAAGTGCCCCCCACCCCCCCCAACCATTTTGCAGCCCAGGGATGCTATGTGCATGACGCTGGAGCACAATAATTACCACACTCCAGCAGACTTGATTAATGGAGTCTGCTCCAACACGTTATGATTACAGTGCGTCAGAGTAGCCTCACTGTACGTGTATAGGCTCCCTATGTGCCAATAGCACATTTCATGTATGAGTATAACAGCATTTGAAATGTTCATGGTTACAGAGCATCATCTGTCGCATTAATTTTCTTTTGGAGTTATAGCTCCATCTACCAGCGTTCTCTCCATGCTGACTTACCTTTTCAGCCCACTTGCTTCTATAATGGTTTTTCCTTTGGGCAGAAAAAAAAATGCTTGTTTTATACCCATTACAAGGCTACCAGTTCATTAGAACTACCAAAAGAGCCATTGCTTTAAGGAAATGGATGACTTTATCTAGTCAACATTACTTTTGGCAGGTGTTACAGAAGTCAGACTTTCATTCATTCTCTAGTCACATCTATTGGTATTCTGACCAGAACAATTTATTGCAGTAGTGGATTGCTACAAGGGAGGCTTCACATGTGTCTGCATAATACTTGCATCCAGAGATGGCCCAATCAGGGTGTAGGGCCTGAGGCAAATCGGCCTGTGCGGGGCCCTGCCCCCAGATGCGAGGAAGCCGGCAGTGGATTCAGTGGCAGGGTGGGGGAGGGGCAGTGAGCGGCCAGACGCGTTGGATTTGGCGGCAGATTTGGCAAGGTGGGGGTGTTCTGAGTGGCTGGACGTGAAGCCGGCGGCAGCGCAGAATCACCACACCGCTCCGCCCGACTCTGTGGTGCCCCCACAAAGCATGGGGTCCAGGGCGGTTGCCCCAATTTGCGCCCCCCTCTGCCCCCCCGGGATGGCCCTGCTTACTTTTTTTCCCCAGTAGTTAATTTTCCAAGATGTATCTTTCTAGTTCTTCTTTGTTTTATTGCCAAGTGTTTATAAAAATATAAATAAATAAATAAATAAAAACGTAAAAAGGAGAAAAAAAAAAGTCCCCCCCCAACACGCATACACTTTTTGCTTCATTTTAAAGCATTTTGTATGCCATGCTCTTGATTTCAGAAGATCCCTAAATCAGTAAAGAATGCATATTCAATTGAGACAGCCTCTCTGACCTGTCCGAAATGTGCCTTATTAATATAGGGAGGGAAATGGGGCTAATTTATTCAATAATGGAAACTTCCTTCCTTAAATAACCATATGCAACTTAGGAAGAGATGGAGGGTGGCCACATGGTGACTTCACACCTTCACTAAATTTACATTTTAAGCTTGCGGGATTCATCTGTCTCTGCTGTTGGAGGAAGGATTCTACATACTCTGCTCAACCAGTAACAGATTTTTATTTTATCAATCAATCATCCTTTTTTTCTCTTCCCTGGTGGCAAACTGCTACTGCATATTCCAGTGAACAGCAATGTTTTCTGGCAGGGGGGCTGGAAAGGTCTATCTTGAGTAGATTTGAAGAACAGAATTTTTTAAAACTGAAAATCCTTTTCCTTTTACTAGGAGTACTGGTACATGCAACCTATCTGGCCCAAGAACAATAGCCCTGAGGGAGGTTTAAATTGTTGTATTCTTTGTGTTCTTTTGGGGCATGTTCTGTGATAAGTGGTATGAATCTATAGGTTGTTCTGTGGGACAAAACATTTACATTTAAATGAAAATTTTGTGTTGGGAATTGCTTAAAAAGCTGCTTTGTTAGAGCACGTTTGAACTGACCTACAATTCAAAGGTGTGTCTACTCCAAAGTTCCTATGATTTACAAGCCGGATAGAAGCTGCAATGAGGAATTAGGCCTGTGGTAATAGATCTGTATACTTTCCAGCTAAAAATTAATTGTGGGGGAAGTTCAGGCTCCAGTATTTTTTCCTTGCTTGTTTGAGTGACACTGTCAATATATAGCGCTGACTGAGCTGCATTTAGGTTGCTTGAGAATGAGAATTTCAGAGTTGAAACAAATTTCACACATGGTTGCTATGAAGAAGAGGGGAAAATATTTAAACATAATGCACCAGAAATGTCATGTTATATTACCTTTACTGAGACACTTACAGAAGAAAATGCTATGTTTTGGGCAAACTTGATTTGCTAGCTGACTGTTCATCTTTTTATATAACACAAAAACTGTATTAGTAACCTTGTAAGCCTTCATATTTTTGTTCTATTACTTCTTTCACCTTGCATTTTATAAGTGCTGTTTGAGGTGAGCAATGCTAGAAGTATTAAAAAAAATTACACCCCCCCCCTTCCCGAAAAGACTGAATGTTTTAGCTAACAGAGGTGGCACAGGGCCAGCTGGTCTTGTGGCCTTGGCTAGTCACGTAATTTGTTATTTTTCTTTTATTAAGTGTTTTATATTGCTGTACTTATTTGATTCCAAAGCAAGGCTTTTTTTCTCCATTTAACGTTGGGTGGAGGGGTAAACCCTCTTGTTTTGGATTCAGTATGAGGTGACTTGTGGCAGGCAGGTAGCTGCTGAGGCTCTGGCTCCAGCTCAGACCTGGGGTTGGGGCCAGAGTTGCAGCTGCTGGCTGCCCCCCTCCCCCCCCACCATCACATATCCGCCCTCCTCCACAGTTTCTTCCCCCTACCCCCAGCTGTAAAACTGCTACCTCTGCACAGCCCAGCAGCCTTGCCCCCACCCTTGTCCCCTGGTGTCTCCCTCTATCCCCACAGCTTCTGCCTCCACCCCCCTCCCCCCCGCCCCAGCCCTGCCTCTTACTCACTGGCTTCAGCCCTGCTCTAGTCGGGGAACAGAGCAGATGTTTGCTTCAGCCCCTGCTTGGCTTGGTAAGAGCTGTTGCAGTGGCCACAGCTTTGGCTGGGTCCTGGAGCCTGGGCCCAAATTGATGCTGTCACTACTGCTACTGGAACTGGGCTGCACCAAGGCTGTGCTCCATGCCCTAAACTGGAGTGTGGTCAGAGCCTGTTAGAGCCAGAGGTCAAGAGGGGAATGTGGCAGAGGCTGAGAGGATGGGGAAGTTGGTGGTGGGGGCAGGCAGTGGGAGGAGAAGTGAGATGCCAGGGGATGCAGGCATGGGGGCAATGTAGCAGGAGGATGGAGGCAGGCAGCAAGGGGGGGGGCACGGGGGATGGAACGGACACCGGGGCAAGGTGCAGGGATCAGGCTACTTGACTGTACCCTATCATCTCCCCCACCACTGCCTGTACCCCTGTTACTGCTTTCCCTGCTGCACCAGTGGGGAGGATGAATTCAAGACAGCTCCCAAATAATTAGATTCTGTACATTAAAAATTTTAGAATGTTATAGTTTTCCACATGTATAATCTAATAATTTGGGAGTAGGGATGTCGTCTTAAATTCAAAGTCATCTTGGATTCAGGTAAATACAGTAATATGACTGTTTAATGCTGTTCTAACAACTGATGTAATATGCATTGGTTAACTGTTAAAGCAGTGAACAAGAAGTTTTTAACAGTGCCTTCAAATGCTGTTGAATACTGCAGCTAGTAATTACTGGACAGAAGAAGGGGAAGAATCGTATTATTGTTGTACAAATATCTATCTATCTATGGATAAGCAAGCTTTGTAACTGATATATATCTATATCAGTTACAAAGCTTGCTTATCTGAAGAAAAAATATATCAGGGGTGACCACCAGTATCTGGGGGAATGTTTGTTCACCAGAGCGCCCCAAGGGATGACGAGGTCGAATGGTCACAAACTACTACAAGATCGTTTCAGGCTGGACATAAGGAAGAATTTCTTTACTGTCTGAGCCCCCAAGGTCTGGAACAGCCTGCCAGCGGAGGTCGTTCAAGCGCCTTCATTGAACACCTTCAAGATGAAACTGGATGCTTATCTTGATGGGATCCTATGACCCCAGCTGACTTCCTGCCCTTTGGGCGGGAGGTTGGAATCGATGATCTTCCGAGGTCCCTTCCAGCCCTAATGTCTATGAAATCTGTGAAAATGTGGACACTGACTAATTCTTGGATTCAATTTTATATCTTGGAATGCCAGTACTCCCTGTCATCCTGAAAGTCCTGGGGCAGCCAGAGCTGCTGTGGTAGGAAGAGAATTTTGATTATGAGGTTAATCCTGGGTCTTACTTAGTGGCTATATATTTCATATTTGCCTCTGGGTGGTCTGGGGGCATGTAAACTTTTGTCCTAGTCAAAGCATCTTGAATGGGGAAGATGGGGTTTTATTTCTCTTTAACCTGTTTTTTATGTATTCTTCTTTAAATAAGGTCAGTTTCTGCTTTTGCATGTGACTTAATTTCTCAGTGTTCTTGCTGGGAAAAAACAGTGAGCAGCAGCAGAGGCACTGGAGCTCTCTGCAGTCATGTGAAGTTTGCTTCAGGATAGTTTACACTTGGTACATGTTTTGGAGTGCCTGTCAAAACTATAAAGCTAGATGTCACAAACCTGTCCATACCCCAGAGACCCAATTTTTCTCCCCGCTGCCCTGTCTCTTATCCCAAGGAACACACTGTGCACCCTGGGATAACTCCTTATCCCCGATAAGCCTCAGCTCCTCTGCCCTTATACCGGAACTCACAGTATAAGAGAATCTCTGTCAGCCCTATGTGGCCTCTCCCTTGGGTTGTAATAGAAATTTTGGGTCCCTTTTCCTAGGAATGGGTAGGCCTGGAATTGCTCATCTACAAATCACTCTGTGCCACAGGCAATCAGTCAAGTGACAAAACAATAAAAGAATGATTATATAGGAGAAAAGAATTATATAAGAAAAACTGACCATAAGCTTGAAGATAGAACAAGAAGACAAATGAAGTTTCTTGCCCTCTCATCTGGCTACACCCTAGTCCTGCTGAGTCCTGCCAAGGTTTTTAGAGATCATCTTTCCTGCTGATTCTACCAGTCCTGCCTGACTGCTGGGGCTCTGAGCTTCTCTGTAGCCTGGGAAAAATTCAAAAGCTTTGCCACCTTGGCTAGGGACAGACATTCAGAAAGGCTGAGCCTGAGATGATTCAATCTTTGCCAGTTAGTTTAACCTGCCTAGGCTAAATCAGTTTTGTAACTAGACAGACATCCCAGAAATGCAGGCACATGCCTGCAGTGGCTCAGGCTAGAAGTCAGGGGGCGCTAGAGGAGCCCACACTTCCCTTGCACAATACTGAGCTTGGGGGGGGGGGTGTGGCCAGGCTCCAGCAGGATGCTCTGATTAGCCCAGCAGGGAATTGATAACAGTGTTTATTACCTCTAAATCAGTGTTTATCACCCCATTAAGGAAATAACAGAGGGACATTACCAGCTACCTGTTGATTTTATCTGTTGATTCAGCACAGACCTTAGCCAGCATGTGGTCTGCCAGCTAATACACAGACACTTTTCCTCAAGGCAGAGGGGAGGGGGGAATTCCTACTTAGCAGGGAGTGGTGAGGGGAAGGTGGGTGAGCAGCTTGCAGTCCCTGCTGGAGCTGCAGCCAGGGAGCAGAAGGGAGGGGCCAGCCCTGTTGTGGAGCAGAGAGCCCTGTTGTGGAGCAGAGAGCCCTGCCCAACCCAGAGAGCATGCCAGGATGCTGGGGGTATCTGGTTTATCTTAAACCAGCAAGGGGTCTGGGATGACATTGCATAAATTGGTTTGAGTCAAATCAGTTAAGTCTGTTACTACATTCAACCAGGTTTATCTCAGACCAGTTTCAGCCATTCTCAAACTGATTTATGTGCACTGAACAGCTGTTCTGTTACAGGTTTAAACCAGTTTCTGATCATTTAAACCAGTTTATGTGTAATGTCTGTCCCTAACCCTTATGGACAGCACGTATAAGACATGTGTACCTCCCAGCCAGGCCTTTCTTTGTCTTCTCCTTTCTGCACCCCCAGTTAACATTGTTTCAGTTCCTCTTGAGTCTCCAGAATCCTCCAAAAATGTATCTCCCTGGGACATCTGGCATTCCTCTCAGGTCCATTTCTCTCAGGTGCCTTTGCTATTGTGTGGCTGTTTTTCCTATTACAAGTAGACAGTGTTGTGGGTACCCAACCCAGTAATGACCTCCTTCTGCCTGTGTCTGAGAATGGCAGTTGTCTTTGCTTTAGCATCACAGCAGTAACAGAGATTTAGTAGCTACACCTACTCTATGTAAGTTCCTCTGACCAAACCTTGTCCAAACTCATAAATAGGGGTGATCTGATAGCCCATTTTTAAGGAGTCATATTGGCCGATGCTGATCCAATTTCTGGTACAGCTGTGTGCAGTTGGTAAGTCTGTTGTGGGGAGGGAGGGGACATGGCGGGGGGGAGGGGCAGATCAATGCCCCCCACAGTGAGGGAGTAGTGAGCCTGGGACTGGGGTAGGCACTGCCCAGCTGGGGCAGAGTGGGCGGGGACAGAGCTGCCGCTTGTCTGGTGGGTGCGGGAAGGGGGTGGCGGTTCCTGCCATTGTGCGCTGGTGGTCCAGGAGCAGCTCGTCCGGTGGCTCCTGCCACTGCTTCTGCTGCTTGTCCGGGAGGACAGGGGGGTAGGGGGACAGGACTGTGTACTGGCCAGCCAGGGACCCTGCATGCCGTGTGCTAGGTGCCTGGCCATGCTGCCTCCTCACTAACCTTTCCAGTTTTAGGTAAGTTGTATGTGATCTCATAGGATGAGGCTTGATTGTTCCCCATGTTGAAGGGCAGGGGAAACCTCATCTTATAAATGAGTAAATACGGTTATTACTTCTTAAGGTGGCTTTTATCTCTGCCTAATTCTGTGATGCGGTGGTCGTATAAATGTGAGCACCGTAGCTCAGTTAAGACCTCTAAACTACTGGATGAAAATAACATTTTTTTATACCTACCAGATACTCTGAGAAGTGCATTCTAGAAACCTTTCTCTGAATAAGCCCTTGTTTGAATAGCTAAATAGCATCTCTGTTCTCCTCCAGGCAAATGGCCTGGGAAATGTATTGATAGTCCTTGACCCAGTATTTTTCCTGTATTTTATTAAAACAAGGTATAAGTTGAAGACTTAAAGATGCCAGCATGCAGACAGATATGCTGGCAGTGAGTCTGTCTTAAACTTCCCTTTTCTATAAGATTAATAAAACACTCCTTTGACCTAGAAATCTACCTTTATGTACTGCAAAGCAACAAGAGACCATTACTGGATTGAGTTTCACTCAAATGAAATCTGCAGTTGTCATGGGCAGGTGGTGTCGGACCCTGTATTTGGACAGATTTTCTTGTAGGAAGAATGAGACAGATGACTTAAAATCATTTTGGTCTTGTTTACTTTTTGAAGAATTAAGAGAAAAATGGATTTCTCCATTAATGGGATATGTTAAATACTGGGCTAATTAAAAAACCGTCTGTCTTCTTACTAATACTTTGGAGCCCATCTTTACTCTGTAGGTGTATTTTCACTACTTGTGCGAAGAATAAGAACCAAAATCAAATAGAATTATCCTGTTTTGTTTTCTTGTTCACTCCTTCATTTTACCTTTTCTTTCATATCATGTATTCAGTTCTAATTTTGTATAAGCTGGCAGAATAGATAGTCTTACTGCCCATTTTTAGTAAAAGATTATAATTTATATAAATGTAGTTATTTTACTATATATAATTCCCATTGCTTATTTATTGTACTGTTTTGGCAAAAGCTGTAAATAAGGTGCTAGTTGTTTCTTAACCCAATTAAGTGTATTTTCTGCACTGAGTTTGAAGTTCAGTGTGATTTTTTTTTTTTAATATTTTTTGTTTCTTGTAACCAGTATAGATGTCAAATACAGCTGGTTCTTAAAATTAGTTTTAATGTTAGTATTTGTTGAATAATTGCTATTAAAAAGTTTCTGCTTCAGATATAGAAGAATTATTAGAATATCTGAAAAATGAAATTTTCCAATATTGGTAACAGCAGAGCTTTCCCAGCTGACTTCCCACCGCCTATCCCTACGAAATACTGTAAAGGAACCGAGTCAGTTGGTGGCCAGCTGTTCTGTCTGTTTTTTTACAGTGAGGCTTTATTACAGATGCTTTGTTCTGTCAAGTAATCATGGTCTGGTCGATTTTTCTGGACAGTATAAAGGCTATAGCAGTTACTGGGTTCATCAGAGTAAAGTTAGTATTTTGTACTTTGGTTAAATTGTTTCAGAGATGCCAATGTTTGCTTCCACCTGTTTAAAAATCTCTCAGATTAAATACTGTAAATACTCACATACCTCCTGCACTATTTCCTATTTCCTCAGACCTCCAAAATTGCAGGGGGGGGGTGTGTGTCTTAAGTGTGGAAGCTAATTCCTCTCTTCCTCCCCTCCTTGCTGGAGTAGAAGTATGAAGGTGCTGTGTTGCAAAATGGTGATCAGCTTCTCTCTCAGCCAGCTAACACTTTTTCAGGGGCTTTCCGCTTTTTATCAGCCATTTTGTAACACAACTTCTCCATGAAAAAGCTTGCTCTAAGGCGTGACTTCGGAAACATTTTTCCCTACGTTCTGTTATCTATAAACAAGATATGTGCCTTATTTAAGAGCGTGTTGTAAGTGAGAAAATATAGTAATTAAAGTCGGGCAAGGATGGTCCTGATTGATCTAATCAGTTTCTGTTAAAGAGTTTTCACTAATTTTAGAGTCAGGGCAGGTTTCTGGTAATACCTTGCAGGACACTGGCTGAATTAGGCACTTAGGATTCAGAGAAATGCATAAAAATAATGAAAGCTCATCTTGCTTACTCCTTCACAGCTGTTAGTCAGGTGGGAAGTTATATTTTTTCAAGATGGCCTTTGGGAATAAACTGCACCTCCCTGTTAGCATAACTGTTTACAAACTCATTAAAGTAGCATTTTCCTTTCTGCAGTTTTTCTTTTTTCCTCTCTGCTAGATGTCTAGGCTTTTGTGAACAAACCAGAAGTGATCCTACCAATTAACTAAGCCCCAGGGAGACCTGCAAATGTCATTAAAGCATGTTTTCCCCTATGCTACTATGAGACTCGAGTTACAGTCAATGAATGATGCTTCCTCACTTCCCTTGAATGGATTCAGTTTCTACCCACTCCATTTTGGTTGGCCCCCTTAATATGTAAAAATGTAAAGAAATTACGTAGTGAAGCAGTTTAAGGAAACAAAACCTGATAATTTTTTAAGTAGCTGTTCAGACTGATTAGCTGGATGATATATTTTCCTTCATAAATAGTGGAATATGAAACAGTGAATAAATCTCTGTGGTTTGCTGGACTCCTAAAAGAAAAATTGTTTGAAGGGCTGCTTGTACATGCCACGGAGGTTTAATTCAGTTTAGTTCTCCCTAAATTGAAATGGTGGGCATTTAAAAACACCACTTCAATTTAGGGAGAATTAAACCAAACTAAACCCCCGCAGTGTGTACACAGAGGTGGGGGTCTGATCCTTACCTATGTCTTCGGGGGGGGGGGGGGGGGGGAGAGGGGGCAGGCTGCCAGCAGGCTGAGCAGTCCCTGAGCTGTGCGGTGCCCCCCCAGGCACCACCTGCTTGCTGGCACCTGACCTGGGTGGTCCTGGGGGGGCTCCACAGCTGCGGAGGGAAGCACTGCCCCCCGCAGCTGCAAAGGGAAGCACCAGGCCCCTGCACAGGTCAGGCAGGCAGGCTCCGGGGAGGAAAAAAAGATCAGGCTCACTGCTTTTTTTTCCCTTTTCCTCAGTGGAACTTGCCGGCATGGGCTGCCACCGGGTCCCAGAGCCCCTGAGCTGCGCGGGGCTCGCCAAGCTTGGAGCACATGGGCTTCTAGCACTTCATGCACTGTTGTACTTTGTTAGGTAGCAAACTCAAACACCTTGGAGGTGTTTTATCTTGCTGTGTACCAAAGTAATTTAAAACGGAATATGCCACTGAATGTTCAAACAGCAACACCATTAAAGGGCATTTAAACTGCTTTAAAGGCCAATTTTGTGGCATGTACAAAGGCCCAAGATCGTTCTGTGGGCTAGAGAAAATGTTATATCCAGGGCTATAGCTTTTTTAAGTATGACTAGAAGACCTAGTAACAAATGAAAGAACTGATCCCTAAAAGCTATACCCCCAGTGCTATAGAGGCAGACTTCAGAAGCTGCCTACAATTGAACCGTTTGTTCCAGATACCTTCCTCCTTGCTCCCCTCCCCCCCACCTCCTTCACCCCCCTTGTTTAAAACTAGCGTAACTTCAAATGATCATTTCAGGATTTGGTAAAAGGGTTATGAGAAACTTACTTTGATTTGCTAGGATTTTAAATATTGTATAGACTTCTGCAAATGAATTTATGTTGTAGAAAGCAGTTTAGCATCCGTTGAAAAACATCTTTTTACAGTTGTACCTAGAGATCAAATTGAAGCTAAAAGAAGCTTTTCATTTCTTTTTACATTATTAAGTAATGGCAAATTAAGATCTTGGTCCACTGATGTCACTGGATTTTCAAAGCAACATAAAACTGAGATTTACTAGAAGTTTTGTAATCTGAGGGTGAACGTTCTTGTTTCTGGTGATTATGCAGTAAAAACCTACCGATCTCCCTGTTCTAATAAGATGGTTTGGGTTTACACAAACATAATAAGCACACAGTTATGCTTGGAATGGTGTTTTCCTCTAATGGTATTTTCATTTTTTGTACTTAGTTTTCAGTATTATGTTACCTCACCTAAAGACAGTAATATCTAAATACTTGTTTTGGACAGCAGTAGATGTTAATTTTCTCTTGGTACTACCAGAAGCAACCTGCACCTTTTCTTAACTAACCAACGTTTTTCCTGTAAGGTGGTTCTTTAATATGATAGCTCACGGCTGTCTTTTCATGGGAAGATTTTCACACATTTATAAAGTGTAGATGTAAGTGTTGGCATATTTTAGAGACCTTTAGCGTTAACATTTTGAGTTATTTTTCTTTATGCTTTATAAAATAACTCTGCTATATGTTCATATGTTCTAAATTAACATATAGAACGCTACAGTGCTCTTGGCCACGTGTGGCTGATAAGAGTTCTGTGTATATTAATGGCAGTAGTTAGCTGTGGCACTCCACTGACTTAAGTCTTCCTGTTGAATAAACACTTTTTAGATCCCAGACTGGTAACAGAAAATCTAAAACATTTTTGTTCCCTGTCAAAAGTGCAGCATAGCATAAATTCTGGAATGACCCCACTACCCAACCACTTTGTGCTGTTCAGTTTTTATGTTTATATTTGCTTTTGTGTTAAATAGACTTGATTTTGCTAGCTTTTCATTTCTGTAGGCAGGTAATCTGATTGCCTAACTTGGCTTGGCAAGTTTTCTGATTCTTAAATGAATAGTCTGCATCATTGTTTGATTTAAAGTTTGATTACAAAAGAGCTTTGCACATGCTCTAATGGGGTTGCAAGACATTTTTCTTTTCTGTAACGGACAAATAGAGGTTAGTATACAAAAAAAATGTATGGGAGATGAAAGGACCTGTTTCCTGTATGAGCCAGCTTAAGGGAAGTTGCCTCTAGAGTTTGATGCAGAAGCTGCTGATATATGTTGATACTTTATTTAGACTCCAACTGTTGGGAAGCTCCGCAGCACTAATCCTTATTCATATGCCACTGGGAGTGAAGTCTGAACATAACTCTAATGGAAATGAATGATTTAAAAAAAAAAACCCCAAAAAACCTACTGGATTAATGTGAAGTTGGCAACTGCCTAGAAAGTTGCAAAGAGTTTAATCAGGTTAGGGACTAACAAGCCTAGAAGTGTTTTATAACATTTGTAAGATACAAAGTTTAATTTTTCCCGTGGAGTAAAAGGCACAGGATTAGTTTGTCAGCAAATTCATAGTTCCCCAAATTGGCTTCTTGAAAAGAAGAAAGTAAAATCTGAGAATAGATTTTTCCCTTGGCCCCCAACTACAAGCTTACAAACTATATATGAAGCCTTTGTTCCAGCTGAAAGTAGTTTATCCCCAAAGGGCATAGAGGTAGCACTGACTGCTAAGGCTGTGCGAAGCTTCGGTAGCTAATTCGATTTGGAGGATTTTCAGCCCAATTTGGGGACTGAATCTCTGAATTCAAATTGAATCGGGAGACCAGTTAAAAGCTCCAAATCGATTCAGAGCATTGGATGAATCAGTTCAGAAAAGCTTCAGAAAAGATTTGGCCGCTTTGAAGGTTCGGCCGTAGACTAAACAGGCAGCTGACACAGCTACCTCCAGCTGGTAAGTCTGTTGGGGTTGGGGGAGTGGGGAGGGAAGGGGTGTGGGTGAGGGAGGGATTGGGGCTGGGACAAGCTGCCCAGCTGCGGTGGGGTGCGTGTTACTTGGGGAAGGGTCAGGAGGGGTGAGATGTGGGAGCAGCAGCGCTGGGAGTGGGGGCTCTGCCCTGCTGCTGCTTGCTCAGCCAGGGCGGGGGGCGGGGGGCGGGGAGGGCAGGATGTGGGCTCTGCTTGCTCCAGTTGGATGGGGGCAAGCAGCAGCAGGGCATAGCCCCTGCTCCCAGGACTGCCATGCCCGCATCCCATGCCCATCTGTGCCAGCTGGCAAGTGGCGGCAGGGCAGAACAGTGGGGGGCAGCAGGGATCACCTCCCCACTTGGCACCTGCGTGGCAGCTGCCCCATGGTGCAGGTGCAGCATGTCTTGGCAGGGTGCCATGCACTGTCTTGGAGCTGGGTTGGCTTCATGTGTCAGTCGGGGCCCAGCACCTCTTAGCCCCAGTGGCCCCAGAACCCAGACAGCGTGAAGTGCCTTGTCAAGCTGCTCTCCACCCGCGCAATGTGACAGCTGCCACATGGGTGCCAAGCAGGGTGGGTGATCCCTGTGGCCCCGCCACTGCTATGTGCTGGTGAGTGCAGGGCTTTATTTTTTATTTTTTAAAGTGCCGGGACTAGGCTGAGGCTGGGCAGGGTATGGGGCTGCTCACGGCAGCCATGGGGGCTTCTCCCTTGGCTCTCTCCAGCCGATCCAAATCACCGAGTCAGTGCCAAATCTTCCAAAGCTGATTTGGGTGAATCGATTCAGGACAGTGATCCGAATCAAATCATTGTCCTCTGAATCAGCTGAATCTGAATCGTTTACTTCCCTATTTGCACAGGCCTACTGAATGCCACATATGGATGTTGAACATGTGTAGTGTGCCTCATGCGAGTTATCCTTTCTGTGAAAATGCTGGTGATCAATCACTTGCTTCATAACAAACCTTTTATATTCTTAAACAGCGCACCTCTGTCTGATATTGAAACATACATAAAATATATTGGGTCAACAGAGAATCTAATGACATCTTGTGCAGAATACCTAAATCACCAAACTGTTCTCAATTTTTAGGTTTCTTCCAGAAGTGATTTACTCTCTTATTAAAAGGTAATGCCTGTATTATAAGGTTCACAAATATTGCATAAATTCATCTAGGATACTAGTTTATATAACCATTTAAGTGGTGACATACCTAATCCAAATGGTTCCAGCACAGGAAAATAGATTGTTTTAATGACTTCAGAATTATGTTGTATTGGTGGTGTATTGAGTTAGCTAAAACCTTCCCATGTAAATCACAGGATTTATACCTCCCCAGGGATTCAGTTACATTGATAGGCAACCTTGGGCTTATACAGTTCAGCTCTGAGCTCAGAAAGGGAAATAATTTTAGGTTCTGAGATAAGGACTTTGCTAGAAATACCACAGTTCTGGGTAATACAAATCTAGGGCTAAATTAGTAATGCTTTACAGGATTACTTGCATAGATTTGCTTTCCAGGATTATTCATATAGATTTATTTCTTAATCTTATGCTTTTCACTTCTTTAATATATGACGAAACAAGCTTGTAGTTTAATCAGCTGGTATTACATGTTGGACATTTGAAGGATGCAGTAAAGAGACTTGGTTTTGACCTTGGAACACTGAATTGAAATTGAGTAACAATGAAAGCACAAGTTGATACCTGCATGCTTAGGTGGAAAATTGTTAGTGAAGATTGGTTTATGTATGGGGAAAATAAACAACCACAAGTATTAGGTATTCCACCATTACTGAAAAGTGTTTCTGGCCCAAAGTTCTTTTGGGCATGAAAATTCAGCCCTCCAGGGGTACTGAAACAGCTCGAGGGGCTATTGTAAATTACTATCTGCTTTTGGTGCTGGCATATGCTCCTTGTGTGACCCAGACACAGAATGTTCACATTTCTGGTTAGAAGAAGTTCTAGTTCCACTTAAGGTTTGTGTCATTTGAACAATCCTTCCCCTGCTCTCCAATTTACTGGTTGTTGAACTTGGAAGGAAGAAACCGTTGATCACAGTTACAAGGAGAGGGGAATGCCTGTTTTTGTTTTTAATTTTTTTAAATTAATAGTGGCCAGCTGTGACTTATCAAAGACAACAGAGCAAACCATGTCGTGTTCATTTTTTAAGAGTTTACATTTCAAGTCTCACTGAGTTCACAAAGTTGCTGGAATAAAAATATCTCATTGTTTAAAATAGCTATTTAGTGAACACAAAAGGCTCCACTCATAAAAGATATAAAAATCTACCCCTTCCCATACTTGTCATTTTCTGCCCTTCAATTACAGATAGTCTACTAGAAGTGATAAAAATCCTAGACGATAAATAGCTAATCCACCTTTAAAATCAGTATTAGAAAGAAAGTTCTGTGGTTCTGCTGATTGTGCATAGTTATTGCAAAAAGTGACCCCTCGTATCGATGTAAATGTGGTATTTTACTCTGTCAATTGGTGATGCAAATTTGAATAGAATTATCAACAATTAATATGCAAGAGGAGGTTTCACTTTTTTCCAGTAGCCTTCAGAAGTAAATCTGTATAAGCTAAACATAACTCCTCTGAATTCTCCATCCCCAAAACTCTATTGGATAACACATTCCTGGTATTTTGAAATAATGTAGGAGAGTTATTTTAATTACTAAATAATTAAAGCTTTTGGCTTGGAAAATTAAATACTGTAAACCTACATTATTTCATCCTAAACAAACACATTTTTTCCTACAGTCTTTCACTTTCCCAGATCTGATATAAACACTTGTCAAAATGAGCCTGGACTATCAGTGTACCACTGCCTTGGGTACCACTGCTATAGGGCTGGGTTGGAGCCACATCCATTGACCCAGGCTGGAATGTAAATGGAGCCTCCCAGTGTGGAGCAAGGGTGGGGTGGGGGAGATCAGAGGCTGTTGTGGGGGGCAGAAGTGATGTAGTGACAGAGGGAAGGACGGCGGGGGCCAAAGGCTATTGAGTGGAGAGGCAGGGGGTTCAAAGGCAGTGGGTGGGCAGGTAGAAGTTACAGCTCTGGAGGTGGAGCTGCAGCAGTTACCTACCCCTCCACCATCCTGTACGCAGTTTTAAGATGAGGGGCTTTTCCCTCCCATCTTAAATGGAGGGGGGACTTCTTGGGATCAAGTACATACAGTAATAGAATGGCTTCTTGAGATGCGCTTTCAGTGCTTTGAAGATTATGTTGCTGCCAGCTGTCCCTCTTGTACTCTTAAACGGCTGAAGCAACAAACAAGTGTCACAGATGGAAGCGATGGGATGAAATCATCTTGTTTAAGGCACTGAACAATAACAGTATTATTTTCTGTCTGGCCACTGGAAAAACTGGTCCCCCAGCTTGGTTGTCTAGTTGAGACTGAAAAGACAGGCTTGACTGCAGAGATTTGGTTTGTTTGGCTGTCCAAATGGACTGAGTTGTGGTATCGGTCATCTGAGTTTTAAGAATGCATCTTGATAAATACACTTGATTAACAGTTATCATTGCCATTTTTAAGATGCCGCCTGGTATCCTGTGATACACAGCAAAACACAATAAATGTGTCACAAGGGATTTTCACCTCTCCAACCCCTTCCTGATTCCAACTTTCCTTTCCCCTTTCTCCTGATGCCAGTGCAGTACTTTCAGTTGGCAATATAAGCTGAAAATGTCTGTTTCGACTTCTACACATAACTAAAATCTCAAATTCAAGTTTATTAAAACTTTTAGGTTATTCCTATATTGTGCATTATGGTTTCCTTATTTACTTCTGTTTTAAATATCTGTTGTAGGCTAGACAATATTCTGACCTAGTATCTTTTTTTGTAATAACTTGATAAAAATCACTCTCTCGAAGGAGGAAAAAATTATTGATTACCAGGATTGTGCTCAGTTTTATCAGGATTGAAAATTGCACTGGTAAGGAGATTTCCATGTTTCATTACTGAACCAGCACCTAAGTATGATGTCAGAGTATTATGGTCCCTGTGTGTAGGGCAACCCTAAGAAGCAAAGCCCCCTCACTTGGCTGCTGGGAAGAAAGACTGCTTTATTGGCCTCTCTTAGCAGGTGCTTGGACATTGCTATTTTCCTTTCCTTTCTGCCACCCCAGAACCTCCTGAAGTAGCCGTTTGGTTTTCTTGCCTTTGTGAGCCTCCAGGTTGATGTTGTTTGTTTTGAGTTTCATGATAGAAAGCCATGCTTTTGGGGCTAACCAATATGAATTAACTTTTTACTTCCCAGAACACATCTGTCCCTACCCAGCTTTTTCAAAAGTTCAAACCCTCAGATTGATCCTCCCTGAGAGACCATTCTTACTCAAACTTTCTGCCTCCTACCTGATACCCTACTGCTCTTTTCTGGCTTGATACCCCCATCTTCTACCACCACCTGCTGCTGTTGAGGGCTTCATTTGTCTAATTAACTATATGCTTGCTGGACTGGAGACTGAATGTATGTTTGTGTCTGTATCTTTCCTTAGATATTTGTGGTGCATGTTATATATTGTAGCAGCTGTTCAGTGTACTGAGTAGTAAATGCATCTGGTTTTGTGACCTGATGTTGATTCGGAGGGACACACAAGCATGAGATGGCATCTTGAGACTGAAATTTTATTAATGTTATCACTGTTCTTGTGTTTTGGAGAATGCATTTAATTTGAGATAAGCAACAAGAACTTGTTTATGGTCTTCCATAGCTTGGGGGAAGGGTTTTTCAGTCATCGTATTGCTCTCTCTCCCTGATTTTCCATCTAAAGCTGTACTTCTTTAAACTGCTAGGCATATTGACCTTAATGTGTCCATTAGTATGCTTATCTCTTGGACAGAGACGCTATTTGCTGCTTGACTGCTGTATCTAATGCTGTCATGTTAGTGTCTTGTTAGATACGGAAACCTGCAGCCATCATGTAGATAATCCTTTACCACAGTCCTTTTTTTTTTTTAATATTCTTTCCTCATGAGCAGCGAATGTATATACTGTATTTACTTGCATATAAGATGACCTCCCAATAATTAGATTCTATGTATAGAAGACGTATAAACTTGTTATAATTTTCCAGATATAGAATCTAATTATTGGAGGTTTGCCTTGTCCCCTTCCCACTGCTACAGTAGGGGAAAATATATCTTGGGGTCAGGTAGCCTCTTTGCCCTCTGCCTTCCCCCAGCTTCTTCTCCATGCAGCCCCTTCCCCTACTCCTTACTGTCAGACCCTGTTCTCCCTGAGCACACGTGAGGACCAAATTTGAAAACGGTGGCTGTGAAATAAACTTATCCGGAGTAATTTGCATATAGTACGCATAGACCTAGTTCATCCAGAATTGATGCATTTTCTCTTTTTAAAACTGCTGCAAGTTTTAGCCCAGGTACTCCATAAATATAGCTTTAAGCACTACTTTTGTACCTACTTATATAAACCATACTACTTATATATATTTTTTTTTTAATTTTGCAATTTTTTTGTGTGGTAGGTCAAATTAGCCAAATCAGTTCCAAACCCTTTTGTTTGAGCAAAACTCAATCATTCAAACACCACATGTGACGCTGCAACAAGCAAGTATCCTCCATCCCAGATTTTTCAGCCTAGGGCTTCAGATACTTCCAAATTCATTGGCAGGCATCCAGCTGCAGACCCAAGCCCAGAGGCCTGGGGTTCAGGTGCTACCAAGTCTCGCTTGCCCATGGCCAATGGCCACAGGAGCAGGCTAGGGAGGAGTCCTCCATTTCCATAAAGTTGCTTGATCTTGGATCTTGTTTTGGGCCTGCACGTAGGATGCCTGCCGAAGGATTTGGGAGCATCTGAAGCCCCAGGCTGAGGTGGAGGATATTGCCACACACGTTTCTTGAACAATTCAAGTGGATTTGGATTTGATTTGGCTAATTTGACCTGGAACACGAAGAGGTTCCTTCTCCCCCCCCCCCCCCCCCCCCCCCCCAAAAAAAAAAAAAAAGGTTCCCATTAGTATGTTTGCTCAATATGCATCATGTGTTTTATAGTCCTACTCAGTGTTGGTTTCATTTAATCATCTATAGTTGGTTTCCATTCCTGTGCATATGCTGCTTTGGGCAACAGTTTAATGATAGACAGTGGGTGAATCTACATAAGGTGCTAACCGCGCAGTAGCCTAATAACCAGGGATCTGAGTTTTCCATTTTCCATGGAAAAATGAAGAAACTGTGGATTTTACCCTTTACTGGAGGCAAACATGGATTTCTCATTTTACCGGAGAAACCTGTAGATTTTGCAGTATTGCAACAAATTCTCTGCAGGCTGGCAGAGTTCCAGCCTACGAGGGCCTGGAGTAGGGTGGTGAGGCAGGGGGTACCATGTGCATGTATATGTGGGGGGAGGGAGTGAGGGGCACAAGCAGGGCCAGGGGGCTGTGAGGAAGGAGTGAAGGGCATGAGCAGGGCAAGGGGGGGGGCAGTTGTAGGAGAGGGTGAGGGGCACCAGTAGAGCTAGAGGGGATTCTGTGGAAGGGGGGAGTGAGGGGTACCAGCAGGGCTGTGAGGGGCCTTTCACTTAAATCACAGATTTGGGAGTTTTTTATCAGAGAATTTGCGATTTTAATCAGGGAAAACCAGGATCTCTGCTAATAACACTGTGCACTAACATGTCTGGCAAAACCTGTGATAATACCCTACTGTGCAGTAGTATTAGGCTATTGCATTGTTAGTGTCTGTAAAAACCTGTGTGCTGGCACTACTACAAAGTGGCGTCAGTTACTGCATATTGATTTAGTACTTGGTTATTCAAGTACTAAACTTAATGTGCAATAACTATGGCCCATTAATGAATGTGTAGACGTACCCATCGTATTTGATATGGCTTGCTTGTATGTGTATGTAAGGTGAGGGGCTTTTTCCCCAAGCTGATTTGGCGGGGGACCTCATCTTGTATTCAGATAAATATGGTATGTGCAAAATATACTGCAGAAGAATGAGAGGGGTTGCTTGCACCTGCACAACTTCTTTCACAGCCTGTGGGTTAAATGTAGGAATGTGTGACTTTCACACAGATTAGGTCAGTCCTCTCACTTAAAAGCTTGTCTTCACTTAGTGTGTGCTGCAGCAGGACTGCAATTGCTCAGCTATATAGCTGTGAACTTTATCACAGTATTAATGAAACAAGGAGTAAGCGTAGGTTTGGAATACTTGTGGAATCAACTTACTGACCTTTATCATTTTTTTTTCTTCAGAAATTAAACTGAAAGCTGTTTTGGGGATAAGAGCCTGTCTTACTATGATAGCAGTTTGTGGAGGTCATGAATGTTGTTGCTTACGGCCCTCACTGTATAATTGAATGGCATCTTTATTAAACATGGTGTTCATCTTGATGACTGATGTTTATTCATTTTAGTTTATGTAGTTTTTATAAGAATTTTCATGGTTACATATCTTGCATATGTTTATGGAGCTATGCGAATAAAGGATTATTACTGTTTAAATCTATGCATAATTTGAGTAATTGAGAGAATTGTCATCAGATTGATGGGTAATTGCTCTGACTATAAAATGTACCAGATGCCTGTTAGGTAAAGGCTATTATCAAAGATGACTCAATGGTAAGGATGTTAGGACCCCAGAGGAAACTGTTGTGAAGATTAGTCAGGCTATCCCACCTTATAGATACTGGAAATGAAGTCATGGATTTCTTCTCTAATACCAAACTGGTGCCTTGTTCAGGGGGTTTACTTGCCTGTGGCTACTGGCTATAGAATTCCAAATATCTCATTTCTTGGTTGCTGAGAAGGGGAAAAATCCCCCCCCCCCCCCAAAGCTGCCAAACTGGAAGTGTATGAGGGTCTGTCATTTGCCACCTTGGTGCTATAACTACCAGGTGTGATAGGATACAACTGGGGCAAGCAGTTATTTCGGCTGGAGGGTCACTTAGCAAGTTTTATCAAGCTGTTGAGGGCCACAAGGGTAGCCCTGCCCCTTGGCAGGAGCCTTGTCCCCTGGTCATCATCTTGGGACCGGAAGTGTCATTCTTCCCTCCCCCCACTCCTCCGCCCCACTGAACCCTTACTTTTGCCACCAGAAGTCCCTCCCCTTGCCCCAGAAGTCCTCCATTTGGGAAAGGGGTTTGGTATCTTGGAACCGGAAAAAAACGATTTTATATACTAAAAATCAAACTTCCACAGTAACATATTTAAATTTTATTCCTAAAAAATATTTTAGTCCTGATTTGTGTGTGTTTCTGTTATGTTTATGGGGTGATTACATAATAGCTCAAAAATGAAGTCTTACTCTTGTATCTTGCAGGGGGTGTGCAGGGGTCTGGGGGATATGGGTGGGTGGGTATGGGGTTGTAGGGGGTCTTTGAGTAGTTGTATGTGGATGTTTGTGTATGTAGGGTGTGGGTGGGTGAGTATGGGGTTTGTGGGGTGTGTTGGGGGGGAGAGGGTGGCTGGGGGGGTGTGTGCACATGTGTGGTGGGGTATATGCACACAGCAGTGAACAGGGCTCCCCCCAGAGATGTGTGGGTAGGGGTGTGGGTGGGTACGGTGTTTGTGGGGTGTGATTGTGTATGGGTGTGGCTGTGGGGTTTGCATGGGAAGGTTTGTGGGTATTGCGAGAGTGCATGGGAGCCCCCCCACACATGCTACCCTGAGCCAGTCAGCCCCCACCTTGAAGTGCATCCCCACCACTGCCAACAGTGCGCAGCCCTGGCCCGCCCCATGCCCACTCTGGACTCACCCCTGACTCGGCTCCCCTCGCATCTGCTCTGGATTCGCTTGCTTGCTAAACAACAGCAACACTGGCTGGGCAGAAACTGATGCTCAGCATGGGGGACATGTGGCCTCTCTCCCCCGCTGTTGCCTGGCACTCCCTGCTACAGCCACCCAGGCCCCACACCCAGGCTACCCTGTGGCTCCTCTGCGCTGCCACTGTTGCCCCATGGGGCAGCCTGAATGTGGCGGTGACGGGAGCAGAGCCACAGGGCAGCCTATGTGCGGGCTCTGGGTGGCTGTAGCAGGGAGCGCCAGGCAACAGTGAGGGGGAGGGGCTGCTTTTCCTCCATGCTGAGCAACAATTTTTGCCTGGCTGGCACTGCTGCTGCCACTGTTTAGCATGAGCAGGCTAGTCTAGGGCAGGTGCGGGGTGCACAGTGTTGGGGCTGTGGCGCAGGTCCCCACTGGTACCACGGGGCTGGGGCCAGCAGTGGGGGGGATGAAAGAAGCTGCTGCCGCCTGGTCTGCCTAGAAAGGCAGTCCAGTCATGGAGCTGCCCCAGCTCCTGTGCATGCCCAGGGGATGGCAGGACATGCTACAGCAGGACAGTGCCTGGGCCAGGTGGGACCGAGGGACCTGCCGTGGGCCAGACAAAGCCCCCCCACAGTCCAGATCTGGCCCATGGGCAATATTTTGCCCACCCCGGGATACAGTGTCTTCTGTTACACAAACTTCTTGAGGTCATCCACAACAAATAATTCCAGCACTTTTTATTGCCGCTTATAACTTTCCCACCAGAGCTGGTGAAAAATTGAAATTATTCCCATTTTAACTGTTAACCACAGATTTCTGAGTCGCTTCATGTAGCTGTTGAGAGTCTTAAGTTTCATTCTCTTTTTGCATGATAAAGTACTGAGTAGTAGTAATGGACAGTCTACAGACTTAAGATTGTAGTGTGTCACTTTATAGAGTGAATGTCATAGCTACCTTAGAGCCAGATTTTTCCCCTGAAAAATTTAGATTCTGCAGACATTGATGACTTACTCTCCTCTCCTACAGTAACCCAAGCAAATTTTGTCGTCTCCCTGCGAGAAGTAGATTTCTAGCTGTTATGTTGAGGAATAGAAACATCAAGCTAACAATTTGCCTTGTGGAAGTAAACTAGTAAAAATTAAATGTAAAATTGGCTTGGATTATACCAGAGGATATATTCAAACTTCTAGCACCTACCTTTGAAAATATCTGTTTTGCTTTTAGAGCAGTAGTAAATATTTGCTATCTAGTTGATAGTTAAATGAAGGCATACATGGAATCTTGAATCTCTGTTACGGGCAGCTGTGGTAATTGGTGTGAAGTGTGTGGTTGCAGTCTACACAAGAGTTTGAAAGATATTTTAAAGTTAATTGGAATCCAGTCTTTCTGGATGCTGCATCTGTCCGTCTGTCTTTTTCCTCATGGAACCTCCTCTGTTTTGTTAGTGAAGATGCTACATTTGATGAATAGGGTGAGAGTTCAGCCAGTGCTAGCTGTTCTAAGTCTTAGACCAGTGTTTTTCAACCTTTTTAAATTTGCAGGCCCCTAAAAAATTTTGAACGTAGGCGCGAACCCCTTTGAATTTTAAGTGCGGGTATTCATATACCTTGATTTATCATAGTCATCTTTTGTGGACCTTTTAGGTATACATAGTCTGTGGACCCCCAGGGTTCCATGGGTCACAGGTTGAAAACTAGTCTTATACTATATACAGACAGATTTTAACCAGACAAAATTTGAAATAATGCTTTTTACGGATGCTTTGTACAGTTCTCAAGGTCTACATTTTCTAGTAAGTCCTCTGGTTCTTACAGAAAACTTGGAGGCTTTAGTTTAGGGATTTTCAACCAGGGTGCCCCAGGGATCCTTTCAAGGGTACCATAGTATGCCACACAATGTAAGCACTGTTAACATGCTTCACAGAAATTTGAAATAATTCATAGTGTTAAAAACATTGTGACCTGTTGTGGTCTTTCTGAGTTCTTTGCAATAGCAGAATTGCTGTATCACTATTTAATTATTTATTTATTTATTTAATTTTTTTGTAGTAAAAAAAGAAGTGAAAGCTATGCCAGCATTTTCTGAAAGGTTCCTTGAGTCTAAAAAGTTTGAGAACTGCCATTTTGGTGTTTTCATATCCATGCCATATCTTTTGTGTTAGTAGGTCTCTTACCACTAACTCTGTTTGGATAGATTCCAGCCCCTGTTCTGTTTTCCTCTAGATAGAAATTTGTTATTTATCAAGGGTAGTTGTTTCACGTATACCTTTTTGTTAATAGTTAAGCAGAGAAGTGGCTGTGACTCTTTACAGTAAGACTTGTACTACAATCTTTTTTTAACACAAATTTGTATGGGAGGCTATAACAGTTGGCTGAACATCTGCTGTTGGCCCCTCACCAGATGGCTATAATGACATCCAGTGGCTGGATTTCTAGGTGCTTTAAGCCTCTGGAGTCTAAGCAGTAGGCCTGTGTGAAGCTTCAGAAACTGATTCAGTTCAGAAGACATTCAGCGGCCAAAAGTCCGAATCAAATCAGGAGACCCTTTAATTTCTCCAGATCGAATTGGAAGCCTCCAAATCAATTTGTAGAGATTTGACGATTCGGCCGCAGACAGAGCTTTATATATTTTTTCTATGTATCTCGAGGTACGCAGGTGCGGCTTATGAATGCTGAGATGGTGGGGCAGATGGAGTGTCCTGCGGGAGCATGGGGGAATCCCCTGCGTGCTCGGTGGTGAACCCAGAAGTGGACTGGAAGTACTTTTGGTTCACTTCCTGGTCTGCTGCAGAGCGCATGGGGAACACCCCCCCCCCCGGCTCAGCGACTGGTGCCTCAAGATATGTAGAAAAAACATAAAAAGCTGTGTCTATGGCCAAATCGCTGATTCTCTGAATCAGATTCAAATCTTCAGATTCAGATTTGGACGAATTGAATCGGGACAGTGATCCAAATCAGTGAATCGAATCATTGTCCTCTGAATTGGGCTGAATCCAAATCAAATTCAGCCCGCTTCGCACACCTGTACTAAACAGTCTACACCAGTGCATCCCAAACTTTTTTCCTCAGCATGACTCTTCACTCCCAACCCATAACCCCCCGCCACCCCTGTGACCCCATCTGCTGATGTTGCAAGCCCATTTGGGGTTGCAACCCAGTTTGGAAACCACTGGTCTCCACAGCTCTTACTTGTGGCATTTCTGTCAAGCATCCACTGTCCAGGTGCCTGTCTGCAGGATCCAGTTTTGACTCATACCTTGTACATACCCTTTCCAAAAATCTCATTATAGGTATGAGCCTTCTCATTTAAAGTTTGCTTCTGCATGAGGTGTGTGATTAGATGTAAGTGAACTTGTGCAGGTACAGACAGGTTTTGTATGGAGTTCCTGACAGTATCTTTACTTTAAAGTGGGGGGGAAGCAAAATATAGCCTACATGCTGCATCCAGGCCTCTGCTGCTCCCACAACACTCTGCATGGGGCCATGCCGTGCCCACTTATGCCAGGGCAGCCTGTGCCAGGCTCCTACTGGTCTGAGTTCTGGCCAGTGCGCAGCTTCTGGAAGGACTTTTCCTGGTGTGACTACAGTGGCCGTTGGGGCCTCCATTTGGCTGAATCTGATTTGGAGATTTGTCCGCCTCTGAATCGAAAAGACCCCATCGCCTGCCTGCTCTCCCAGCCCCGCCAATGGCTGCCCCATCTGGCCCCAGCATCCTGGCACTCACCAGCTCCTGCCAAGCAGGGGGGGCGATCTGTGCTGCATGGGGGGCTCTGCCATCAGCCCCCATCCCCTGCGGGGGGTGAGAGGGAGGGTGTTGACATGGCCCATGACACATCATCAACATTCTCTGTGGCCCTTGGGCCCAAATAACTGCCCACCCTTGGTTTAAAGCATGGATCCATAGAAAAAACACACATCCTAAAACAGTGACCATAACCATACCCCATCTTTCTCTTCCCTTACAGTGCCTGGGGTTAGTCTGCATTCAGGAAAAGAGGGATTCTCTTTGCCTCATAGGGCTTCTGTTCTATACAGCCCTCCCTTGGCTTCAGCTTCTGAAGGTGGCCAAAAAAAAAAGCAAATGGCTTAGCACTTGCTATTTTACAACTTTCCATTCCCTCTCGTTACCAAGGAAACCTCACGTGAAAGCTCCAGTTCTTAGTAGGAGCTAGGTAATTTTCTGAAGTGCTATACCATCAAAAAAACTGCTCAAGTCCAGTGGGCCCCCTGTACCATCATGCCTTAATTTTGAAATATGAAAGTTTGCAAGGACAGTGAAGAAGGTAAAAGATTGCAAAGGTGAAGTCGAGTTGACAGTTTGGTGAAGATGCACAGAATTCTTGAAGTCACACTATCTTCCCAGGTTGCATAGACAAATATAGTCCCCAAATTATCACCTTTGCCATATCTGCAAGTGGCCCAGCACTGATGGAGATATATAGAAACTTTGAGATTTTTTTGGAGGTTTTTTCAGTATCCACATCTGCCTATCCTTCTGCATCTGAGGTGTGCATATATTTTACTGTATGCTGGCCATAGTTACTGCAAGAAGCTGTACTTCTAGCAAAGAGAGATGAGGGATCAGAGGGGTAATGCATGATATCTGTAACTTTCAGAGTGTGCTCAATTGAACATATCGTGCATGAGACATTTCACAGAAGTTGCATGTAGGATGTATGCAGAATAAAGTTACTGCAGCTGCTTGATCTGCAGAGCCTGTGATAATTTAATCAGGTTGGGAAGATGGTGTCACTTTTAGAACCATCATATAGAATATTGTGTGTAAACTGATGGAAATTATAATAAATTTTCCAGCACCATTATGTGATAAGCACCATTATGTGATAACTGTCTGTCCCAGCTGGGATATCTAGCTTATAGCATATTCTTACTGCATGGCTCAGATAGCCCCAAGTCAAAAGATGGGAAAAGCCATGTTGAGAAACCAAAGAACTAGGTTAAAAGAATGGCTGCACCATAGGAAAGTTAAATAACAGAATTAACTGAATCTAAAGAAAAAAATTGCTAAAACTGTCCCATTAACTGTCTCCTTTTACAAAGAAGATTCACCTCCAGCCAGTTAATTAGTGCAAATCATTGTGAAGTTTTGACAAGTTTCCTCTGCATTCTCCTCTTTAACTCCATATATCTTGCAGGTAAACTGTGCCTATTACTTTCATTTATACACGTGTCCCCTACCTGTTGCTTTTACAGTGGTACAGAGCCCTCCCCAATGTTGGCTTTCCCACTTTCCCACCTGATCTATCACTTCTGTCTTGCTGATAAAGCTCTTTCTAGTAGTGTGATAGCAAATTTGACAAGGTTTTATAGTGCTTAGAAGCAAACATCTGTTTTGCCTGGGGATTCCTTTTAGGAGCCTTATAAATTGTCATAGGTCAGAGCTATCTCTGGATAATTCAACATTTCATTCCTAAATATCTCCAAATAAATATTGTAGGTTTATTGGTAGGATCTCTGTAGCACATGTGGTCTAAAGAAGCACCTGGGGGGGAAAATGGCAAATATAGTATGAGATAAATGATAATTTTGTAAAATTGGAAGGAAGCCTGCAAGAATCTTTGGGATTTCTGTTTCCCTTTGAGGAAAATACAAAAGCTCTTACTCTGTGAAAACAGATTTCTATGGAAAGGCTACTTCAGTACATCTGAACTTTATACATCTGTGTTTTCTTTTGCATAAGGTCTGCTTTCTGACCTGACACACCACAGTCAAACAGGTTTTTTCCTTCATTCCTTAAGATGTTGTTGTTACACAATGAAGTGAAAAACCAATTGGTGTGTGTTTGGTGTGTATTTTATATGTCTTTTGAATAGAACAGAAAATGTCCCTTTGTGCTTAGTTTGATACATAAAGTACTGAATGTGCAGCTGAGGTGTTAAGTATCTGCAAATTTACACACTTATTTTCCCCCATGTTTTGGAAAACCCTGTACTACTACAAATGGTTAGAGCCTGTTTCATATTATCCACTTTGTTCCTTTGTTGCCCAGACTTCTTTGTATCAATACAATGCTCCTGACAGTATAGTAAGTGCTTTATAGAAACAGACGCAGTCGCTGTCTCAAAATATCCTTTTTGTCTGGATTAAAGTTACCTCAGTAGAATCTTGTGATGTTGTGCGTGCATTTGAAATACATGCACATAGTCTGCCGTAATGGGAACTTCTCTTCCAGGAGTGTTAAAGCTTTGCATACATCTTGTATGGTCCCTTTATTTATGACCTTGTGACTTAATTGATTTGTGTCTTTTGTTGTTTCACTAATTTAGTTCTTACTACAGTAAGCATTGAATTATGTTTTGCCTCCTATTTGCCATGTCTGTAGGTAAAATCTGAAAGGGAATTGGCAAAAGAATGATCATCTGTGTATTTAACCCGTTCATATTTTGAATTGTATTACTTCTTAACAACAGTGTAGGTTCTACCAGAAGCAACATAGGATTCAAACCGTATTCAATTACAGGGGAGTATAGTGGCAGAAAAAGTTCAATGGAGTGAGAACACTAAACAAGAAATAACAAACAGTACTGGTCTCTTCAGGAATCTAGTTGAAAGGACAAGATTTAACCCAATGCCCTTCTTCACTGCAGGAATCGGTTAAAAACATGTATCTTTTGAATCCATATAGAATCATGGAAAGTTAGGGTTGGAAGGGACCTCAGGAGGTCCTCTAGTCTAACCAAAGCTTTGTCTATCCAGGTTTTGAAAACCTGCGAGGATGGAGCTTCCACCACCTCTCTGAGTGACCTGTTCCAGTGTTTTACTATCTTCCTAGTGAGAAAATTCTTCTGAATATCTAACCTAAACCTCCCGTGCTGCAACCTAAGATTGTCGCCTCTTGTTCCGTCATATTTATGCATTTGTGGTACTTCTACACATTGCAGTTTTTTTGGGTAAAGTAATAAAATATTATCTTCCTGTGTTCTCTACTAGTCTTTGAATGAAAAATTCTATCCTTTTTTTTCTTATGGTACTCTGAAATATTCTTCATCTCCATCAGCTATATCTGTAGGATAGGGTGCTGTTACAGCACAGCTGACACTATATCCTTAACGCCTTCTCTTAGTTTTGAGTGTAGATGAGATTTTAGCTCAGTCCCTGAGTTGTGCAACTGGGGTGGGAAATACCTGATGCCCAGGTGTATACATCTTGGCCTGAAAGCAGTGATTGTTCATCTGGGATCTGGGAAGCTCTTTCCTAATGCCAAGCTGCATGTAGCCTGTGCCGGGGTGCATATAGCTAGGTATTGGGAAACTCCTGGGTCTCCAGCTGCCTGTGCTGCAGACCTGCTATCAGACTACGTGAGGTGGCTTTAAATGTCCCCATGCAGGGAGCTGAATATTCCTCCTGTGCAGGCAAGGTTCTTTGGGTAAATTCAGTATCTTTTATTAGACCATTTAAAGCTACCAGATGGAACCCATTGACTCCCTGAGTGGGGACATTTAAAGCCACCCTGGGCAGCCCCAAGCTGGGCTGTATGCCAGGTGTTCAAATTAAAGAACAGTGCAAATCAGCCACATCTTTATGGCAAGATGAAATGCCACAAATTGGCTAAACATATGACAGTATACAATTTATTGTGCAATGTCAATTTATCACACGATTACTACGTTAGTCTGCCAGGGTTCTTAATGCACTTGTCCTGACGAGCTCCTCAAGCAGCTCCTTTATTGCTCGACCTTGCAAAGTCTCTTTCCCAAGTTCTGGACCCTATAAACAAGGTCCAGAGGAAAGTCAGATAGAGGACTTTTCAGTGATCTACAGTAGGAAAAAATACTATCACATTTGGAACATATTTGATAAGTGCCACTTGAAAGTCACTGTAGAATTCTGGACCTCACTTTTAATACAATATAAACAATTACATCTCTGCTCATTGATGACCAATTAGAATGGTATTTTTCTTTAAGAAACCTGTTTTAATGACTACTGACATTCAAAATCACTGACTTGTCAGACATGGGGAAATTCATATGTAGCGATATTTTTGTGCTTTGTGGGTGTTCTGATGTTCCTCAAAATCTGCTGTAATTCCTGTCAGCTGATCAACGGGTTTCACTGCCCCAAGTTCCCCTGTTGCTGAAGCTCTGCCAACAAAATTCTGCTTTTTAGGTTAGGTAAATATTGTTTTCTATCCTAGCAGTAGTCTTATCACAGTTGACAAGAGAATCTGTTTTGTGCATCCAGCAACTTGATTTTCCAGTGTTGTTAGTAGAGACCTGGAATTGACAAGTGAGATCTCCCACATGGAGACTGATTCTTTAACTTTGATTAATTGATCCTCTGTGCTCTCTTTTTCCAAAAATGCAGGCTTGTATACAATATCCTAATCTACCCATGTTACAAAAAATGTTTGACTTGGCGTTTGATGCAAGATGTCTTGTTTCTTTTTGGGCAGTAACAGCTGTTGCAAATGCCCATTGCATGACTTAGAGCTCAGGGTGCAGTCAGTGTGGTAGAGGCAGTATCTTTTATTAGACCAACTAGGTTGTTATTTGCAAGCGTTTGGGCTCACACAACCTTCCTCAGGCAAAGGAGAATACAAAGATTGTAAATTTTTTTCCAGGTAGAAATGAAACTTCATATTACATAGGAGAGCTGGAGGGTGGTGTAAGTTCTCCTGCCTAGAAAAGTTCATTTTATGCAAATTAGGTGTGGATAAAAGTTGGATCGGTCTATTTACCTTGAAGGTAAATAGACACCTTTGAGGTAAATAGACCAACTTTTCTCTCTCTTAGAGAGAGACATCTATGAAAACTACCAAGCTGTATGGGGAGGGGGGGAAATGTGTTAATCATGCCATAAATTGCAACATGCCACACGTTCAGCCAATTTCTGGCACAATGAAATGGCAAACCAGCCACAAAAATATTCCACACTTAATGTGGAACATGTTTGTTGCTGATTTGTATCATGCTTTGATTTGAATGTGTGGCATTCAACTCAGCATTGTGCTGTACAGCACTGCTTTAAATGTCCCTGTGGTGGAAGTCCATGAGCTCCCACTTCACAGCCTGATGTTTGGTTTGTGGCATGTTCAGCTAGGCATTGGGGAGCTTCTGGATCCCTGGCTACGTGCATGCCATTTCCATGCCAAGGTTCATACAGCTGGGCATTGATGAGGAGCTCCCCAGTCCCTACTTGTTCTCCCCAGCCCACATATACCTGGTTGGACATGTCTGTTAAGAGGTTGACAGCACAGGCAGCTGGGTATGACAAGTGTACACCCAACTGCATGTTCACTGCTGACAGGTTGGAATTCTTGCCCACCTGCCAACATCTGGTGTGCTTGCACCTAGCCTCATGCAGGCTGTGGATTGAGGAGCTCCCTGATCTACAGCTTCCCATGCTGCAGACTTTTACCATCACATGTACAGCTGGATGCATCTGTGCTGGACTCTGGCAGCTGGGCATCATGGAGTTCCCCCATCCCCAGCTTTCCTGTTTGTGCATGCCTGGCACAGCAGGATGTGCCATGTTTGGGATGTGCAATAAAATTAATCAGATTCCAGTTGTCACTAAACTAAAGTCTGCCAAGGATACAAGATACATGATGTGGAAGCTTTGCTGGTGCTGCAGCCTGTATTTTTTTCTTTGTTAGACTTTTTTTTTTCTTTTTGCAGTACCAACATATCCATGTTTCACTACTGTGTTGGGCAAAAAGAAAATTTATTTAATGAACTTTCACTGCACTACCTTCAAAAACAATGTGTCTTATCAGTATGACACATCGTTCTGGAAGCACATGCCAATAATGCTAGACTTCAGGACTCCTGTGCTGCCATTGCCTCTGCACTAGATTGAGCAGCCTTCAGTTTATACGTTTTCTCTTTTGGAAATGCAAACAGAAAGGAAACGATGGAATTTAGAAAGTTAAGGAGTCTTTAAGGTCCAAATATAGGACCTTAAATGTTAAGCGGATTAATGTTCTAATGGCTTGTTTGCTTCCAGAGAGCTCCATACAAATCTTAGTTTAAATTCTGAGAATTAAAATAAAACTTGGGTCTAAATCTAGTGTTCAAGTCCCTGTAACTATTTAAATGTGTCAGTCTAGTCATGGGCAAAGACTCAGGCTGGGAATAGAAATTGCACATAAACCAGTATTAAGTGATCAGAAACCAACTCAAATCTGTAACGCAACAGAAATTCAGTACACATAAACCACTTTCAAAATGGCCAAACCTGGTTTAAGATAAACCTGGATGGATGTAGTATCAGACTTAACTGATTTAGGTTAAATTGGTTTATTGAATTTCAGTTCCAGATCACCTCCAGATTCAAGTTAATTCACAGTTCCCCAGCATCCCAGGGTGCTTTACCACTCATCTGGCCCATGGGCCAACAGGTTGATCAACACTGCCTAATGTAAAAGGCAAATTCTGTTTACAAGCTTGGTTTCTCTGTGGCAGGTGTTACAAGCCAGGTTTTAAATTTATTTGCAGCTTTGTCCTCTTTCTAGTCTCAGCAGTCCTTGGAAAGGCTGTGATGCAGAAACATTTCAACTTGTTCCTTATCTCATTTCTGGCTTTGAGGTCTGACAAGTGAAACATCCAAGTTCCTATTGGAGGCTTGTTGTCAGAAAGTTCCTATTTTATCACCAATAGACAATTATGTTTTGTAGAGGATGGCAGCCTTTTTTACTTTTCTAACTTAGTTAATCATCATTTGATTTTGCAGGTCCTTTAAGTGTCACGGTAGTAATATTAGCTTTAAGGAAAAAAAATAGATTTTTTCTTTGGACATTTTTTATAGCAGATGTTTAGACACAAGCATGCAATGCCAAATAAATGTATAGGTGTGGGATAAAAATTAGTATTATCTGGTTTGAGATTTGATAGCAGAAGAATTCTAACAGGAAGAGCCAAAGTGGAAATTAGGTAGAATTACAGAATGAAAAATCCATTTCTTTTAGGAGACCACAGAGAGTTCTGATTTTGTGCACATACATGCTTCACTGATCTGCATGTGGTATTCATCCAGTAACTCTAGTTTCTCTTTTGTATCTCCCCTTTGCGTTGTTGGCAGAAATCTAGATCCAAATATACGTGTCCCTAACTACTGAATGGAAATAATCTGATTTTAATGAATATATAGACGTTTCTTGAAGGAAAGCTTTTAGGTAAGCATGAAGAACCTTACCTAATTGTGTGAGCACAGCAGATTAATTGCTGTGGGCTGGTGGCGATGCCTAAATTTTTCCCCATTTTTGTTCTATATCATCTTATATTTTTCCTTCATACTAAATTGCAAGGCTAAGGCATTTGCTTTAGTTTTTGCTACAGGAAGAGAGGGTTCATCAATTAGCAGGAGCATGCTAGCAAGTTCATTTTGCAAGCTTAATCTGTGTAGCACAGATAACAGCAGTAATAAAGATATAGCAGTGGGATGTAATCATTTGCTTTACAACCAGAGAACAGATGTTCTGGGGATTTTGGATACATGTCTTGGTTGTTCGGGCATGCTAAAGCCCATGACAGTGTCTTCACTGCTATTGTTTCCCACATTATCTAGACCAGTGATTGTCAACCAGGGTGCTGCAGCATCCTGGAGTTGCTGTAATGTTTTTTTTTAAGGTGCTATGAGGTGCTGCACAACATTTAGCACTGTTAGGTGTGCAGATACCAACACATGACACACAAGATCTCAAAGATTTCAGTCCATAGCAACAAAGGCATTTTGACCTGTTCTGGTCTGAGTTGTTTGCAACAGAGAAATTCTTCTGTTGCTTTTCGGTAGTCAAGAAACAAGTGAAAGCTCAGAGCTAAAATTTTCCAAGGGCTACCTTGAGTCTTTAAAAAAAAAAATTGATGTAGATTAAGCTAATATAGGTATGGCAGCGTGTCCTGCAGCCACACCCTCATTTTGCTGGATAGACATAACCCATAGTTTTGTCTGGCCTTCTGGCATTCTCCTATTTGGAGAGGTTTGGCATAGTTCCATTTAAATTGCTTGAATTAATCTAAAATCAAGGTTCACAGATTGCTAATTTTGAGACACTTCCTTTCAGGAGATTGAAGTGCATCAATTTGGAGATTAAGCTTTATTTTTATTTCAATTTTCATCATAAATATACAATATTTTGCTGGGGTCAGTGATTCCATTTTTGCTTCAACCCTTCTTTCCAGTAAAAAGGAAAAAGCAGCTTCCTTTGTTTACACACCTGATTGCTATTCAGTTCCCAAGGGAGAGAGGCACTGGGAGCTGAAATGCATGGAAGCAGAGGCTAAGGCTGTTTCTGTTGAAATTCAGAGTGTGGCGCTAATTAGAGCAGAATAGCTGTTTACATATTTATTCGTATTTTAGAGCATCCAGAGAAACCAATGAATGAACCAAGCAACTGCAGTACTGTTTATATGTGCACATAAAATACAAAGAAATAGAGAAATCTCTTGATCTGCTTTTTTATGGTATATTCTAGGCACGCAGTGTGATTGTAGCAAAATGTTTTTAACATGACTTTTGTTGAGGATTTATTTAATTTTTCTATTAATAAATATCTGTGGCCTTCTACGCCATTCTTGTGTTAGAGCAAGGCCAAGTCACCAACAAAAACACTAGAATCGAGTACTTTAAATATATGGTAAGGAATTGCCTTTCCAGGAGAAGGTTGAGACCAGTGTCTCAGTATCCACAATCCAGGTAGTGAAAGGGTATGCTTCAGACAGCATTTCCTAAACTTTGAGAGTTTATGCACCACTGGAATATAGTTGGCCACTCATGCCCCGCTCCGCACACTCCACATACACTTTAGCTGTTTCCAGTTTTCTGTTTGCCCCTTCCCTCCACCCAACTTCTACCATTTGCTCGCCTACAAGTGGATGTGCCACATAATTTGGGAAACGTCGGCTTAAGTCTTGACTTCTACCCTCCCGCATAATAGCATGTGTGCTATTACGTCTGCATGCCAGTCCAAACTTAATGCTGACTTTGCAGCAAATTAATCTCCTGACGGATCAGGATAGCTTCCTGGTGTTGTCTTCAGTGTGTCAAAAATTCTTGTATTTGCATTGCTAAAAGACATAGAAAACTTTCCTTTTAATAAGGTAAGTCTCTTCACCAAAAATCTACCAATGAACTTCTTCTCCTGGCTGATAACTTGCATACACTTTTGAGAGGAGGAGGTTGGCTGCTCATTTGTTTCCTGCAGCTGTGAGATTTCCGCTCCATCCCCTTTGTCTGATTAGCAGTGGGCTGATTATGAAAGCAGTGTTCCTGAACAGAATTGGTCATTGGTTTCATTAAGTTTCATTTATGTAATGGCAAGGCCACATAGATAGGCAGGTGGCTTGGCTGCATCCAAGGGGGTGAGAATACTATCTTTTGAGATTTTTCCCCTTCTATTAATAAAGGCAAGAGAAGAAACGGGTGTTTTGCGAATTTGTAAATCCAGTGTCAAGATTGGACAGAGCTGACCACAAACTGGTACATGTTGTCACATGAGATAATAAGAGCAGGGTTAAGACCCTCTGCTGTTGGCTTTCAACAGGGCATGGCTCCTGCACTTTTGTCTAGGTTTATCATACTTCTTAGTTAGACTTGATTTCTGTGTACACCCAAAGCTGCTGGAAGGTAGTAAAGAGTCTTTCTTTCCAGAATACATTGGCTTCTCCAAGGAGAAGTGTCATCTCCTTCATCCTTGACTTAGCCTTTTATGCTGTAACGAGAAGAATGGAGGAAAATCTTAGCTACCACACCCTTTCCCCCAGATGTTGTTTTGAGGGTTTTTTCCGTTGCTTGCTTATATGGCTGCTCATAATTTTAATAAGGAATGGTCTGAAATGAACAAACTTCTGAGGAGTAATGTTCAAATCAGTTCTGAATCGTGGCTCTGAAACTGACTGGAGTCTTGTAAACTGTTGGGCTAGGGACAGAAGTTACACACAGACTGGTTTAAGTGATCGGAAACTGATTTAAACCTGAATAGAAGTTCAGTGCACATAAACCGGTTATAAAATGGCCAGAACTGGTTTAAGATAAACCTGGTTGAATGAAGTATCAGACTTAACTGATTTTAGGTCAAACCAGTTTATGAAACTTCTGCCCCAGACCCCTTCCTGGTTCAAGTTAAATCACAGTCCCCCAGCATTTTGGAGCCCTGGGCTGGGCTGGGCTCTCTGCTCCAGAGAGCAGGGCTGGCCCAACCCCTCTGTTCCCTAGTTGGAGCAGTGAAGGCTGGGTCACTGGCATTACTGCCCCCAGTCCCCCAGGCAAACCCCGGCTTGGGTCTGGGGCCAGGGAGGGGGTTTAAACATCCTTTCCCCCAAGTGTGGAGCTGCCCTGCCTACTTAGTGCTGGCTGTGACTGTAGGCTACAAATACCAGAGGCACCTGGAAGCAGGAAGAGGAAGTGATGAGCAACCCTGCAGAGTCCTGCTATTGTGATTCTGGACTGCAAATCCCAGAGACCTTGGGGGCAGCAGGAAGAGGAAGTGAACACGCAGCCCATGCTGGCTACATGTCAGAGAGCTGTGCTCTAGCAGCCCCCGGCTTCTGGCTTGAGCTGCTGCAGGCATGTGGCTGCATTTCTTGAATCAAAAGTGAATGTCTATTCATTTGCTTATTGGTTCACTTTTTGCAGCTTAGACTAACCTGCAAAGACCGAATCAGTTCAGCCTAAGGCTTTTTTACTGTCTGTACTTAGCCGTAATGTTTGGCAAAGCTGTGAGCTACTGTACAGGAGACAGGTTGTTGAAGGTTTCAGGAAAATGTACTTTATTGAGCTCACACAACAGGGTATGGACAAGTGGTGTGTAGGGTTACTCAGGGGCAGAAATAGAGTTCCTTTGCTTTCTGATCTGACACTGCAGAATCTGACACCAAGAAGAGTGTGGGTGGGTGGGAAATGGAATGTCTTAGAGTTGCATTAATCTGATCCAGAACAGACAAATATCAAATGTCTACAGGACAGAAATTAAGAGTGGGTGCTCTGATCTACCTAAGATTTTTTCCCCCAGTTTTTTAATCTGAACTATGGATTTCCTGAGTTTAAAGCGTTTGCCTTGAGTATACTTTCAAGATTTTTTAAAATTTTATTTCACCCTGAAACACTAAATATTCTTTAACCCCACTGTTAACTGTTTTTTTCTGGAAATGCATCAGTATTTGGTTTTCTCCTTAAATTGCTGAAATTCAATGACAATTTTCACCATTCTTCCCTGTTTGATCTTCTGTTCCTGTTAGTGAAGCTTATGACTGTTGCTTTTTACAATAATCAGAAGTAAGGCAGACATAATTGAATTGGTTAGCTGTGACATCTAAAACAAAGCACTACTGAGGAAGAGGATAAATAAGAAAATGGATTACTTCAGGAAGTTAGGCTACTTTGTTTTCCAAGAATGTTTTTGTTTAGAATTTGTTTTGGATACAGAATGTACTTTTCTTGCTGGCAGAGGTATTCCATACAGCTTGTGTATTCCCGTCCCACCAGACTTTTTGTTTTATGAGCAATGGAAATAAGTGAATGGCTTTTTTGCTCTGTTATTTATTAAGTGCCAGCAGTGTGCTAGGCACTGAGCCTTGGGGAAATGTGTGCTGGGAACACAACTCTAAATCTTTCTTCTCATTTGGGGTATAAAAATCCTTTTCAAAACCATGCTAGTTCCAGTTTGTCACAGATGCTCCAGAGGGAAGATACCAAACTCTTGTGCTTCTTGGCTTGGGAGTTATGCAAGGCTTCAAAGGATGGATTTTGTTGGAAGACGGGCCAGCAAATAAGCTGAAGCCGTGCCCTCATTGGATTTTAGATCTTAAAACTAAAATTGCCCCTTTTCTGGATTTGAACTCATTGCTGAGTTGAGAAGTTGCAGTGGACATGGATCAGATTAATTTACCTGAAAGACCATTGCATCTCCCCTGAAAGGCCATATGAAGTAACTCTGTCACTTGAAGTAAGAACACTTAGACCACAGCTGCTTCCTTCAACACATCTGAATCACAGTGAAAACTTTCAGTCTCAAGTAGGATCTGAAAACCGTTGCTGTCCTTGGATTTTAGTTGAAAATTTAGCCCTGAAAATATAGACAGCTAAGAGATGTTACTTAGGGTTGAAAAATTCTGTGCCGTCCAGGATGACAGAAGACAGCATTGCCACGTACTTCAAGTACATTTTTGTAAAAGATACTGGGGTGGGGCGATGAGTCCAGCATCTGTAAACTTAAAAATGTGTAGATTCATAATTCTGTGAGGGACCTCAATAGCATGGTAAGGAGAGCTTTAAGAGTAGAATAATTAACTCATGTAGGTAAGCAATAGTATTAATTCAGACATCAACAGACAAGTATTAGTGAGATCTGTTTGGTCTGATCTCTTACTGGATGAACTATAATGTTGAACCAGAAAAGATATTAAACAAATCTTGCTTCTTGCATGTTCCTGGACTATCACAGCTACAACTACACCCTTAGGTTTTTGAATTAGGCATTGTGACATGGCCAGCACAGTGGCTGCCTCTCTGATTGCCCTTCCGTTCCTCGCTGAGACTGTTGCCCACTTAGAACTGATGGAAAAGAATCAGTAGAATTCTGCCTCTGCAAGAGATGATAACTCAGACTGGGTGAGTCATCCCCTGTTAGAATCATACTATCCCTACATGCCTGTTGGTACAACCCTTATCGGGTCTGGATTGGGAGCTCCATCACCCCTACACTCGCACCATGGGCCTCCGTAGGCTTTACGGTCCCACAGGACTCTGGCTCTGGCTGTCGTGTCGACTTCACTCCAGCCATTACACTAGTCTGGAGTGTCTCAACAGTAGCTCTCTAGACTCATACCAGGAATTCCTAACAATCCGTCTGTTATAAAAATAAGGAAATGCGGACAGTCTGGCTGTCTCTCACCCATTACTGGCCTGTGTCCCTATGTCCGTTGTCTGGAGGCCCCTCTCTTCCCTTTGGTGTCCTTTTACCTCTGCCCCGAGGTGCTTCCAGCCAGTCAGAGCCAGGGCTGTCTTCCCAGCCATGGCTCATTACCCCTGTGGAAAGAGGACCCACCTGCAGTGAGTTGGGGTCAGGACTCATTTTCTCTGGGACACAGTGCTTCCCAGGACTCAACACCTGAGCTGAGCTACTTTCGTCCAGGGCTTCCTTCCCCAGCAACTGGGGTTTCCCTGCTGATGCTTCCAGGTTGCAGCATGCTGGCAGTAAGTCCCGTGGCACGGTACCTAGTATTCTGGTCCCATTGCCGGTGTGCAGGTAAGGGAGAGGAGACAAGCAGGAGCTTCTCCTTCCTTAACCCCCTTGCCCTGCTTACAGTCATGTAACATTTAAAAAAAAAAAAAAAGTTTTCTTAAATTATATGGAGCAATTAGTGTAAACACCAATGAGGAGTAAAAAGCTTTTATATTCTCTGCTTTCTGAGAAATCAAACTAATCCTGATTATAATTTGACTGTAAAATTTGGATGGTGGTGTCTTGCACAATGCTATTGTCAGGCCATGTATTATGTCACTCTGATATTTTGGAAACCTGTTTTACCTTCATCTGATAATTGCTTGCTTATTGTCTTTTTGTTAACTGTTTTCTTCTTAATATCTGGTTAAATTAAAAAAAAAAAAAAAGAAAGAGAAAAATGTATCTGGATAACGTTCACTCCCTAGAGGGAAATTAAGCTATCCATAATAACCTGTTTAAAATAGACTGCCTTTGTACAGTGTGTTCCCTTTCATCCATAAGAGGGGGAGACCATGGCTTGTTCCACATCATCTGTCTTGTCTTTCTGCTTGCCCTCACTATTAATTGAAGTTTTTTCCCAGGAGGCAGTTCCTATTAACCTTCCTTCTCCTATGTCTACCCATCCCCCCCCCCAACATACTCAGTTCTGAAAGAGGAATTTAAAAAAAAAAACAGCACAGCATGTTTTTTTGCTTTGTTGTCCATTTGCTCCCCGTTTTTAACTTCCTGCTACTGATATTTTAATTTCTATGCCTTACTTTCAAAGTTGAATGTGCCCTATAATTTGGTAGAAGGAAGAACATCATCTCTGGTAGGAAAGAGCATAGGTTTCTCATCAACCGTAATTATGCAAACCATTCTTCAACAATCTGCCTTAATCCCTTATGCTCCCCTGAGGCATCCTGTGTGCTATAGAAATGTTTTTCTTCTTGCAGAGAACAGTTGTCTATCCTGGCTCAAGGGTCTTGTTGTTTTAACATTTTCTTATTTTTGTATGAAGCAGGTTGGTAGATTTTGGGTTTTTTTAATGTACTAATATGGCTAGCAAATGATTGAAAGAGCATTTAGTGAAATGTAATCTTCATAATGTAATGTAGTCAGAAGACATTTAGAGCTCAGAAGATTATCTCAACTTTTCCTTGCTAAATACCTGTAATCAGAAAGCAAGGTAAAGTTTGGGCAAATCTAAAATAAATATACTTCTATATCTACCTGTCATTGACCCTCCACTAATCCAAACATAGCCTTTGCTTGTTGTAACTTGTACCATATGTTTGGACTATAAACCCTACTTACCACATAGTCTTCCCCTCCTGACTTGAGTTCTGTTTAGAACGTTTGTTAAGTCCCCCTTACACATGCACAACACAGTCTTAATATATGTACTCAGCTTAGACAATTTTTACTGTCCGTGATCTTTCCCTGAGTTTCAAAGGCTTCTAACTTGGAAGGTCTACCTTCATCTGACCATGGAACAAGCCATGTGGTGCTCCTTAATAAATACTATCTCCATTCTCTAATGTAGATTAAGACTTCTGCCATTTTTTGTTTATCTGAAACAGTTGTACAACCAGGGGAAGAAATTAAAGTAGAGCATGAGCCTTCTAGCTTAAAACACATTTCCTTTAGCCAAAGAGGGCATTTTGCTGGATAAAATTAGAAGTGTGTCCCAAAACAATGTGAAAAGTTGTTACTGTGTTAAAGCCATATGTGAAACTAGCCAGTTCTTTGCAAAATGTAAGCCACAAAGACATTCAGTTTTTTCTGGGAGAGTTGTTGGGGAGAGTCACTGCTGTCCCAGAAGTCACAAGTGTACAGAGATTCAAGATTTTTCTTCCAGAGCAAAGTGGCTGCTCCAAGGGGAAGCCCCTCGCTGCCCTCCCACCCCCCCCACCCCCCGAAACAACCAGGGTTAAATCACTCCTGGGAAAATGAATGTCTGTACACATTCTCTCTTGAGAGAAGCCACAGCACAGTGCTCCACAATCCCAGAGTGCTTTGCTCTTGCCTTCTCCCCTCCTGTGGGAGACTGTGGCTATCCTTAGACTGTATTGCTCCAGCCAAGCAGGGAATAGGATATGCCTCCTTCACAATCCCCAAGTTGTGCAGAAGGGAGATACAGGCTGATCCTAATCAGCCAGTGAGGTCTGCCCTGTGCACTGCTGCTTTCTGTTTCTGGGCAAACTGAGGGAGCCTGCAGAGCATGCTGAGATGTGTGCACAGGAGCCCCCTCGCTGCACAGCATCAACACTGCAAATTTCCTGTTCTTCAGGGGCTCAGGATTTCAATATCTGTTCAGGTGTCTCTGGTTAATTTTTTCAACCAGGAGAACAAGCTTGGGAGAGATCTCTGTTCCCCATTCCCTCTCCCCCCAAGTTCTTGGCCAGTAAAGCATGTCCTGTGGTGCTAGGTTGAGCACCACTGGTCTAGAAGGCGCCACCTATGTATGACAAATAGTATTTTTAACAGCCTTGCTTAATCACAGGGATTTGTCTGCACTTTAAATAACTTTGGAACCATAATTAACCTTGGATGCAGCTTATCTAATGGTTACAGTGGGAAAAGCTGTAGTATAGAGAGAATGTTTGCATCTTGACTGCTGTCATTTAACTGTTAATTATAAAGTCTTATCTCTGATCTCATATTTGAACGTGTAGAATTAGTTTCCCCTTTTTCATTTCAGCATCTGGCCAAAATTTAGAGATCTGCAAATTATGGCTCCATAATCAATTCCTTCCCCTGAGGACCCTCTACATGTGCAGGTAAAGGTATGATGGGATCCATTGTGATCCACACAAGTGCACTTCCTGCTATTCTACAAGTGCTACTGCAGTCTACCAACTGCAGGGGGATGTGTGAAACCTCCTGGGGCTAGGAGATCTCAGCTGTTGTGATCTGCCATCCACGGGGTTATACCACTCACCCCTTGTGCCTGGGAGATCGCAGCTGTGCTCCTCAGCTACCAGGTGCTGTAGGGGTAGAAAATCCCCTCAGCTGCAGGACTCCCAGCCTGAGCTGGACGTAGTGCACACTTGCAACTGGGAGTCCAGTCAGCTGATGGGGGGGGTCCCAGTCATAGGGGAGACCCTGCTACACATGCACATTTAAAGTTGGATAGCACCCAGCTATGAAGTTAGTACACATTTTCAAGTCCTCACTTTATAGCTGGAATGGACCCTTTTATGGTGTGATCAGTACTTAAGCATGTGTCACTGACCAGCTAACAGTTAATTGCACAATAGCTGTAATGTGTAGAGGGAGCCTAACTCATGAATGCCTCATGCCTCCTGAGGCTGGGGGGGCATGGTGACTGCCCGCAGGCGATGGCAGTGTTGGTGGCAAGGGTGTGGAAACGGCAAGCAGGGACCACCTGCAGGCTGGCCATGGTGACATCGGCGGCAAGGGTGGACTGAGCAGGAACCTCCCACAGGCGGTCGCAGCAGTGGTGGCGGAGGGGAGAGGGAGTGGCAAGTGGCAACCGCCCACAGATGCTGCTGGCAGCATCAGCAATGGCCAATCTCAGGGGGGCACGTGCACCCACACGCACCCTCTACGGGTCGCCAATGGCCTAACTGACAAAAATGTACAGTCTGCTTTCCATGAAGTTGGGTATCAAACAGGAGATGGTTTTCTTGCTCAGAGCTACAAACCACTTTCTAGATCTCACTTTGCTCAAAAGCTTTCTTGTAGCTTTTTCTTTGGGCCTTTGAAAGCAGCTTTGGTGTTTCCTTTTAGCCTTATCTTCTTTTGTTAATCTTTAACGACAAAACTCTTTATCTTAGCTTCTTTTGTTACTCTTTAACGGACAAAACTTCACAAAACCATTCCCAGCAAAACCTATGCCTGGCTGTGCTTTTGATTTAGGCACAAATCTGCCTATTGGCTGGTTAGAGGCTGCTATTTTTTCAATTTTCTGGTTTCGTGAAGGAACTTAAATATTTATCCCAAATGACAGGCAGCTGTTGTTTTCAACAAGGTATTACCTAGAGGTGCACCGATATTTTGGTTCATATCAGATCAGCACTGAGGAAAAGAAAATTTGACATTATTGGCAATTGGCTTTTTTTGGCCAGTGTAGGCAATAATGTCACTGATAAACGTGGTGTGCTCGTGCATCATGCGCATGGCCAGGAATGCAGCCCGGCAGCTTGGAGAGCAGGATCTGGCCAGTAAGTCTGTGGCAGGGAAGGTGTGTGTGGCGGGGCAGATCGAGGTCCCCATGGTGAGGGAGGGAGTGGTTCTGGGGATGGGACAGGTGCTGCCCAGCCAGGGCAGGGTGCAAGATGGAGCTGCAGGTGGCTCATCTGGGGGGTGTGGAAGGAAGGGAAGGGGGGCAGCTCCCCGTTATGTGTGCAGCACTGAGAGAGGCGTGGGGGGGGGCAGGTGCCCCTTGGAATTGTGGGGGGGGGGGCTGAGCCAGGGTTGCATTCGGGGTGGGTAGGGGTGGGGCAGTGGCAGCAACACTGGGAGGGGGGAGGCTACGGAGTGTCCTATAGCCACCCCAAAATTTGCCATAGCCTCCCTGTAGCACCCCCTTGCAGTGCTGCTGCCGCACACCCTGTGCCCGCTTGCCCCAAATGCAGCCACAGTCGAGCCCCTCTGCTGGGAAGAGGCTGGCACAGCCCCTGGCCCCAAGCCCACAGTGGGCAGCCTGCCCTTGCCCCACACACAAATCCAGGGGGCACATGCTCTGCATGCCTCCCTCAGGGGTGCCCACATTGGCAGGGGCCGTGCACCCCCCATGTCCTTCAGACGAGCCCCTCATGGCTCCATCCCACACCCCACCCTGGCTGGGCAGTGCCTGCCCCTCCTCCAGCCCCATTTTCTCCCTCACCATGGGGGGCCTTGATCTGCACCCCCACACCCCTTCCCCACCCCCAGACCTACCAGCCTGACACTGCTCTCCAAGCTGCCAGGCTGCATATTGGCTATCGAAACAGTATTGACTGATATGGCTAGCTAATAATCGTCCATCGGTATCAGCCAAAATAATCTTTATCTGTTCACCCCTAGGATTAACCATGTTCTATAAGAGTGCATGACTTATCACTACAAACAAGTCTGCAAGCCATGTGAATGTCTTCTAGGTTGTCAGGCTTTCAGCTTTTAAGTGATTTGTATTGACAGGATTTTGTACTTGAACAGTCATGACTCTAACCAGAAAAGATTGAGATTTTGAGGGTAGCTGGGTGGTAGAAAGAGAATTATACTTTTATATGTGAAATATAGGTTGTCAGAGGTCAAAATTTTTAATTTTATCCAAAGCCTGAAAAAAATATAAACAGCAAAACCTGAAAGAGTTGTCTGATTCATGCTCTTTGGAATTTGCTTCCTTGCTAAATTTATTTTAAAAAACTCAAAAAACTGGATCCCTCCTCTGTCATAAAAATGTATGTAACATTAGCAGCTCTTACCCTGTGAAACAGCTAAAATTTTCCAGATTCCCTCTCCCCTCAATCTAGCAATATTCCTTTCCTACCTTGCCCCATTTAATGTTCCCAATTCACAGCTATTTCTATAGTTTTAAATATCTGTCTTCAGTCTGAACTGAAAATTATTATGATTAAAACCTGTGTAGCACTTAAGGTATTCACAATATGTTTCATGTATTAATTCATATATCCTACCGACTTGGAGAAGACATTTTAATTTTCCTGTGAGTGGTACACAGAGGCATAACCTATACACAAACTTGCACTAATTTAATAAAAGATGTTTTGCACGGGCTTAGCAAAATTTTAGTTTCTATGGAGACAAGCCCCTAGTAATTCTTAATGTATAATAGTCCACATTTAACTGTCTAGTTGGACTTGTCTGCTTTTTAGCAATACATGTTATTTCTGTTAACTTCAGATTTCCAAACTATTCAACTGCAAGTCAGCAACTCAAAGCAACAGGTGAAGTTAAATAGCACAATTATTTTCAGTAGATGGACCAAATTAAAATTAAACAACTGAACAAATTAATTAAAAACAAAAAAAAAAGTTAAAATTAGATTGAGGCTTTGTAAAAACTACCTGGAAAATTTGTTTTCTCAGAAATGTAGGTTAAAAATTAGTTATAAATTCAGTTGGTGTTGCTGTAGAAATCACCATTTCTACCTGGGGTATGTTTTGAATGTTGTGAAGCTGCCATGAGCCCTGCTTCTTTGACTTCTTAAGCAGGCAAGTTTGTATGCCTCATGGGATTAGGACAACACTTTCAGTGGGCCTGCTCTTGTACTTAAAGGTACATTTGTATATAATAGGTTGGTACACTTGGTGGCTAAAATTGCAGTTGTTCTTATAGCTGTTATTAAACTTGGCACAAAATCAGACAGTCATTTCATTTCAACAAGAATGCTTGAAATTTAACAATGAAAAGTTATTAGACTTTAAATATGTTTTTAAAAACATACATTAATTTTCATTAAGCATGAGCCAAGACCTCTGAATAACCTAAATTAAGATTGTTTGTTGATATTTTCAAAAACATATATATGAGTTGGGAGATCAAGTGCTATTGACTTCTTCAAATTAAAAAAAACTGTGGTGAAACACAACACGATCAATGCATTTCAGCTTTCTTAACTTGTTTATGTACTGTATTTACTTGAATCTAAGACAAGGCTCTGTCTCCACCCCCTGCCCCCCGTCTTCCCCCCACTCCCCATCACCATGGGGAAAAAGCCCCTAATCTTAGATTTGTGTGCAAAGTGCAAGGGTTGGGTAGGCAGCTGTTGCAGTTCTGACTCTAGCTCTGAGTTTGAGTTGGGACCAGTGTCAGACCTACAGCCTCCTGCCTGCCCTGCCCCCCCCCCCCCCCCCCCGCCCCATTTCATTTGCCCTTTGCAGCTTGTGCCCAGTCAGTCAGCAGCACTGACACTGCTGTATGGCTGGCAGGAGCTGCCCTTCCATGTGCTGTGTGCTCCGGGAAGGCAGACACCCCCAGCAGCATTGGACAATAAGGGGGTGGCGGGGAGGGACAGAGTTGGTGGGGAGATGGGGAACAAGACAAAGGCTGTGGAGAGCTGGGATTTGGAGGGCTGGTGGCGGGGGGGGGCAGAAAGGCTGTAACGGGAAGAAAGGGGAGAAGGAGTGGGCAAGGGGTTTGCTTGAACCCTTCCCCCAGCCACCTGACTCCTCCAGCCACTGCTTTCCCTGATGTAACAGCGAGGGGAGGGGGATGAATTGAGGACAACCCTCCAATAATTGGATTGTATACCTGGAAAATTATAACAAATTTATAATTTTTTCATAACTAGAATCTAATTATTATGGGCTTGGCTTAGATTTGAATAAATACGATATTATGAGGTAACACTAGTTCTAAATATAGTGTGAGTGATTTTGTTGTCAGCTTTTGTTTGTTTGAGATTATGTTTTTATCGGAATAAGGTTCTTGATGGGGCTCTGGATTTGTCTCTTTCAGCATTTATAGTGTGAGCGTTCTTAGCACCTAAAATCTGTAAGAAAATCGTATATGCCAAGAAATGTAAAACTAATGAAACAAATATGCATTTCTGCAATGTAAGAAAAAATAGGAAAAAAAGTAAAATGGCAGCATGTAACTAAATTCTGTTTAAGACATTCTATAAAATTATGAATTGTATTAATGTAATTCTTAAATTTAAGGGAGTGGGGCCTCTCTGTTGCAGTTACAGTAATTCTTTTGTCCTGTTCAGTCATCTTTATGTAAAAGGTATTTTAACTTGTACACAAAAGTGAGAAAACAGTTTAATCCTATGTAATTTCAGCATGCAAATATATAGGAATATTGATCTTTGGACTAATAAAAAGATTAAGTTCTTTACAGTAATACAAGGCTGACTTTTCTGTAGACTCAATCGCACTGAATTATGGAGAGGAAGGAAGAACTACCTCCACTGATCGTATCTGTAATGAAATCTGGAAATTTACCTTTACTTTGTTTCGTCCCAGATTCAAGCTTCTGCACAAACAGGATTTTTGTGTGGGTGTGGGGGGTGTTTTGGTTTTCTTACGTGGGGCATTGTAGGGATAGTAGTGAAAAGAAAATAGTTCTGAACTCCTACAATATGATACTTTAAAAATACATCAGAATCAGTTTATGTGAATGTGATTACTCTTGCTGGTTGTCTTTCCTCTGTCTCATATTTTAGTTAAAATAAACTTTCATTAACCTTTTGAATGAGGTTTCAGTTAATAGAAAATTACTAGTGAATAATAACATTTGAGAATAAGACTTTTTTAATACAGACGCCCTGACCAAAGGAGTGCAAGAAGCAGTTTTACACTGAAGCTTAATCTCCTATTAAACCACGAAAAGAAACTCATGGCTTTATAAATTGAATCAAGATTTTAATTGCATATATTGTCAGGCATAGTTGTATACAAATACAGATGACTTGTAAAAGCCACAGCAAGAAACTGTAGCTTGAAAATATTGTCTTATCTGATCGAACCTTTTATTAAATGTAAGTTGTGTTACTATGTGGAGGCCAGAGAGTCGCTGAGTACAACCTTCATTCAAACTCTCTGGTAAATTTATGGGAGGGGGAGGGAAAAAAGACTATTTATAGTTTTCAGGGTGAGTGACCTCTATTATATTAAACACCAGAATATTTGAGTGCGTTTTAATTGCTTTTTGCTGCTGCAGATCTCAGTATTCATGAGCTGCATCTGGTACCTTGAGGTATGTAGAAAAAACATAAAGCTGTGTCTATGACTGAATCGCTGATTCTCCAAATGAGAATTGAATCTTCAGATTCGGCTGAATCGAATCAGGACAGTGATCTGAATCGGCGAATCAAATCACTGTCCCTCAAATCGGGCCAAATCCAAATTGAATATGGCCCACTTTGCATGCCCCTAGTCTGTATGGCACTGAATTCAAGTAACTCCAGTTAGAGGTAATTGCCTTGCTAAACAGTTTTATAATGAATCGGGGTGGACTGGGTGAGGATGGGAAAGAGGTTAAGGAATTCAACCAATTCGTCTTTCTATTATCTCTGTGTCTATGATCAGAGGAAAACAGACGCTAAAAAGGAAGAATATACACTTGTAAGATTGGAAGACCTTTTGAACCCTGTTCTAGTATGTGTGTAAATACGTTGTATCTGAATTTCTGAGGCTGAATGAGAGGGGTCATAGTATGCCAATTTGTTGTGCCAAATAACAGTTTGGGTCCAGCTATTACTATGACAATTTGTAGTTGCTTTCACTGGGTGTGAAGATTTTGCTAATATGTGTAGCCTTAGTTAACAGGATTGTTTAGCACCAACAATGTGTTAAGTTTAAAGAGTTGTGGAGTAGAATAATGTAATCATCTGCAACTGTTAAAAGCTTGCAAAAATGATCATACCCATTATGTTGCTGATGCCTGTTAGAGAAAGTGGAAACTCTGAGGCACATTTGAGGGCGGGGGTTTAAGGCTAATATTTCTTTTGTAATTTTGTGTGTTACAAAACATAACGAGTTCATAGATACTCTGCATAAACACCAAAATTTAGAGTTCAGTCAGGGTACTGCTTAGTCGCATCTTGCATTCTGTTGGTTAAGTTGTGAGCTTTCAGTACTTACTCACTCCTAATGTCTCATTTAAGGCTGAAGCTGCTGAACCATGAGAAGTAATAGATATCTATATCTCTCAAGTAAATGTTGAAGCTTGGAAATCATGCCACCTGTTCATCTCTGCTATAAACTACCAGACTCTAGCACCTCTAGCATGAGTATTGCCATTGGGGAAGATTGTGACCTGTGAGGATAAATGTTTAAATGTTTTTGTGCAAAACTTCTTTTTTGGAGCAATCTAAAATTATCCCCCCAAAAATCAATGCATCTTCATAGTTATAATGAGATAATGTAATTAGTTCTTGTTTGTTTATTGTGAGGACACTAGGACTTGAACCAAATAAAAAATTCTCCACAATGTTCCTTCCTGTGCTGTAAGCCAAAATGCAGCCTTTTCCTTAGTTCCAATAATATTATTTTTAATAAATAATTCCAAGTCTCCATTTTAGTCAGTGAGAAGACTAGCTTTAAAATATGCACTTTTATTTCTAAATTTTGCTACATCAAAGCATGGAATACTTTTACATTTCTTTCATGTTGCATATTTAGTAGGATGCATCTCCAAAGTGTGTGAATACTCTTGCTTCAGAATATTGGATTGCTTGGAGAAGCATAGATCAATATTCGTTCAGGAGCCAGAATGTGAGAGCAGAAAGCTGTCTGTCTGGGTTTTTAGGTTTTATGGCTTCTTGTACATACTTTTTCACTCATAGTCTCAGGGAATATAGGAGGTGCTGATCTACATTTTTTTTTCTTCTGTGCAGACATTAACAGGCTCATTTTCCGCTAATGTACAGCTTATTTCCTTAAAGCAAACAATAATTTAATAACCAGAGTGTAAAAATTGACTTGTGCTAGAGTGCTAATAGGAGGTGAATTGGGTGGGTTCTGTTACTTGGGTATTGATCAAGTTCAGTAAGGAAGGTCTGGCCCGGTAGAATCGAATGTTGCAAACTGTTGCTTAAAACTACAATTCTACTGAGATTTTCATGGCCTTAGTTCAAGGAGCTTTGTTTTGTATTTGGTGCAGCAGATTCCAAAATAACGTTTTCCCACGTGCAACACACACCTTTCCCCCTAAAATTAGTGCTTAGTAAATTTATTACTGATCTGGCAGAAGGAATGAACAATGAATGACTTGGAATAATATGGATGTGTGAAATGTAGTTCTGTGCCCTGAAGGAAACAATGGCCTGTAGAAAAAATAATTACTATTTATAATTGAAGGCTTTCATAGTGAAAACACAAACTAGGAGGACACATCAGAGATTTATAGGCATCCTTAATTCTTACATTTCCTTATTGTGTGTTTGCCTTCACACCTTCACATTTTTGGTTTTTTTAATATAGTTGTTTTTTTCACTCTTAGATAGGAACTTGTAGGAGCTTTGTTTTGACAAATCATAACTGCATTGTAGAGCTGCTGGGGGGAATCTGGAAGCTCTGACAGGCTGGTGGGGCATTGTTCTGTCACCTTTGCAGACACTTGGGACTATGAGTTAGTTGAATGTTTCCACTACAGTGGCTTGCAATTTAGCATCCTTAAGTTGAAGCTTTAAATTTTCATGTTTAAATTTAGCTGTAACCCCATTTAAATGAATGGGTCAGTTACGCTTCCAAGAGCTTTAGCTGGCAGTTGAGTTCTGGAGTCTGCAGACAACATTTTGTGTCATTTGATCCAGAAAATGTGAGCCCAGGTATAGTCTTCATTATCCTGACAACTAGAAAATTGATCTTCTATTCTAAATGATAGCTTAAAAATGTTAGAACATATTTTTGCAGGTTATGTTTATAAATCACTGAATTGACATGATCCTGTGAAGTATTTCAGACTCTATGGGTGCGGCCAGACAAGCCCACACGTGCCTCTTGCCACATCTCAAAGCCACTTGAGATGCGGCAAGAGGCGCATTGGGAAGGAAAAAATGTTCCCCATGCTGCAAATCTGCAGCACGGGCTCAAATTTGATACCTGGATATCCAGGTATCAAAAGCCAAACCAAAACCCACAGAAAAACAGTGGGGCAGGGCACAGTCCAAGACTGCCTTGAGACAACTGGAGGCTCAGGTCCTCCAAAGAGATGCTCTGGTAGCCAGCCAGAGTGTCTCTAAGGCTACGTGTAGGGCAAGGAGCAGTGCAGGCTACAGGGACCTGGTCCTGGGCTCCATACCCAAGTAAGAAGAGACCGGGGGTGGGAGGGACTGGAGCCGGGGCAGTGTGGGTGCAGGGGACTCTGTGTGTGTGTGTGTGTGTGTGTGTGTGTGTGTGTGTTTGGGGTGGGGGGTGCTTGTGAGAGGTAGGTCCCCAGCCTGTCCCCTGCACGGCCCACAGCTTTATTGCTGCACCCCCCCCGCCCCCCTCCTGCAGCAGCAGGGGCTGTCCGGGCCCTCCTAGCACAGCCCCCCTGCGCAACATTGGGCAGCATGGCTCAGCCCTGGCACTGCCTGTGCCCCACGTGGGCCTAGTGTGGCGTGGCATGGCGCCATGTACCTTTGGGCAGCTGTGGGCCACTCAGGATGTCATATGCATGCAGTGCACGGCACGTGGGGCCCGTGTATGCAGGACCCGGCCTGGCATGATGCATGGTCCCCTTGAGTGGCGCAGGGCCCTGGGTGACAGCCTTAGCAGCCCTGAACTGCCCGAAGGTGCATGGTGCCATGCCATGCGATGGGGCACAGGCAGCACCGGGTGCCAGGCGGCCAGGGCCACGCCACGCTGCCCCACACCGCACAGGGGGAGCTGTTCCAGGAGGGCCCTAGTGCCCCAATGGCCACTGATGCTGTGTGGGGACTGTGGCTTGTGGGGGGGGGGGCAGTCCATGAGCTGTGCATGGGGGCTGTGCCCTTCAGGGGGCAGGAGACCCACCCCTCCTGAGCAGCCCCCCACATGGCCCTGCCACCCTCAAAAACCCCTAACCCACATACCTGGCCCTGTGGGTCAGGATGAGTGGAATGAGGCAGGGGGCAAGCTGCAGGTTGAGAGTGAGGGCACTGGCATATCAGTGATACTCAGCACTGCAGATCCTGGTGAGCAAAGGGGGCATGGGCAGATGGTACCTCCCAAGTGTGGGGGGCACCAGTGGGGCATGACTGGGAATGGGGGGCCCCCTAGCAGCCAGCCAGCAACCGGGGGGGGGGGTCTCCCAATGGCTAGCAGTCTCCGTGCCCCCCTACCAGCTAGAGTGCTTGCTGTTGGGGGGGCACCAGCACTCTCAGGGAGGGGGAGGTATACGTGTCCCCCCTACACACTGCCTATGGAAGGGGGTAGGGGCAGCTCTGATTTTTCTATGGCAAAAAAACCAAAAGTAAATGCCAAAGCATGTAGATATTTACAATTTATTTTATTATGATGATAGAAGCACTGGTAGGCTTCAAATTGCTTTAAACTTGTATATATATCTAGAAAACATTGCCCAGCTGATCTCTCTATATACAGTGGCATTTCATTTCAGTAGCAAAATAATGCTATTTTGGGTATTTTAATAAGAGTTTGCATTTCTTATCAGCAAATTTGCAATTTTTTAACAGGGATCACTAGAATCTCTGCTGGTGAGACAAGTGGCAAGACCTGAGCAGAGGAGCCTATCATGGGCCAGCACTGGGGATGCAGCTTGGGGGCAGACGAGGTGGCTGACCTCTTAGCCATTTGGGGCCAAGAGGGCACACTTGGACAGTTCAAAGCGGGCCACTACAAGAAACACATCTTCTGGGCAATAGCTGCCCAGATGGCAAAGCGGGGTCACCCCATCTGGCAGGTGTGCAGCCATGGGGCTGCAGATCCAAGGGGGTGGATGCTGTTGCAGGTGGCAGCAGGTCACAGCTAGACAGCAGCCCCCACTTCCAGACTGCTGCAGTAGGTACAGGGGGCAGGGGCCACTCCAAGTTAGGGCTGCTTCAGCAGTCCAGCTGGCACAAAGAGTAGTGTCCCCAGATACCACTTGGCCAGGCCTCAGAAGCTCCTGAGAGCAAGTAGCCCTGAGCTGCTCGCCAGGGCAGGTTTTTATACTGCTGGTAAGCAGCAGGCTCTAGCTCTCCCTGGCTGCAGATCTGGGAGGAGCTGGGCAGGGTTATTTTGCCCCAAGTGGCACAACTTGCCCCATGCCAAAGTGCAGATCCGGGCACATGCGCTGAGGCAAAAATCCCAGGCTCAAATTTGTGCCACTCCTATTTGAGCTGCTACAAGCGCACATGCCTGTGTGTGTGGATGTGCCCTATATAGGTATTTTAATTAGCAAGAGGGTAAGCACAAACTACCATTGTCTTTGGATATTTCACATAGCTTATGTCAGCAACAATATTAAAAACTTGGGGTCACCTGCTGCAGTGAGATTTTAAAGCACTAAAAATGTCTCAATTTGGGTCTGACCCTTTTTTTTGTAACTGGATATAGAACTTCTAGTACAGGGGTGTCTAACCTTTTTGAATGTGCAGCCAGATCATGAACGTTTTATCACCCAGTGGGCCAGTGAGCCATATTCAAAGACCTCACAGGAAGCGGTATCACATCAGGAAGTGATGTCGCATGACCTTTGACACCAGTGAAGTTGCAGGAAGTGACAATGAAATGGGCCTGGAAATGTGGTTTAAAATACAAAATAAAAACAATATAAAAGCAACAATGAAATAATACCAAACACTTGACTAAAATAAACACTGTCGCATAATGCAAGTCGACAGATCAAATGTGGAAAAAATATCAGCCAGAGCGGAAACTAATCAAAGGTAGAGGGATGCGTCTTGGTGGGAGACACCTGTGTGGCGCTTTGCAGCCTCCACCGCTCACTGCCTTACAAAGGGCAGGCGGGAGGGGAGGGAGGAGAGAGCAGGGGCTCCTCAGTGCATCAGAGAGGCTGCGAGAGAGACCTGCAGCTCAGCTGGGCACGGCCGCAGCTGCAGCTGGGCACAGAGCGGAGTGGGGCGGGGAGAGCTGCTGCTACGCGCGGGAGCCCCAGTCCAGGCTCCTCGCCCTCCCGGCCACAGCCTCCTCGGGATGTGTGGGAAAGGTGCCCTCCGCTCTGCCGCTGCCCACCTCACTGCCACCTCACTGTGGCTGTGTGTGCCCGCGCTGCCTCCCCTCCCCAGCAGCACATGAGAAGCGGCCCCCTCAGGACTCGGGGCCACGTGCGCAGGCAGCTGGGCCCAGAGAGCCACAGTGCCTGGGGGGAGAGCAGGCCGGGGGAGCAGGCGCCGCCTTATGGGGCAGGGCAGAGCAGGGCTGGCGAGGAGGCAGGTGCGGGCCGGCAGTGCAGCACAGGGCACGGGCTCATGTTGGGGCGGGGAGGCGGGAGCAGGAGCACGGTCACTCCTGTACGTGCATCCTCCCTTCCAGCAACTGGCATGTCCCGGGCCCGCAAGCGGAGCCGCTTGTCCGCCACCCGGTGGCAAAGTTCTCAGGTGAAGGCTCCATCCTGCGCCTGTCCCGAGCCAGTGGCACCGGCTGCGGCCGCCCGGGTGGGCACTGGTTCCTTGCTGGGGAAGGGTCTGGCTGCGGAGGGGTCTGGCCCCACGAGGGACCCGGCTGCGCTGCGCCGACGTGGTGCATGTGGGTACCTTGTCCCTTCCCCAGTCCTTCAGCAGCCATTATGAAGCTGCCGAGGGGCTGGGGGAGGGACAAGGGGTTTCCCATCGCAGCACTGCGGGCCACAGAAAATGCCTTGGCGGGCTGCATGTTGGACAAGCCTGTTCTAGTAGGACAGCGTAACCTTTTCTCTCTTTAGCTCAGAGGCCGGCAACCTTTTTCAAGATGCAAGGCAGAGCAGTCTGGCTCCAGTCTGATGCAGGCCAGGGCCAGGTGACTGTTACAGCTCACTGTGAGCATGGGGGAAGCTTTCTCTACATCTCTACTGGAGCCACACAGCTGGGGGCTGCACTTGCACTCCTACTGCTTCTCCCAGGCCCCTGTTCTCAGGCTGAGTGCAAATGCATCTTTTGGTGGGAGGGAGCTGTGCTGGGGCTGGGTTAAGTGAAGGAGGGGGATAGGGACAGAAAACAGCATGGAAGCAGCTTCCTCTGCCCTGGCACAACGCCTCTGTGGCTGGGCATTGCTGCTGCTTCTCCCTCGCCCCACTCCTTGGCTGCAGTGTGAGTATAGATTCAACTTGGAAGGGAGCTCTGCTGGGGCCAAGGAGCTGGAAGTTGCTACACTGCCCCAATCCTTGTCCCTGTACCTGCCCTTTGCCTCTCCCCACTGCCCAGCCTGGCCCTAGCAAATCACCCCTCCTGGCTGAAAGCTGTGCTTGCACTGAAGCTTTGGGGAGCATGGAAGGGTGGGGCGACAGGAGAGAAGAGGCAGCGACACGGGCACAGTTCCCAGCTCTGTGGCCTTGCTGTTCAGCCCCAGCATAGGGATGGGTACAGGAAAAGCCCTGTGGCTGTGCAGGTCAGCTCGCATGGCTTTTGGGTAATATGTTGCTGATCCCTGCTTTGGCTAACGTGCAGGGATTCTCTGAATTAATTCTCAATTGCTTGTAAAGAAGAATTTGTTTCGGATTAGGCTATTTAGTCCAGGAGATTTTAAATAGCTTGTCATTAAATGTCAGGTTGGTAGGATTTAAAAAAAATTCTAATTGCTTTTTTCTTCAAGGAAGAGAAGCTTTATTGTGACTAACAACTCTCCAAATTTGTTGGTATAATAATTATAGTACAGCTGCTGGGGAGGTGGGAGGGTAGAGGAGGCAATAAACTAATTGCTTATGAATGCACTGCAAATTTTTAACTTGCGTAGTACCCTTTGTGCAGGTTTCACCTTTACTATTTAGATAGACTTGTTTGGGGTCAATTCTAAACACAAACTGAAATATAAGAGTTATCTTTCTCCAGTTGGTTTGCAAGCAAGAATAAGGACATTTCTATCATTTTGCATCAGTAACAGGGAAATCACAAATTAATTTCTAGAAAATGCCCACTCTTTCATCAGAAAGTTGGAAGGAGGGTATGACTGAAAGGCTACAGTATTGATCAGACTTTCTTCTTAGCAATCCTTTCCATGGCAGCACCAAAGGGTCAGACAAAGGGTAAAGCTACCCCTGGTCGACCCTTCTTGGATGCTGTAGCTAGGTATCTTCTAAAAACAGTTTTTGTTGTCATGGAGCTTCTTAACCCAAGGCCAGCCTTCTGGCATCGTGGCTTTCACATGGCAGAAAACCATGTCCTGGTTTAGCTGAGGTCGAGGGTAGGGGGAGGAGAGGAATAGCCTTGGGCAGCATTAGTTTATTAATGAAGCTCAGTTATTGAGCTGTAGTGGAAACTGAACTGCAGGGAAATCTTTTGTTCAGAGAGATTCTGATTTTAAGACTCTGGTATCCGCTGCAGTCAGCTTGCAAAATTCTGTTTACAGGAAAATGTTTAACAGTTGCTAAGGGTTTTGAGTGGCTTTTGTATAACTTTTCTTTCGTTTGACGTGATCCTGTGTTGAATATCCAAATTCAGACTCGGTTTCTTGATTGCAGAGGTTTTTAGAATCTCACCCATAGCTTTATTTTCAAAGTTTGTTCCCCTCTGCTGGTTGTTAGCAACTGTCAAGTTGTTCTACACTTTTACAGCTTACATTCAAGGAAAAAAAATGAATGTAGAGAGCAGTAAAGACGTTTGTGTGCCTGACTTGGGTTTGGCTAGTTTAATTTAAACTAAACATTAAAGAGGTGAAAACCAAGAAACAGCTATTTTTTTTCTAGTCAAATTACATATACCTTTTGTGCCTTGAGTATAATAGATTAAAAGTCTGTCCGTTCCGGTAAGAAAATTTGAGCTTTGATAATTCTAGTGACTGCAGTTTAATAACTTGACTTGCTTTGCCAAATTCTTTGAAACTAAAACCCAGTTCAGTTTTGAAGAACTAACTACTGAATCAGTTTTCTGAAGTTACACACATTTACTCAGTGGTGGTTTTACCGCAGTATTTAAATCCTTTTGTTAAGCATGACTTACTGCCTTACTTCCACTATTTGATTGTGGCCAAATGTTACTGTAACCTGAACTATAAAGTATTTTAAATAGTGGCTCTTCTAGGCCCATCAGAGTCAGGATTCTGAGTGTATAAATCTTAACTGGAATCCATACATAATACAGGAAGGAAATCAGAAGCTTTGGTTAAGGTGGTAGAGTGTATAAATATTTAGTACCACTGGATTGTTCTCCCTCTTTCCCCCTTCTCCACTACTGTATTTATTTGAATCCAAGACATGGATATTTCTGTATTTAACATGGTTGGGCAGCAAGGAGAGCACCTTGGCTTGGATTTGAGTAAAAGCTGGGGGGAGGAGGGCAGGTGGCTCAGAGCTGAACCAGTAGGTACTGCCTGCCCCCCTGGGCTAGGGACAGACATTCAGAAAGCCTGAGCCTGACTTGATTCAATCTTTGCAGGTTAGTCCAACCTGGCTAGGCTAAACCAGTTTGTAACCATACAAGTTAGGGACAGACATTACACATAAAGTGGTTTAAGTGATCAGAAACTGGTTAAAATCTGTAACAGAACAAATGTTCAGTGCACATAAACCAGTTTGAGAATGGCTGAAACCAATTTGAGATAAACCTGGTTGAATGTAGTATCAGACTTAACTGATTTGGCTCAAATTGGTTTATGCAGTGTCTGTCCCAGACCCCTTTCTGTTTTAAGATAAACCAGATACCCCCAGCATCCTGGCATGCTCTCTGGGCTGGGTGGGGCTCTCTGTTCCACAGCAGGGCTGGCCCCTCCCCTCTGCTACCTGGCTGCAGCTTCGGCACAGACTGCAGGCTGCTTCCCCCCTCCCCTCACCACTCTCTGCTCAGTAGGAATTCCCCCCTCCTTTCTGCGTTGCTGAGGAGGTGTCTGTGTATTAGCTAGCAGACCACATGCTGGCTATGGTATGTGCTGAATCAACAGGCAGAATCAACAAGTAGATGGTAATGTCCCTCTGTTGTTTTCTTATTTGGGGGATAAACACTGTTATCAATTTCCTGCTGGGCTAATCAGATCTCCTGTCATGCCCCACTCAGCTCCATGCTGTGAAAGGAAGGGAGGGCTACTCTAGCGCCCCCCAGCTTTTGGACTGAACCACTGCAGGCATGTGCCGGCATTTCTGGGATGTCCATCTGGCTACCAACTGATTTAGCCTAGCCAGGTTAGACTAACCTGCAAAGATTGAATCAATTTAAGATTAGGCTTTTTAAATGTCTGTCCCTAGCCACAGACATCCCTTCTGGACTGAAAAAATTCAGGCACATGCCTGAAGTGGCTCAGGGTAGAAGCTGGGGGGCACTGGAGCAACCCTCCCTCTTTTCTACAGTGCTGTGCTAAGTGGGGGCATGGCCAGACTCCGGTAGGATGCTTTGATGTTTCACCACCCAGCAGCTCAGCAGGAAATGTTTACCACCTATAACTCAGTGTTTATCACCCCATTAAGAAAACAAAGCCTTTCTCCATCACTTCAAGCTCTTCTTAAACAGCTTTTCCAAGGAAGGACATTACCAGCTACCTGTTGATTAACTCCAAAAAGCCTGTCTGCATTTGTCATTTCCCACAGCAGAACTGTAGCCAGCATGTGGTCTGCTATCAAATGCTGAGATATATAAAGCAGAGGGTGAGGGGACTAATCCCTGCTTAGCAGTGACAAAGCCAGAGAGATGCCTGCAGTCTCTGCTGGAGCTCCAGCAAGGGAGCAGAGAGGAGGGGGCCAGCTGCGGGAGTCAGGTGTTGGTGAGGCAGGTGCCAGGGCCTACAGGCATCTGGGGGGGGGGCATGTGGGTGGGAGAGGGGGAACAGGTGGCGGGGGGCAAAGTATGAGAGGGCAAAAGGCACTTGATTTCCCCTGTTGTCTGCCCCTGCTACTACTTGCCCTGCTGCAGTTGTGGGGGGGTTGGAATTTAAGATGACCCTCCAATAGATTCTATACATGGAAAACTATAACAAATTTATAAATTTTCCATGTCTAGAATATAATTTGCTGTGTCATCTTAAATATAAAGTAATCTTGGATTCAGGTAAATATGGCATTTACATTTTTAAAAGATTCATAAATCATGTTCATTAATGCACACCTTCATGGTTTCTTTCTCTTTTAATTTATGTAAACAAACCCTAAAGAACTTAAGACATGAGATGTACTTTTTCCCCCTTTCGCTTAATGCAGAGTAATATCGCTTATTTAGGTATTAAGGGTAAATTTAAAAAAATCAAACCAAATAAAATATGGAAATGCATTATGTTAAGGCTCCACAACACACTACCTTCTCTTTGAAATGATACAATTCAGTATATGTACATTTATGATTAGTGCCTAATGTGTGTTAGTTCTAAATTTTTCTTTTTAAAGACATATTAGAACTTTCTTCTTCATAGAAATACTAACTTTGCATTGCTGTACTTTAATATACTTGTTTCTGTTAGGGTTTTTTTTAATATATGAGAGTGAGTTTTAACTGCTTGGACAACTTCAATAATCTACTTTATTCCATTATTAAGAACATTTGGAACAAAACAACAATAAATTTCTTAATTAAAATGTGGACCTTTAATTTTAGCTCATTAACTAATCAATTTGTTTAATTATCAGAAAATCCATACAGAGTTTAAAAGTGCTGTAATTGCAGAGGGGCATATACTTCCACGTGTTCAAAAAAAAAAAAAAAGGGACCAAATTCTTGCTTTTAAGTTCACAACTTGGACTTAATTATGGAATTGTGTGCAACGTTTTTATAAAAGTTGAAACAGTCTCAGGACCAGTGATAAATGACACTTTGGCCAGTGATTTTGACCTTCTAGTTCAGCGATTCCCAATCTGTGGTACGGGTACCACCAGTGGTACGTAGACAACTTGTCGGTGGCACACATTAACAGATTTATTATAATTACTTGATATGCCAAAAATTTGCTAGTGGTACTTCAGGTTGAACTGGAAAATATGCTGGTGGTATTTAATTAAGGTTGTATCATTTTAAATTGGTGGTGCACAATCTGTCAGAGTTTCAGAACCGCTGGTTCATTGTTTTTTGGTTGATCTAACTCGAGATAGAGACTCCCTTTTTAACTTTGATTCTTGGATAGCTTTTTTATTTAATTTTAAAGTAGAAGGAGAAAGATGGAGTATGCTTTACACTTTCTTCAGTTTACTTTCCATGCAGGATTGTTTCAATTTTTGGGGGTTTTTTTTTAAACCTCGGGACGGTTGAGATGATGTATAACCATTCCTTTGTCATCACTGTACAGCAGTCCAAATCATAAAGAGATTTAATAAGCAAGTCTTTGGAACGGCTCTTTTGTTGTGATATATATTGTTGTTTCCATGCCATGGAGATCTTTTCACTAGATAGTAAAGCACTTGACTGGTGATGTTTAGAAATGTACTTCTGAACTGCTATTCAGAAGGAAACTCCGAAGTGAAGCTGAGGTCTTTGTTTGGCTCCTTTGGCCTGTCTGAGCAGTCTTCCATTTTAGTTTTAGAAGAGTACTGGACAGCTCAAGCCGGAGGAGCAGATCGGGGGAGGATAGGGAAAATCTGGACAATGTAGAGGAGCAGATGGGAAACATAAAGGGTGCTGCGCACAAGTGGGCAGGCTGCTCCGACCATGCTTCAGCAGCCTCCTGCATATCATGTATTGGTCTCCCTGAACTTAAAAATGGCTGCAGGGGCACTTGAACTAAAGCTCATTGAATAAGCTTTAGTTTCAGCACACCCACCACCATTTTAAAGCACAGGGATGCTGATGCACAAGATGCTGCGGTGGTTTAGAGTGGCTCTTGGAGCCACTCTAATTAAAGCACCCTCCCCTTCCCCTGCCCACCCATGGAGCATGTTTACAAGTGCTCAAAAGAGAAGTGTCATAATAGCAAGAGTGTAAGAAGAAAACTGAGCAGAGTGTGGGGAATATACAGAACACTAGACCAGGGATGCTCAACCCACAGGCCAGAGCCAGTTCCCGGCACTGCCGTATCCAGTCTGTGGATCTTCATGGGTCTGAAAACTTGGCAGTGAGCAAATGGTGGCACTGCAGGCTGGATAGGGTGGCACAGGGCCCAGTCCCAACACACAAAGCCTGATCCACGCTCAAGGGGCCAAAAGATTGAACATCGCTGCCCTAGACAGTATACTTTTTTCTGTGTCACTTTCAATTTTTTATAGAAACAAATAAACCCTAAGGAATCGGGAAGAATATGAAAGAAGCAGAAACCTCTGAGTAGCATGGAAGGCAGTCATGCTGCAACCCCCGGTTCCTTGTAAAAGATTTCATTTGACCCTCTCTGCAGGAGTCTGGCACTGCTGTTTTAAACATAAGTTGTTGGCTTGCAGATTTAGCATAAATGTTGTAAATGTTGAGTTGTTCTTTTAAGTTATATTTTTCTGGGCTGAGGATTTGTTTATCAATTTCAACATGACAAATGCTGAAATGACTGTGTTAGACTCCACAAAAAAGGGAGGAAGGATTTAGTGGAAAGACTGGAAATATTGTCCTTTTAACTATTTTAGAGCCCTGTTTTTCTGCAGTTTTTACCTTATCTGCAAAGAGATCAGTAACAATGTCTTATGCTTCATTCTGATTTGGAATACATTTATAAACCAAACTCGTAGCAGCCTAGCTTTAACCAGTCCTTTATTTGTTTCTTTGGATGGCCTGACATGAGATTCTGTTTATGTTCCCAAGGGAAAAAGAGCAGTCTTGTCACCCGGCATGTCACTGACAGATATTTGGTTCAGAGATCAGGAATGAGAGTGCATGAGACATATAGCAGAGGTGGAGTGGATGAACAAGTGAAATTAATGTGGACATATGCCACAGTAGCACCAAGTGCAACAACTACTCCCTTGGATTTCCTTTTTCCTGTATCTTCGATACTGGAAAACTTCAGTCAAAAAGACTTTTGACTTTTTAAAAACTTTATCATGCAAATATTAAAAACAAATGGTGAAAACGCCAAAAGTGTGTGGCCCTCCCAGGAGCCAAGCATGAATTACATGTTTGGAACAAAAGGCTTGGAATGACAGAGTGGCAACTATTCAGTCAACTGAGGTTGGTCTGCCCTTAAGGAGTTTGGCCTTTTTTCTTTCTTTTTTTTTTCTTCCTTTTTTTAAGCCAGATATTCTGCTAATTAGAGGGGAGGGTGACTTTTGTGGTAATGGTTATGGTATCTTGCTAAAGATCCAGAAGTGTCAGTTCTAGCCTCTCTCCAGACTGCACCAAAGGTTGTCCCCAGTTAACACTGGTCATTCAGACTGGGAAAGCCCAGAGGTGGCTAGATATGAGGCTAGCACTTCATTCTCTTGCATGCCATTGGCCTCCAAAACTGGCAGGCCTTAATCACCCTAGCTTGAGGTGTTATGTAGTTTAGAACAGACCTTTGACTGTGAGCCACTTGCAAAAGCTAAGATATACACTGGAATGCAATTTCATGTCACTCTCTTTTTTTTCTGTAATAACCTGTGTTTTTTGTTTTCTTTTTTTCTTTTAGTTACAGATGAGGACACGGTGAAGAGGTATTTTGCCAAGTTTGAAGAGAAGTTCTTCCAAACCTGTGAGAAAGAACTTGCCAAAATTAACACTTTCTATTCAGGTAAATTGCTTATCTGTTACTACTAGAATTTTAGAAAATATAGCAAGCCTATAAAGGTCTAAGGCTTCCCGATCCACAGAAAAGCTATAACTTTAATAAAGTCCTGCATTCTGTAATGGAGTGTAGCAGTGTTATTAAAAAAAAATGAAAAAATGGTTCTAAGATATGAAGAGCTGGAAAAATCCTTACATTTGCTTTAAGGATGGCTTATTTAAGTGTTACTTTATGAAGAACAGGTTTAAGACCAGGCAAAATAAAGGGTTTCAACTGCTTTTTATGCAAGTTCACATGTATCTATTTTAATAAATTAATATAAAAGAAGTGCAGCTGTCTTTGATATTGATGAGCCCGTAGTCAGTGGCAAATTTCTAGGTAATGACAGCATTCAGCTATATAATCCTCTGCTTACATTTCTATTTAAATTTCTGTTCAGGTTATCAGTGAGGGAACCAAAATGTGAAGAAACTTATATAAGTCATTACTATGTTATTGTTGTATTTCTCCACTGAATGTTATATTCCTCTTGCTTAACATAATATTTTGAAACTGTTACAAGAGTGAAGTTTCTCATCATGTATTATTTGGAAATAAGCTTTTAAGCAGACTAATTGGAGTTGCTCCCATATGTGGTTGTATTTCTGGAAGAGTCCTTGCAGTAGTGAAATTCATGGGAGCACACTCAAATCTTGAACCAGTTTGTATCCTGTTTTGGTAATGTTTAAATTGAGTTGCCAGTAGAAAAATATTTTGATATGAATAAAGTGATTTAGTCACATTTGTTATAACTTTTTTTCTTAGCACTTTAAGAACAACTTGCTGTAAACAAGGTTTTACAGCATTCTCTTTATAGCTAGTTTGATTTGATTTAGTAGTGAAGACATAATTTTGAATTTGATTCAAGACTGAGATGAGTACCACTAGTTAGGCCATGAGTTGGGCCATGGCCATGAGAGATAGAATCATTAATAAAATGCAGGTATCTGGAGTAATTGATGAGCTGCGGTTCACCCCTTCCTTGATGGAAAAGTTTTCACTATTGGGGCACTTTAGCCTAGGGTGAAGTGCATATCCTTGCCCAATGCCTTGTATACAAGGAGCAGCCTCTACTTTCCCTCTGGCAGTACTTGCAGAGAGGAGAAATAAGAACAAGGCAAAATGGTTGTTAATCGCTAACAATGTAGTGTCAAGTGTCATATAGTTTAAAATATTGCGATAGTAAACTTTTTCTGATTATATCATGACATAGCATAAACAGAAAAAGGTTTATATTGCCTTCCTAGTGGGTAAACCATGCCTCTGAAAATTAATCAGTGGTTTTGGGGGGGTTTTTTAGTTTGAAAGGTCAGTAGAATGGAGAGAGGTGAAGATGATTAAAATTTTGTCCTCATTGACTTTCACAGTAGCAGCTTCAACAATTACAGAATATAAATTGGTTAAGAAATGAATTTGCCGTCAATAATCAACTGTCCTAGGATAGCTCTGGCTTTGCATTTCCATAATGAAGGTCTGAAAAAACTGGAAGACTATTTTCAAAATGAATTGATAGTTAGTGATAGTGAATTTTAGCACCTGATACCTTTCTTAAATCTCTGCAGAGCAGAATAGGAACAACTTTCATTAGAGGGTGAAAGTTGATCCTTTAAGAGGCTTCCTTCAGCTTGAACAATGGAGAGAAGTATGCCTTTTCATAATATAAAAACACTTTGAAGGGTGCTCTTATTTTTTCTCCCATGGCAGTAGATAACTGCCTGTGGAATATCTCTTGAATGTTTTGTGCCGGAGCTACAATCTCATCATGCTTCCAGATGTGTCTTGACTTGAAGGGTTAACTGGTACTTCGTCAATAACTATTTTAGACCTATGCATATTTTGAATAACTGTGTTTTTTCAGGAGTTAGTAGCTCCATTTGCTTTTGCTCTTTGTTTCTTTTCATCTATTTAGTTCCTGTGCTGGGAAGTTCTTGACCAATATTATCAGGGATTTCCTAGCTATGAGGAAATCCTGCCCTATTAAGATGACGCTTCCTGGGCCTTCGTTGCCCTTAAATGATCCTATTATCTACTGCAAAAGAGATGCTTTTTATGCCATGTACCCAGCTGTCACTTCCTATAATACAGTCTATAATCTTTACCTGTCTTGCTTGCCATTCCTTCATATGTCAAAGGGAACTGCTACATGCAGTCTGATTACAGTTATGATCCTTAAATGGTAACCCAAAGAAATTAAACTACAGTGCACATGATAAGAAGCAAAACTGACATTTGAAAAAACATGCGGAGAATTCCAATGGAAATGCATGCTAATGAATAGTCTGATAGTTATGTCTGAATATTAAAAGTGAATTATTGCTCATTTCTGTTGTTAATGTTTTTAAATGTATGTTATATTACTCAGATTGGAGTTTAAGCTATTTTAATTATTCATGACGTTTCTAAAATTATTTAAAGGCACAATTAGATATAGGAAAATTAGGCTTTAATTTAGTTAGTAAACCAAAATAATTGAAGAATTTACAATAGGGAACAGGAGTTTTGTAGGGAAGAACAAGTACAAAAAAAGGAATAGAATCATACCAGGTTTAGTAATGTTTGGCTTTGAGTGTTCCAGCCGGTACAGATGTAGTTGTGGTGAACACTTTTTTTTTTTTTTTTTTTTTTTTACAATTCTAGTAGAAACGGATATCCATGTCAATAGATTTCCAGTTTCTGCCCATGAGTATGAATATGTAATAGATTACCAGGGATCCTGGTTTTCTCTATTTAAAAATCCCAAATTCTCTGATTAAAACCCTCCAAATCCATATTTTTCCACGATTAAAAAGAAATGCCACGGGGGGGGGGGCGGTGTCAGATTAACAAAATGTTTTATTTACAATTTTTAAAGCAATTTGGAAGCCTACCAGTGCCTCAATCACTATAATAAAATAATTTCTAAATATCTGTAGATTTTAGCATTTGTTTTTCTTTTTATCATAGAAAATCAGAGCTCCCCCTGCCCCCTTCACTCACCAGGATGTGGGCCCAGCTGCCGTGGCGCCCCCCCCCCCCCCCCCCGGTGCTTTTGTGGTGCTAAGCAGCCCTGAAATGCCAGTGTCCTGCCCCTCACTCCCAAGTCACAGCCTCCCCGCCCTGCCAATGCCTCTCGCTCCTGACCCACAGCCCCCTGCCCCTCAGCCATTCCCATGCCCCTCACTCCTGACCTGCAGCCCTCTGTCCCTGCCGGTGCCCCTCACTCCCAGCCAGCAGACCCCTGACCCCCCAGCCCTGCCCAGCCCCATGTGGACTCATGGGACTCCAGCAAGGGAAGAGGGTGTGGGTCCTTTGCAGGCATTGGGGAGCTTCATGGCTGAGCCACTGGGGCCTGGTGCCCCTGCTCTTAGGGGCAGGGGCGGCCACATGCTGCTGGGAGACGCTGCCTGGGAAAGGGAGGAGTCATGGCCAGGCCTCCTGGCACGGCACAAGAGCTCCAACCTGAGACGGGGTGTGCTACAGGCATCCCTTCCTCTTCCCTCCAACCCATGTTGGGGCCGGACTCGCTCCACTGCTGCCTACATAAGTGGAAGCTGCAGCAGCCGCTGCGGGCAGGATGGAGATTGCCTGGAGCCCCTCATCCTTCTTTAGTTGCCTGCAGCATGACCTTGGCCAGAGCCATGCTTGGCTTCATGCTGCTACACTGGTCTTCCCCACTTCACCGGAGTCACAGCTGGCAGCGCAGGGCAGTGTGTGGTCCCCCCCCACCCCCCATGCCCTGAAGGATTCTCCTCCCCCCCGCATCCCTTGCTCAAACTGGGCTTGCCGGTGGCACCAAGCACTGCCTCAGCCCCCCCTGCCCCACTGCAGCCCCAGGGCCTGGACTTAGCCTTTAGCACCAGCAGGCACCCGCTCGCCCCTTCCCCTACACCCCTGACCAGATAGTTCCCAAGCCTGGCCCTTCAATGCCTTCCCTCTACCCTAGACTTACCTGTCTCCAGCTGCCAGGTCTCTTCCCACCACCCTGCCTGGCTGTATGCTGGCTATGTGTGTGTGCACGTGCACATGACGCCACTGCCTTCAGTTGTCCTCCCCCCCCAGCCCCAAGCAGTTCCTTGCAGGCTACAACGCTGCCAGCCTGTAAGGGAAAACCCACAGTTTCCCACAGTTTTCTCCCTTAAAGGTGAAAATCCACATTTTTCCACGTTTTTCTGCAGCAAATGGAAAATGTGGATCCCTACTGATTACTGTTTATGTCCACATGCAACAGTTTTCTTTAAATGCTGCTCTAAAACACTCGTAGGTAGGGTATAAAAAATGATCTGATTGGAAGTTAGATGGGTCATGTTTTTACTGTTTTGAATACTTGCTGGGAGTGATGTATTTAGAGGAGTATTGTGGCTTTTAACTTAGGAAACAAATATCCACATCTTTCCCCAAGTAGTTTGTCTGCACTAGATAAACTCAAATGTACCTTGTTCACACTAGAGGTAGACTTACAGCAGGCTTGTTTTGTACAGCAAGCTCCTTAGCCTGTTTGTTGGCCCTTCTTTGTTTGACCTTCTGTTTGCAGAAGGTATCTGGTTGCAGTCGGTAGAGAGCACATAAACTGACAGCAGGCATCTTGACTTTTTGAGTGCTCCTGTGTCAGGTCAGGAAGTAATGGGTGATTCTAAGAACATGATTGACAGAGACAGAATTTGGCAACTGTCTCCAAAGATACCACTTTTTCTCTTTGGTCTTTGCCAATCATTTTGGTTTTGCAATTAGTGGACGCTGAAGCATGTGGAGCGCAGTAACACAATTAGGCTTTTTTCAGCATCTAAATGGGTATTATGTTTTCTGACACTGTTTAGCAACTTATTTAAAAACAGTTTTTGAAATCTTGCTGCGTTGCTGAAGATGAAGGTAGTTCCAACAAACACTGTGACGGTTGTGGCAGGTTAAGAAATTGATTCCTTCTGTTCTTTGCATGTGCCTTAAGCAACTGTAGATCTTTTAAAGAGCCGTAGTAACATATATTATGTTGATTTCCATTCTGCACATGTCTTGGCAATAACATGCTATTTTAGTAAGTAAAGATTGATTGCTGGGTTGTTCGAATCTCTCTTGCCTTTGATGGGCTCCCAAAATAAAAATAGGAAGAAGCTAGATGTTTTTTAAAGCAGAATTTTCTAATCATTTAAAGTTAGAATCATAGGGCTGGAAGGGACCCCAAAGAATCATCAGGTCCAGCCCCCTGCATGAGCAGGAAAGACATCTGGGGTCAGATGACCCCAGCCAGGTGACTGTCCAGTCTTCTCTTGAAGACCTCTAGGGTAGATGATTGCACCACCTCTGGGGGGACCTTGTTCCATAGTTTGGGCACCCTAGTTGTAAAGAAGTTTTTCCTAAAGTTCAGCCTGAAACTGTCTTCCAGGAGTTTGTGGCTGGTGTTTCTAGTTTTTCTCTAGGGAGCCCTGGTAAACAGTTGTTCACCGAGCTTCTTATGTACACCTCTGATAAAGTGGTAAACCGCAATCAGGTCCCCTCTCAGCCTTCTTTTCTTAAGGCTGAAGAGTCCGAGATTCCTCAGCCTCTCCTCATGTGGCTTGCCATGCAAGTCCCTGATCATGTGGGTGGCCCTTCTCTGGACCCTCTCGAGTTTTAGCACATCCTTGTTGAAGTGCGGTGCCCAGAACTGGATGCAATACTCCAGCTGCGGCCTCACCAATGTTGAGTAAAGTGGGAGAATCACTTCTTTGGATTTACTGGAGATGCATTGATTGATGAATGCCAGGGTTTTATTGCCCCTAGCAGCTACTGCATCACATTGCCACCTCATATTCATGCTGAGGTCTATTGTTACCCCCAGATCCCTTTCATTTATAGTGCTGGTCAGGTTAGCGATGCCCAGCCTGTAGGTGTGCTGGGGGTTCTTCCTTCCCAGATGCAGCACTTTGCATTTCTCTGTGTTGAACCTCGTCTGGTTCTGTTCTGCCCAACATGCCGGCCTGTCTAGGTCTGCTTGTATCTGGAACCTATCTGCGGGTGTGTTCGCACAACCCCATATCTTAGTGTCATCCGTGAACTTGGCCAATGGGCTTTTCACCCCCTCATCCAGGTCGTTGATGAAGATATTGAACACTACTGGGCCAAGTACCGACCCCTGGGGTACGCTGCTGCCTACATCTTGCCAGGATGACACCAATCCATTCATTTGGACTCTGTGTCCTACACTGCAACCAGTTTCACACCCACTTGACGGTCCCGGAGTTGAGCCCGATATCCTCCAGTTTTCTGATCAGTACCTTGTGGGATACCAGGTCAGAGGCTTTCTGGAAGTCGAGGTATATGATGTCAACTGCTTTTCTCTCATGCAGATGATGAGTCACCTGATCAGAGAAAGAAATTAGGTTGGTCAGACAAGACTTGCCTGCGACGAAGCCATTTTGGCTGTCATTCAGTATCATGCCTTCTGCAAGTATGTCACACATAGTCTCTTTGATGAATGTTTCTAGGATTTTCCCTGGAATAGAAGTTAAGCTAATTGGCCTGTAGTTTCCCAAGTCTTCACTCTTCCCCTTCTTGAAGATGGGCACAACATAGGCCCTCTTCCAGTCCTCTGGGATTTCTCCAGAGGCCCATGATATTTAAAGACCTTTGCCTCTGCGATTACTTTGGCCAACTCTTGCAACCCTCTTGGGTGGAGTTCATCTGGTCCTGCTGATTTATATACATCTAATTTCTTTAATTGATCATATACCAGTTCTATGGCAATGGTGGGAATGGCATCAATCCTGCCCTGCTCGTTCTGTGTCTTACCTGGCATGTTGTTCCTCTTGGTCTTGTGAAAGACCAAGCCAAAGTACTCATTTAGGAGCTCCATTTTTTCCTGAGTGGTAATGACCAGGTATCCTGCGGCATTGAGCCAGTGGCCCCACACTCCCATTAGTTTTCCTTTTACTCCCTTTGTAGCTAAAGAAGGACTTCTTGTTGTCTTTGATTCTTGTAGCTAGTTTTAGTTCGGTTTCTGCCTTAGCTTGCCTAATCTGTTTTCTACGTGTGCGGGCCATTGTCGAGTAGTCTTCCTTAGAGGCTGTCCCAAGCTTCAATTGTTGTACACCTCTGTCTTTTTCTGTAGGATGGCTGCAACTTCCTTGCTTAGCCAAGAGGGTTTTTTGACCTTTCTGCTAGTTTTTCTCCGTAAGAAAATGGATTTTCTCTGAGCCTTAAGGATTGTATCCTTAAGGAACGACCATTCTTTTCGTGCTCTCTTTACCTGTGGTACTTGGTCTCTCAGGGCATTCTCTACTAGTGACCTGAGCTTATTAAGATTTGCATTTTTGAAGTCTAAGACTTCGAGCTTGGCATCTGTTTTGTCAGCCTTGTGACAGACCGTGAACATAATGATTTCATGGTCACTATAGCCTAGGCTGCCCTCTATGTTTAAGTTAGTCACCAGGTCAGTCCCTTTGTCCAGGACCAGGTCAAGAACATTGCCTCTAGATGGCCTGTGAACCTCCTGAGTCAAAAAAAGCTCTTTGGTGCTGGTCAGGAAGGATTGTGATTTATCTGACCTGGCCGAGCACTCCTCCCAGGAGATGTTTGAGTAGTTGACATGACAACTGTGTCCCATGCACACGCAACCTCCGTTAGTTCACAGGTGAACGCTAGATCAAGTTCCTCCCCTTGGTTAGGAGGCCTGTAGTATATACCTACAGTCAGGTCTCTCTCGCCGCGCCTCCCCCAGAGCTTGACCCAGAAGGTTTCAAGCTGTTCTTTTTTGGGGCCAACATTGGCCTGTAGGGAGATGTACATAGGGGGCAACATCCCCATCTCTCTTCCCTACCTAATTTCTTCTGTGAAGGACATAGCCCTTTATGGCTATGCTCCAGTCATGAGAGGACTCCCACCAGGTCTCCGTCATCCCTGCTAGATCGTAGTGCCCAGTGGAAAGCAGGAGGACTAATTCCTCCTCCTTGTTTCCCATCCTTCTGGCTTTGGTGTACAGACACCTAAGTCCTTCTACTGAGGTCACTGGCCGCCTGTTGCATTGAAGGGGAGCTGTTTTCTCAGCTCCTGTAAGAGTGGCTTGCTTGGTTTTGTTGTCGATGGAGCTTTTCCTGTATGAAGTTATCTACAAAGTAGTTCTGAGAAATTAGGCTTATACCATTTTTGTTTTTCTTACATATATAGAAAGACACTTAGGATATTACTTTTATTTTTCTGAATGTTTTACTATTTTTTTCCTGCTTTTGTTGAACTAGCAGGTGATCAGAGATGAGTGCTGAACAGCCTAATTGAAGGGGTTTTGATTATTTAACAAAGAACTCTTTAATTCATACTGGCAATTTCATTGAAGTGAAATGGGTGTTACAAAAACAACTTGAAACAGTCTGACTAAAAATTCCTTCCTCTTTATAGTTAACTTATACTTTCTTCTTTCTTGTGATGTACTTCAGGCCTGTAATATCTTGGGTTCAACTGAAATGAATTGGAACAGAGAGTTATGAGTCAGGGTGGGGAAGTTCAGTGTTGGATCCAGAGGGGGTGCAGTGGTGTGGATGTACCCCTTTTGGACCATGCCACAGGAGTAGCAGTGGGGACTTTTAAGTCCCTAAGTTGCGTAAGAATCCTGTCCTGCCCTTCCATTCTTGGCACCCCCTCCCTTTTCCTCTGTTTTTGAAGCATGTTTCCTTCCCCTGCTACTGCTGCTGTGTCCAGCTGATTGGGGGGGGGGGGGGGGTGAAGTGTTGAGGGCTCCAGAACAGTGTGCCACCAGACATTACCAGGTGTGCCATGGGATCTTGGGTGGGTGTGACTCCTGGCAAGGTGGGGCTCCAGCTAGTGCTGCCGCCACTGCCACCCCGTGCTGCCACCACTCTGCGTTCGGCTGCGTGCCACCACCTCCCCCCATGCCCTTCACATCTGGTCGCACACCTCCCTGCTCTGTGTTTGGCTCTGCACTACCCCCCACCTCCACTTCACTTTCAGCCAGTGTGCTGTGGGATGGGAGAGGCCATGGGATGAAAAAGGTTGGGTAAGTGTGCTGTGGGATGAAAAAGGTTGGGAAATGCTGCTCTAGATCTACCATCCTGTTAAATGAATTGGGAGCCTTGTGGGGGGAGGGGCTCCAGAGCCACTGTAGCTGGGAGGAGCAACGGACAGCAGCAACAGAAGGGTTTCCTTTTCCTGAACTTGCTTCTGGGCTGGCAGAGAACACCAAGGGGGACTGGGCAGAGATGAACCCACCCACTGCTGCCCTTGCTGAGCCCAGCTGGAGCAGGGCAGAAATGGTTGTGGAGCCCTCCTCTCCTCTTCCCTTCCCCCAATCAGCCAGAGACAGCAGCAGTGGGTGGGGGAGAGAGGGAAGAGGACATGGTGCTGAGGACAGAAAGTAAGGGAGGGGGTGCTGAGTGGGTGGGTAAACAGGACAGGATTCTTACCTGTTTTGGGGACTTAAAAAAGTCCCCCCTGCTGCTCCTGTAGCATGGTGTGCTAGAGGTGGTGGTGGTGGTGCTAGAGGTGGTGAGATGGGGAGCTGGGATGGAGGCATGCCAGCAGTACCAGACACTGCTCCTGCATCCCCCTTCACAAAATCCTGAAACTACTCACAGGGATGTTCAAGTCTTTTGGGTCATCTACTTTTGTGAAAGCTTTTGGTTGCCCAGCACTGCCCTCTGAGCTATCTCTTCTAAAGGACCAGTCCAAAGAGTTGTTTTGGTCACTCGTCAATATGGGCTACTATTTTCCAATAGCTGACTAGCTGTTTTGAAAGCCAGTGATCTACTCAAAATAGATGGTTGGTCCAGTGCAGCAGGGGAAAGGCACAAGGCCAGTTTGTGGCATGCCTGCCAAAAAGGATAACCCCCGCTGCAACTGATAATCTGAAACTTGACCCACTTGCTTTC